>NC_139994.1:5778813-5818813 GCF_964263955.1 Coregonus lavaretus
CTCCCCTTTCTCTCTCTCTCTCTCCCTTTCTCTCTCTCTCTCTCTCTCCCCTTTCTCTCTCTCTCTCTCCCCCCCTCTCTCTCTCTCTCTCTCTCTCTCTCTCTCTCTCTCTCTCTCTCTCTCTCTCTCTCCCCCTTTCTCTCTCTCTCTCTCTCTCTCTCTCTCTCCCCCCTTTCTCTCTCTCTCTCTCCCCCTTTCTCTCTCTCTCTCTCTGGGGCAGTTCATGTATGATGAGACAGACACTGAAAAGGCTTTGATACTTTAAAAATGAATAATTATGCTGAAACAGTAGCAATATGTCTCTCACGGTTTACTGTATGAAACTGTGAAACTGTCAAATCAGACCTTGAACCTTCTCCAAGTTTCCTAAATCAGTCCACTATTTCATCAGAGACAGAATACAGCACATGCAGGCCCTCCAGTTGTTTTCAATCTTATTTCCAGAATCCTGACTGGTAACTTTGTGACTGTGGGTAAAGAATGTAGATCACTTCCCTCAGTGACTTACTAGGTGTCACGGTCGTTGAGAGACGGGTCAGACCAAGGTGCAACGTGGTATGCGAACATGTTTATTAAACTCAATAAACATAAACAAAACAAGAAACGTGAAGTCCTCAGGCTATACATATACAAGCCTACACACGGAACAAGATCCCACAACTAATGAGTGCCTACAGGCTACTTAAGTATGATCCCCAATCAGAGACAACGAGCGACAGCTGCCTCTGATTAGGAATCACACCCGGCCAAACCTAGAAATACACATCTAGATCCTAAACATAGAAATTCTAACATAGATCCTCACGCCCTGACCAAACCAACTAAAGACAACAGGCCTCCCACACCAGGGTCCAGACAGGGCTTGGTGCATCGCGGGAGGATTGCCGATCAAGGCCCAGACGTCAGCCCCTCTCCAGGTTCTGGATCGGCAATCCCCCCACGATGCACCAAGCCCTGTCTGGACCCTGGTGTGGGAGACCCCGAACCTGGAGAGGGGCTGACGTCTGGGCCTGGATCGGCAATCCTCCCGCGATGCACCAAGCCCTGTCTGGACCCTGGTGTGGGAGGCCCCGACCCTGAAGAGGAGCTGACCTCTGGGTCTGGAGTGGAGCTGCTGACTGGAGCTGAACTGGACCCCGGTGGAGCGGACTGCTCTGGCTTCTGAGTGGAACCGCTGACCGGAGCTGGACTGGGCAACGGTGGAGCGGACTGCTCTGGCTCCTGGTGCGAGGAGCAGGAACGGGCCGGGCTGGACTGGAGACACGCACCACAGGTCTGGTGCGAGGAGCAGGCACGAGCTGTGCCGGACTGGATACACGCACCACTGGTCTGGTGCGGGGAGCAGGTGCGGGCCGTACCAGACTGGATACACGCACCACAGGTTTGGTGCGGGGAGCAGGCATGGGCCGTACCGGACTGGGAACATGCACCACTGGCTTGGTGCGGGGAGCAGGTACGGGGCGTACTGGGCTGGCGACACGCACCACTGGTTTGGTGCGGGGAGCAGGTACGGGCCGTACTGGACTGGATACACGCACCACAGGTCTGGTGCGAGGAGCAGGTACGGGGCATACCGGGCTGGCAACAGGCACCACTGGTTTGGTGCGAGGAGCTGGCACGGGCCGCATCGGACTGGATACACACACCAATGGTTTGGTGCGGGAATCAGGTATAATACGGTACGGGCCGTACCGACCTGGACTGATCTGGCTCCGGAGTGGAGCAGCTGACCCGGAGCTGGACTGGAACCCGGTGGAGCGGAATGCTCTGACTCCGGAATGGAGCCGCTGACTGGAGCTGGACTGGACCCCGGTGGAGCGGAATGCTCTGACTCCGGAATGGAGCCGCTGACCGGAGCTGGACGAGGCACCGGTGGGGTGGTCTGCTCTGGCTCTGGAGTGGAGCAAACTTCCGGACCCGTCTCCATCCCCCATTTCTGGAGCAGGACTAAACGCCGTGCCCAGCCTGGGCACTGACGCAGAGGAAAATTCCAGCCCTGTAATAGGAATGGTTGCCGGCCCGAGACTGGGCACCGACACGTTTAGGAGCTCCTGCTCCAAAATGGGGCTGTATGTCGTGCCCACCCTGGGCACTGACACAGAGGTGGTTTCCAACCCGGTCGATGGGATGGTTGCCGGCTCCTGACTGGGCACCGACACGCTAAAGTGCTCCATGCAGGGGACCGTCGCTGGAGGTCGGGTGAGTTGTGTGGTTGGAGGAGGTGTAGAAACGCCACCTTTCTCCCATCGCTCCAATGTACTCACCACGCGCAACATTGCGCTGCCGAGCGCCTGGATCCTGCTCGCCTGCTGTTGGATACGTTCCTCGCAAGATCCGGACGGACCGGCTGTACCTGCTGACTCCATTTTATGTGCGTGTTCCTGTCCTGGAACGGGCCGTGCCGGACTGGGAACACGCACTACTGGTTTGGTGCGAGAAGCAGGCACAGGACATACCGGGCTGGGAACTGGCGTTGGATATGTACGACTGTTCCAGTCCCTCTCTCTTCGCGCCCAATCCTCCTCCAGTGAGGACTCCTCCGGGAGCCCCCACGAGTTAGGGAACAGAAACTCATCGTCGTCGTAATCCTCCGACTCCTCAGTGTAAAACTGTTCCCATTCCTGTTCCCATGGTCGTAGGGACTCCAACTGGAACCCCACCGGGTGCAGTGGTCGGGGCTCCTCTCTCTCGATCCGCAGGTCTTGGAAGACCTCTAAAATAGCGGCCTCCTCCTTACTAGTCAGCCCTTTCCCGGCCTCCTGCTGCCTCGTCGTCCACCCCGTGAGCCCCCCCGATACATTTTGTTGGGGCTGCTTCTTGGGCTTCCTCTTCGGCTGGCATCGTTGATGTCGCCGTTGATCCTCTCCTACCCGGTCTTCCTCCTTCATTGCCTTACCGTAACGGACGGCCTCCTCCTCTGTGATTTTCCCCCAACTGAGGAGGACATCTACCAACGAAGCCTCCTGTTGAGTACCAGGCGTTTGCGCCTTCTGGGCACGCTGCTTGGTCCTTTTGTGGTGGGATCTTCTGTCACGATCGTTGAGAGACGGGTCAGACCAAGGTGCAGCATGGTATGCGAACATGTTTATTAAACTCAATAAACATAAACAAAACAAGAAACAATGTAACGTGAAATCCTCAGGTTATACAAATACAAGCCTACACACGGAACAAGATCCCACAACTAAGGTAGGCAACCAGGCTACTTAAGTAGGATCCCCAATCAGAGACAACGAGCGACAGTTGCCTCTGATTGGGAATCACACCCGGCCAAACCTAGAAATACACATCTAGATCCTAAACATAGAAATTCTAACATAGATCCTCACGCCCTGACCAAACCAACTAAAGACAACAGGCCTGTCAAGGCCAGGGCGTGACACTAGGCTATTATTACTTTATTATTATTATTATTATTATTATTATTAGTAGTAGTTTTATTTGTATTATTATTATTACTCGTATTATTAATATTATTATTAATATTTATTATTATTATTATTATTATTATTATTATTATTATTATATTTTCATTCAATCAAGCAAAACAAATGTGTTATAAACAAAAACAGGAAAAAGGCAGTGTGATTGCTTGAGCACCATAAGTTATTGGTACCGGCCTAGCTGCCTGTGGGAAGATTCAGGAAAGTGGTGAGTCTGTACGTCCCAAAGAGCCATGATTGTGAGTTCTGACAGGAAACTGGGTCCGAGGTGGACAAAGGTGGACCGAGGTGGACCGAGGTGGTCCGAGAAGGACATTGAACGCTAGTGTTAGCAGGGAAGGAGAGTTTAAATAAACCAGTGTTTGGGGAACTGGGTCAGGAGGGACAGAAAACCCAAAGAAAGGTGCCACTTCAGCAAGAGGAGGGATGATTCTGAAAGCTCCTTGTAGACCTACACAATATTAGTGAACCTGGGTCCTGTATAGATCTGTTACACTACCTGGTCTAGGAGCCTCTCCTTGAATCAGATCCCTCGTTGTGATACACGCTCCTCCCTTCCTATGGGCTTGATCAGTCAGAGAGGTGTATGCTGTTGCTTGAACAGCCACAGTGAAACCGAAGCTATACAGCTCCACACAGTTCAAATCACATCAATCTTTATTTATATAGCACATGTCATACAAAATGAGTGTAATCTGATGTGCTTCAGCCATGCTTTGATTGGCCTTGTTCACCTGTGGCCTCCTCTACACTTGCCAGAAGGCATCGCTAGAATGAAGTTCAATGAACTCAACCCCTTCTGCAGTGTACCTGTGACACACTCCTCCTCCTCCTCCTCTTCTCCTCCTCTCCTCCTCTCCTCCTCCTCCTCCTCTCCTCCTCTCCTCCTCCCATCCTCCTCCCCTCCCCTCCTCCCCTCCTCTTCTCCTCCACTTCTCCTCCTCTCCTCCTCCTCCTCCTCCTCCCCTCCCCTCCTCCCCTCCTCTTCTCCTCCTCTTCTCCTCCCCTCCCCTCCTCCCCTCCTCTTCTCCTCCCCTTCTCTTCCCCTCCTCCTCCCCTCCTCCTCTTGTCTGATCGCAACAGGGCTTACAAACAGACAGGCCTGACCTCTGCACTCTGAATCTAGTCTTGCCCAGAGAGTCTCTCGAACCAAGCAAAAAGACACACAAAAAACATTTAAACACACAACACACACACCGTTTAAACACACAACACACACACCGTTTAAACACACAACACACACACCGTTTAAACACACAACACACACACACCATTTAAACACACAACACACACACCGTTTAAACACACAACACACACACACCGTTTAAACACACAACACACACAACACACACACCGTTTAAAAACACACAACTCACACACTGTTTAAACACACAACTCACACACCGTTTAAACACACAACACACACACCGTTTAAACACACAACTCACACACTGTTTAAACACACAACTCACACACTGTTTAAACACACAACACTCACACACCGTTTAAACACACAACACACACACACCATTTAAACACACAACACACACACACCATTTAAACACACAACACACACACTCTTTAAACACACAACACACACACCGTTTAAACACACAACTCACACACCGTTTAAACACACAACACACACACCGTTTAAACACACAACTCACACACTGTTTAAACACACAACACACACACCGTTTAAACACACAACTCACACACCGTTTAAACACACAACACACACACCGTTTAAACACACAACTCACACAATGTGAAGATTCTCTGGAAACACACATACACACTGTCTGTCTTTCTCTCTGCTGAAGGGTTGGAGTCTGGCCGAGCTGATCTTCTACACTCTAACATACAGCCTCTAACCGACTGGCTATAACCAACAGCCTCTAACATACAGCCTCTAACCAACAGCCTCTAACCAACAGCCTCTAACCAACAGCCTCTAACATACAGCCTCTAACCAACAGCCTCTAACCAACAGCCTCTAACCAACAGCCTCTAACCAACAGACTCTAACCAACAGCCTCTAACCAACAGACTCTAACCAACAGCCTCTAACCAACAGACTCTAACCAACAGACTCTAACCAACAGCCTCTAACCAACAGACTCTAACCAACAGCCTCTAACCAACAGCCTCTAACCAACAGACTCTAACCAACAGCCTCTAACCAACAGACTCTAACCAACAGACTCTAACCAACAGCCTCTAACCAACAGCCTCTAACCAACAGACTCTAACCAACAGACTCTAACCAACAGCCTCTAACCAACAGCCTCTAACCAACAGACTCTAACCAACAGCCTCTAACCAACAGACTCTAACCAACAGACTCTAACCAACAGCCTCTAACCAACAGACTCTAACCAACAGCCTCTAACCAACAGACTCTAACCAACAGACTCTAACCAACAGCCTCTAACCAACAGCCTCTAACCAACAGACTCTAACCAACAGACTCTAAACGTCCTCCTCTAACTCACCTTCATGGTCAGAATAATTGGACAGAGACTATGACTGTCTGCACTGTGTACGGGGGCTGGGGAATGGGAAACATTGCCTTGTGTTCACCCCAGAGGGGCAGCCTGGCCCTAGCTAGCTTATTCCTCTCTCTGATTATGACAGTTGCGTCCACTGACCTAATTTAGCCTGAACAAGCTCCCACAAACACACAGCTCTGTTTGTTTGCCTTTCTACCGAAGCAGAACAAGTAGAGAGAAAAACTGGAATAGCAAAATGGGAAGGAGAAGGGTTTATAAAATGGGAAGTTGAAGGGTTTATAAAGTGGGCAGTTGAAGGGTTTATAAAGCGGGCAGGTGAAGGGTTTATAATCTATGGAGCTGTAAATCACAATGTTGGGTTCAGGGAGATGTCAGAAATGTTCAGTAGAGACGGTTACAGTGACACAAGATGTCATGACATCTTATGACATTTGTGGAACGTTCTGTGACGGGTAGAACATTCTATGACAGGTAGAACATTCTATGACAGGTAGAACATTCTGTGAAGGGTAGAACGTTCTGTGACGGGTAGAATGTTCTGTGACGGGTAGAACGTTCTGTGATGGGTAGAACGTTCTGTGATGGGTGGATCCTATTGCAAGTAGGTTCCTTCCCTTCCAGCCCACAGTAAAGCTGGTGCTTAGGGGTTGGGCTTAGGCCTACCTGCAGCAGTCAAAGCCCTGTCATTAACACCAAAGGACCCATGCTACAGGGCATGACAGCCCTGTAATCTGCCCACGTCTGAGGCTGAGCAGCACTGCCTGTCTCACTGCTACCCACCCACCACTAAAAAAACAAAAAAACATTCACAGAACAGCCATGTGGTTGAGTGAAGTTTCAAAGCCATTTTGAAGGCCGTAAGTGCTAGACCCCCCACAATCCACATTGGCCTACACACACTTCAGTCTATACAGTAAAAGTGTTTCAGTGTTAGGAGGACTCATGGAGGTATTCTCTCAAACATACAGTGAACCAGGCCATTTCCAGGGTGGTAACTAGACCTGAGACATGGCTGTACATGGCCTCCATTACTATGGTGTGTAGTAGGATGTAATACATTACTATGGTGTCTAGTAGGATGTAAAACATTACTATGGTGTCTAGTAGGATGTAAAACATTACTATGGTGTCTAGTAGGATGTAAAACATTACTATGGTGTCTAGTAGGATGTAAACATTACTATGGTGTCTAGTAGGATGCACAACATTACTATGGTGTCTAGTAGGATGTAAAACATTACTATGGTGTCTAGTAGGATGTAAAACATTATTATGGTGTCTAGTAGGATGTAAAACATTACTATGGTGTGTAGTAGGATGTAATACTGTCACACCCTGGCTCTGGGACTCTATATGTTGAGCCAGGGTGTGTGCATTCTATGTGTTCATTTTCTATGTGGGTTGTTCTAGGTTGTCTATGTCTATGTTTGCATGTGTGACTCCCAATCAGAGGCAACGAGTGTCAGCTGTCGGCTGGTTGTCTCTGATTGGGAGCCATATTTAAACTGTATGTTTTCCCTTGGGGGTTGTGGGTTTTTGTTCCGTGTCGGTATGTTTAACCGTGGACTTCACGAATCGTGTTTTGTTTTGTTCAGTACTTTAATTAAATAAAGTCATGTTTATTTCACACGCTGCGCCTTGGTCTACTACTCCTTACCCAGACGATTGTGACAGAAAAACCCACCATACCAGGACCAAGCAGCGTGTCCAGGAACAGGCAACCTGGACGTGGGAGCAGCGTCGGAGGGTCGAGAGGCAACCCCAAGAAATTTTTAGGGGGGGGCACACGGCATGGACGACGGGGCCGACGGAGGCAAAGATGGGGCGAATCCAGGAGGCCACCAGGCCAGGGGTACACCGCCTTGTACGTCCTGTGCGGATGCCTCACACAGAGTGTGTGAGGGTAGGCATTCAGCCAGGACGGGTGGTGGCCGCTCTTCACTCCAGGTCTCCTATCCGTCTCCACAGCCCGGTTCGGCCTGTCCCTGCTCCACGCACCAAGCCTACGGGGTGCGTCGCCAGCCCAGCCCGGCCTGTCCCTGCTCCACGCACCAAGCCTACGGTGTGCGTCGACAGCCCTGCCCGGCCTGTTCCTGCTCCACGCACCAAACCTACGGTGTGCGTCGCCAGCCCAGCCCGGCCTGTCCCTGCTCCACGCACCAAACCTACGGTGTGCGTCGCCAGCCCAGCCCGGCCTGTCCCTGCTCCACGCACCAAACCTACGGTGTGCGTCGCCAGCCCAGCCCGGCCTGTCCCTGCTCCACGCACCAAGCCTACGGTGTGCGTCGACAGTCCTGTCCGGCCTGTCCCTGCTCCACGCACCAAGCCTACGGTGTGCGTCGACAGCCCAGCCCGGCCTGTCCCTGCTCCACGCACCAAGCCTACGGTGTGCGTCGTCAGCCTGGTCCAGCCCGTTCCTGCCACTCGCACCAAGACAGGGGTGCGAGTCATCAGCCTGGTCCAGCCCGTTCCTGCCACTCGCACCAAGCCAGGGGTGCGAGTCGTCAGCCTGGTTCAGCCCGTTCCTGCTACTCGCACCAAGCCCGGGGGACGAGTCGTCAGCCTGGTAAGACCGGTCAGCTGCTCCACAACGGAGCGTAAGCAATCCGCTCCGTCAATGTCCAGTCCAGATCCAGCCAGCGGGGTCAGACCGGATCAGGGGCGCTACGGGGGAATTATGGAGGGGTGGGGGTCAAGGCCGGAGCCGGAGCCGCCTCCGAGGAGGAATGCCCACCCAGCCCTCCCCTGTTTGGGGTTTTGTTGAGGCGCGGTCGCAGTCCGCGCCTTTAGGGGGGGGTACTGTCACACCCTGGCTCTGGGACTCTATATGTTGAGCCAGGGTGTGTTCATTCTGTGTGTTCATTTTCTATGTTGGGTATTCTAGTTTGTTTGATTGTATGTTTGACGATGTGACTCCCAATCAGAGGCAACGAGTGTCAGCTGTTTGCTGGTTGTCTCTGATTGGGAGCCATATTTAAACTGTATGTTTTCCCTTGGGGGTTGTGGGTTTTTGTTCCGTGTCGGTATGTTTAACCGTGGACTTCACGAATCGTGTTTTGTTTTGTTCAGTACTTTAATTAAATAAAGTCATGTTTATTTCACATGCTGCGCCTTGGTCTACTACTCCTTACCCAGACGATTGTGACAAATACATTACTATGGTGTCTAGTAGGATGTAAAACATTACTATGGTGTCTAGTAGGATGTACAACATTACTATGGTGTCTAGTAGGATGTAAAACATTACTATGGTGTGTAGTAGGATGTAAAACATTACTATGGTGTCTAGTAGGATGTAAAACATTACTATGGTGTCTCGTAGGATGTAATACATTACTATGGTGTCTAGTAGGATGTAAAACATTACTATGGTGTCTCGTAGGATGTAATACATTACTATGGTGTGTAGTAGGATGTAAAACAGTACTATGGTGTCTAGTAGGATGTACAACATTACTATGGTGTCTAGCAGGATGTAAAACATTACTATGGTGTCTAGTAGGATGTAATACATTACTATGGTGTCTAGTAGGATGTACAACATTACTATTGTGTGTAGTAGGATGTAAAACATTACTATGGTGTCTAGTAGGATGTACAACATTACTATGGTGTCTAGCAGGATGTAATACATTACTATGGTGTCTAGTAGGATGTAAAACATTACTATGGTGTCTAGTAGGATGTACAACATTACTATGGTGTCTAGTAGGATGTACAACATTACTATAGTGTCTAGTAGGATGTAAAACATTACTATGGTGTCTAGTAGGATGTACAACATTACTATGGTGTCTAGTAGGATGTAAAACATTACTATGTTGTCTAGTAGGATGTAAAACATTACTATGGTGTCTAGTAGGATGTACAACATTACTATGGTGTGTAGTAGGATGTAAAACATTACTATGGTGTCTAGTAGGATGTACAACATTACTATGGTGTCTAGCAGGATGTACAACATTACTATAGTGTCTAGTAGGATGTACAACATTACTATAGTGTCTAGTAGGATGTAAAACATTACTATGGTGTCTAGTAGGATGTACAACATTACTATGGTGTCTAGTATGATGTAAAACATTACTATGTTGTCTAGTAGGATGTAAAACATTACTATGGTGTCTAGTAGGATGTACAACATTACTATGGTGTCTAGTAGGATGTAAAACATTACTATGGTGTCTCGTAGGATGTACAACATTACTATGGTGTCTAGTAGGATGTAAAACATTACTATGTTGTCTAGTAGGATGTAAAACATTACTATGGTGTCTAGTAGGATGTACAACATTACTATGGTGTCTAGTAGGATGTAAAACATTACTATGGTGTCTCGTAGGATGTAATACATTACTATGGTGTGTAGTAGGATGTAAAACAGTACTATGGTGTCTAGTAGGATGTACAACATTACTATGGTGTCTAGCAGGATGTAAAACATTACTATGGTGTCTAGTAGGATGTAATACATTACTATGGTGTCTAGTAGGATGTACAACATTACTATTGTGTGTAGTAGGATGTAAAACATTACTATGGTGTCTAGTAGGATGTACAACATTACTATGGTGTCTAGCAGGATGTAATACATTACTATGGTGTCTAGTAGGATGTAAAACATTACTATGGTGTCTAGTAGGATGTACAACATTACTATGGTGTCTAGTAGGATGTACAACATTACTATAGTGTCTAGTAGGATGTAAAACATTACTATGGTGTCTAGTAGGATGTACAACATTACTATGGTGTCTAGTAGGATGTAAAACATTACTATGTTGTCTAGTAGGATGTAAAACATTACTATGGTGTCTAGTAGGATGTACAACATTACTATTGTGTGTAGTAGGATGTAGAACATTACTATGGTGTCTAGTAGGATGTACAACATTACTATGGTGTCTAGCAGGATGTAATACATTACTATGGTGTCTAGTAGGATGTAAAACATTACTATGGTGTCTAGTAGGATGTACAACATTACTATGGTGTCTAGTAGGATGTACAACATTACTATAGTGTCTAGTAGGATGTAAAACATTACTATGGTGTCTAGTAGGATGTACAACATTACTTTGGTGTCTAGTAGGATGTAAAACATTACTATGTTGTCTAGTAGGATGTAAAACATTACTATGGTGTCTAGTAGGGTGTACAACATTACTATGGTGTCTAGTAGGATGTAAAACATTACTATGGTGTTTAGTAGGATGTAAAACATTACTATGGTGTCTCGTAGGATGTAATACATTACTATGGTGTCTAGTAGGATGTAAAACATTACTATGGTGTCTCGTAGGATGTAATACATTACTATGTTGTCTAGTAGGATGTAAAACATTACTATGGTGTCTAGTAGGATGTAAAACATTACTATGGTGTCTAGTAGGATGTAAAACATTACTATGTTGTCTAGTAGGATGTAAAACATTACTATGGTGTCTAGTAGGATGTACAACATTACTATGGTGTCTAGTAGGATGTAAAACATTACTATGGTGTCTCGTAGGATGTAATACATTACTATGGTGTGTAGTAGGATGTAAAACAGTACTATGGTGTCTAGTAGGATGTACAACATTACTATGGTGTCTAGCAGGATGTAAAACATTACTATGGTGTCTAGTAGGATGTAATACATTACTATGGTGTCTAGTAGGATGTACAACATTACTATTGTGTGTAGTAGGATGTAAAACATTACTATGGTGTCTAGTAGGATGTACAACATTACTATGGTGTCTAGCAGGATGTAATACATTACTATGGTGTCTAGTAGGATGTAAAACATTACTATGGTGTCTAGTAGGATGTACAACATTACTATGGTGTCTAGTAGGATGTACAACATTACTATAGTGTCTAGTAGGATGTAAAACATTACTATGGTGTCTAGTAGGATGTACAACATTACTATGGTGTCTAGTAGGATGTAAAACATTACTATGTTGTCTAGTAGGATGTAAAACATTACTATGGTGTCTAGTAGGATGTACAACATTACTATTGTGTGTAGTAGGATGTAGAACATTACTATGGTGTCTAGTAGGATGTACAACATTACTATGGTGTCTAGCAGGATGTAATACATTACTATGGTGTCTAGTAGGATGTAAAACATTACTATGGTGTCTAGTAGGATGTACAACATTACTATGGTGTCTAGTAGGATGTACAACATTACTATAGTGTCTAGTAGGATGTAAAACATTACTATGGTGTCTAGTAGGATGTACAACATTACTTTGGTGTCTAGTAGGATGTAAAACATTACTATGTTGTCTAGTAGGATGTAAAACATTACTATGGTGTCTAGTAGGGTGTACAACATTACTATGGTGTCTAGTAGGATGTAAAACATTACTATGGTGTTTAGTAGGATGTAAAACATTACTATGGTGTCTCGTAGGATGTAATACATTACTATGGTGTCTAGTAGGATGTAAAACATTACTATGGTGTCTCGTAGGATGTAATACATTACTATGTTGTCTAGTAGGATGTAAAACATTACTATGGTGTCTAGTAGGATGTAAAACATTACTATGGTGTCTAGTAGGATGTAAAACATTACTATGTTGTCTAGTAGGATGTAAAACATTACTATGGTGTCTAGTAGGATGTAAAACATTACTATGGTGTCTCGTAGGATGTAATACATTACTATGGTGTCTAGTAGGATGTAAACAGATAACCAGAGAACATACACCACTGATCCCTCCCTCTCTAACCCTCCCTGTTCCACGAGAGGAGAGGAGAGAGTAGAGACGAGAGACATTTAGCAGACGCTTTTATCCAAAGCGACTTACAGTCATGTGTGCATACATTTTTACGTATGGGTGGTCCCAGGGATCGAACCCACTACCCTGGCATTACAAGCGCCATGCTCTACCAATTGAGCTACAGAGGACCACCAGATGTCTTCACTATTATTCTACAATGTAGAAAATAGTCAAAATAAAGAAAAACCCTTGAATGAGTAAGTGTTCTAAAACTTTTGACAGGTAGTGTATATATATATTTTTGTTTGTTTTTTATATTGAATATTAAAACATACAATCTACTTGCAGTGAAGCAGCTCAACAGCTACATCACATTAGTCATCTAACAGACCCCCATCCAGAGCGACACACAGAAGCAACCAGGGTCAACGCCCTGCTCAATGGCACGTCGACAGATCTCCCACAAGGTCAAAAACGGGGACCCGAACCAGCGACCTATCAGCCACCGGCCCAAGCTCCCAACCGCCAGGCCCCCAGCCCCCCCAAGCCCCCGTCCCCCAAATGCACCAACAACCAACAAAATGAACAAAATATAAAAAAGACAAAGGAAAACAGAAAACAACCATGCAAAAAAAAAGATAACACACTGGTTGAATCAACGTTGTTTCCACTGTGCCCAGTGGGTTCATTACAAAGTTCCTTCCTCTGTATTAAAATGAGACTGATTGATTCGATCAGACAGCCCATTTTCTGCCCATCCATTCATCCATCCATCCCTCCATCCTTCCTCCAGCTACTAAACTGAACAGGATTTGTAGGATGTGGTGGAACTGGAACCACATCTCTTATGTGGGGCCAATCAAGTTGGCTGCACTGGATTATGACAGCCATGTCAGGCCACTCATCATAGTAAGAGCCAGTTAGTTAAAGTGGAAATCTATTTCCATGCCGGTGCGGCGCCGGACTGTGAAGCTGTACCCCTATTAGGCATACATGCAGTTAAGGTAGCTACGGATTCAATTGTTTGTCCTGTCTCTGGTTCCATTTAATTTGTTTGCCTAATGCCATTTCTGTAAACACTCTTGAGGAAAAATTGATTTGAGCTGCCCGGGGCCAATTGGACCACGGCCGTGCCCCTGAACTTGAGTTCTGTTCTGAAAATAATATTTGTTGTCCTTGAGGAGGATTGTTGTTCAAAGTAAATGTAATATCTGTGCAATGTAATGGCTTATGCATGTTATGATATTAATATTGTTATTGATCCATACAGAAAGGAGAACCTTTTGGCAATAAATCCTCCACTCTTCATGACATGTAGGGGCCTGTGTAGCCAAATTCAAATAGACTGCTACCCCTTTACTGGCTCAGCAGCGGCTTAATCATATCCTATCTGGAGGGGCAGTGGAAAGAAAGAGATAGTCCATACCCTGACAGCTGTGTAAATACAGTGGGTTTACTTTACCCCAGTCCGTCGCCCTGGTCGGCATGCACTAACAGCAATGACCGATTAGTGCTGAACTGCCGATGGCGGTGCAGGGACGCCATCTCGTCGCCTGTGGTGTTGTGAGGGCAAAGGAGCGGCCCCGCCTACTGTTACAACTCTGCTTGTTCATTGGTCCAACGCTGCTCAGGGCGAGCGCTACAAACCCAAATTGGAATGCACACATGATTTTCGGTAGGAGCAAGGGGCTTTGTATGCTGTTTTATCAAGGGAAAAAGATAACGTTCAGAAGAATTGACCGAATCGAACAGTAGAATTCATTGTTTTATTGATCCAGTGGACCAAAGGTTCACGTTGGAAAGCGGGGCTTTTCCTTTACCCACAGATGGAGCGGCGCAGTTAGCAGACAATACATATGATTTAGTTGAAGTAAGTTTTTCAGAGGTGAGTAGCTAGATTTTCTCTCTTGTATTTAGACTAGATAAGCCTTTTCTTATATTGCTTGAGCAACGTGCGAGCTCGAATAGTAGATTACTGTGCGTCTTTATACAAGAGGAACTGAGTCGAGATTCATGAGTGAGAAGGGCTTTCTTTAGTAGGGCAATGGGTCAGTAAACTATACGGGTAAACACTTACGAAATAGACAACTAAACACATTTGTGATTTTTGCCTTAACAATACATAAAACAGATGCATTTTATTGATCTACAAAACTATTTTGCAATTGTGCATGCCAACATCAAATCCCATATAATTGGTTGGCTATGATGAGATACCGTCTCCTATATCGTGAGGATAAACTGATCATCGACCGATCACAATCATAATTTACAGTTTCTCTTGAGGTCTCGGTATCGGTGAACATGTTTCTTCATGAGCTTGTCGACCACTTTCCTTTGCTTCTGACCGCAGCGGTCGCTTCATCATGATCCGTTGTGATGTTAACATAATATCTCTTCATAACAGAGCTGCCATGTGGAGCGCTGTGGTTGGATTTGGGTTTAGGAAAAGGGGGTTTAAATGGTAAATGTCTGTCTTGTGATTGTAGGTTTGGTGGAAAAGCTGCACTTGTGTGTGGGAGTGTGGTTCACAAAGTGTTGTAGACAGGGGAGAAGGACACAGACACAACCACACACACACACACACACACACACACACACACACACACACACACACACACACACACACACACACACAGACATACATACACACCATAACTCTTATGGACAGAGTGAACTGGGACAGCAAGCAGGGATTTTGCAAAATTCCCTGCAGGTTTGGGAGAGGTAAGGGGGCATTAGGCCATTGTCATTTTCAAATTCATTAACTGGGCATAGTTTACTACCTATACCAGTTGTAAGTCCAGAGATCACTGCACATTAAATGGTTGCTGGAAGGATTCGGTATCTTACTCTTTGCATTCTCTCACAACATAACCATGATAGAATAGAATTGACAATCATAAGCTGTATCACTCAATAAGAGGTTACTTCAGCCCTTCCTCTTATTGCTTGTCCTGATATGCCACATAAGTGTATAGACATCAGTGTAAATGTCATGTTCTCTAGAATGCATTATAAAAACCACCCTATAGCCCACTGCTATGCCTTCCACTCCCCTCCAGCTACATGTTCTGTTTTGAGAAAAAGGGTAAAATGTTTCTCTGTAGAGAACGTCTTGCTTTGATATGGTTTAACTGAATTGCTTTGCTCCATTGCCAGGCCATATTCGTTTAGTTATTCGTTTTATGGTAAGACTCAGGACGGGGGGTAGAAGTTGGATGCCAAGGCCTCTCTCTCTCTCTGTCTCTCTGTCTCTCTCTCTCTCTCTGCATCATTAAATGATTAAAGCACTGTGGTCTGGAGTGAATTCAGACAAACATGGCATGTTCTTCACTGAGTGTTCTTCTCCTCAATGCAACAGGGCCCCTGAACACAATGGAGTGTGACGCCATAGATGGCTGCAGGGAACGTCAGTCCTCAGGTCTTTTGTATGGTCTCTAATGCTGTAATCAGCAGCCTACACCAAGCTGTGTGTGTGTAATCTGCAGCCCACACTAAGAACAGAGCATCAATGGAAAGATTAATGTCAACGCTCTGTGTTTGAACGCTCAGAAAAATGATACGAAACGTGGTCTAAGAAACTCTGTATCATAACATTTTGCTTTCTGTACTGAGCTCTTCAAGAACATCCTCTTTCAGTTCTTGGCATGGAGCACTTTGTGTGTGTGTGTGTGTGTGTGTACGTCCAAATGTGTGTGGTTCTAATTTCTTAAGAAATGTTGGCCTTGCATTCTTTAAAAAGGGGTGCCTTTTAGTTTTCACAGCTGATAAACATTTCATAAGGAGTGTAGCAGAAATTGTAGCCAGCAGTGTTGTAAGGACGCCCAGCTCAGAGAGAGAACACTGATTCTTAGAATTTCGTACACATCTCTAGTTCCTGAAAAAGCCAAACTGGACCTACCCAAGCCCAACAGTTACTTTCCCAAACGAGAAACAAGCTTCAATTGTGTTATTAATCCACGGGAATCAAAGTCATGGTTCTTTATTCAGACCAACAGCTCTATAGCATTGTTCTGTTTAGTCCACAGTCCATACTGTAAGCCAGGTGTCATCCAGACCTCACTCAGGCTTCTCAGTCAGTGACCCACCAGGATCTAGTGATCTGACCTGGACTCTCAGGGTTATCTGCTCCAGAGATACCCCTGTCCTGTTATGTTTCCTCCGGCCTGGCTCTGTCTCTGATGCCCTGACACGTCCATCCCTGACACGTCCATCCCTGACAGAGGCATCCTTGAGGGGGAGATGTATTTCTGGGGATGGTAGGAGGAGGGGATTGGGGAGTGGAGGGGTGGAGTTGGGAGTTAAATTAGAAAGGGAATTTCTGATATTCCTCATGAGGAGCTGCTGTGATGAGACAGCAGAGGAAGGGGTGAGGTGGGAAGGGGAGAGGAGGGTTGGAATTTTGAGTTAGGGAGGGCAAAAGGGGATGTTGGGATTGGGGTTAGGGAGTTGGATGAGAAAGGGAATGTCTGATATCTCTTAGGAGCGGCTAGTATTAGACAGCAGGAGGGGGGAGGTGGAAGGAGGGGCTGCTATGATACAGCAGGAGAGGGGGGAGGTGGAAGGAGGGGCTGCTATGATACAGCAGGAGAGGGGGGAGGTGGAAGGAGGGGCTGCTATGATACAGGGGGGGGGGGGGAGGCATAAAGGAGGGGCTGCTATGATACAGCAGAAGGGGGGAGGTGGAAGGAGGGGCTGCTATGATACAGCAGGAGAGGGGGGGAGGTGGAAGGAGGGGCTGCTATGATACGGGGGGGGGGTTAAAGGAGAGGCTGCTATGATACAGCAGGAGAGGGGGGAGGTGGAAGGAGGTGCTGCTATGATACAGCAGGAGAGGGGGGGAGGTGGAAGGAGGGGCTGCTATGATACAGCAGGAGAGGGGGGGAGGTGGATGGAGGGGCTGCTATGATACAGCGGGGGGGGGGGGGGGTTAAAGGAGGGGCTGCTATGATACAGGGGGGGGGTTAAAGGAGGGGCTGCTATGATACAGCAGGAGGGGGGGGGGGTTAAAGGAGGGGCTGCTATGATACAGGGGGGGGGGGGTTAAAGGAGGGCTGCTATTACATTTACATTTACGTCATTTAGCAGACGCTCTTATCCAGAGCAACTTACAAATAGGTGCATTTACCTTATAGCCAGTGGTATAACCACTTTACAATGTTTTTTTTTTTTTGGGGGGGGGGGGGGGGGGTTGGAGAAAAGGGGGGGGGGGGGTAGAATGATTACTTTATCCTTAAAGAGGTGGGGTTTCAAATGACTCGAAGGTGGTGAGTGACTCCGCTGTCCTGGCGTCGTGAGGGAGCTTGTTCCACCATTGGGGTGCCAGAGCAGCGAACAGTTTTGACTGGGCTGAGCGGGAACTATGCTTCCGCAGAGGTAGGGGAGCCAGCAGGCCAGAGGTGGATGAACGCAGTGCCCTCGTTTGGGTGTAGGGACTGATCAGAGCCTGAAGGTACGGAGGTGCCGTTCCCCCCACAGCTCCGTAGGCAAGCACCATGGTCTTGTAGCAGATGCGAGCTTCAACTGGAAGCCAGTGGAGTGTGCGGAGGAGCGGGGTGACGTGAGAGAACTTGGGAAGGTTGAACACCAGACGGGCTGCGGCATTCTGGATGAGTTGTAGGGGTTTAATGGCACAGGCAGGGAGCCCAGCCAACAGCGAGTTGCAGTAATCCAGACGGGAGATGACAAGTGCCTGGATTAGGACCTGTGCCGCTTCCTGTGTAAGGCAGGGTCGTACTCTCCGAATGTTGTAGAGCATGAACCTACAGGATCGGGTCACCGCCTTGATATTAGCGGAGAACGACAGGGTGTTGTCCAGGGTCACGCCAAGGCTCTTCGCACTCTGGGAGGAGGACACAACGGCGTTGTCAACCGTGATGGCGAGATCATGGAACGGGCAGTCCTTCCCCGGGAGGAAAAGCAGCTCCGTCTTGCCGAGGTTCAGCTTGAGGTGGTGATCCGTCATCCATACTGATATGTCTGCCAGACATGCAGAGATGCGATTCGCCACCTGGTTATCAGAAGGGGGAAAGGAGAAGATTAGTTGTGTGTCGTCAGCGTAGCAATGATAGGAGAGGCCATGTGAGGATATGACAGAGCCAAGTGACTTGGTGTATAGCGAGAATAGGAGAGGGCCTAGAACTGAGCCCTGGGGGACACCAGTGGTGAGAGCACGTGGTGCGGAGACAGCTTCTCGCCACGCCACTTGGTAGGAGCGACCGGTCAGGTAGGACGCAATCCAAGAGTGAGCCGCGCCGGAGATGCCCAGCTCGGAGAGGGTGGAGAGGAGGATCTGATGGTTCACAGTATCAAATGCAGCAGACAGGTCTAGAAGGACAAGAGCAGAGGAGAGAGAGTTAGCTTTAGCAGTGCGGAGAGCCTCTGTGACACAGAGAAGAGCAGTCTCGGTTGAATGACCAGTCTTGAAACCTGACTGGTTTGGATCAAGAAGGTCATTCTGAGAGCGATAGCAAGAGAGTTGGCTAAAGACGGCACGCTCAATAGTTTTGGAGAGAAAAGAAAGAAGGGATACTGGTCTGTAGTTGTTGACATCAGAGGGAACGAGTGTTGGTTTTTTGAGAAGGGGTGCAACTCTCGCTCTCTTGAAGACGGAAGGGACATAGCCAGCGGTCAAGGATGAGTTGATCAGCGAGGTGAGGTAAGGGAGAAGGTCACCGGAGATGGTCTGGAGAAGAGAGGAGGGGATAGGGTCAAGTGGGCAGGTTGTTGGGCGGCCTGCCGTCACAAGTCGCAAGATTTTATCTGGAGAGAGAGGGGAGAAAGAAGTCAAAGCATAGGGTAGGGCAGTGTGAGCAGGACCAGCAGTGTCATTTGACTTAACAAACGAGGATCGGATGTCGTCAACCTTCTTTTCAAAATGGTTAACGAAGTCATCCACAGAGAGGGAGGAGGGGGGGGGGATTCAGCAGGGAGGAGAATGTGGCAAAGAGCTTCCTAGGGTTAGAGGCGGATGCTTGGAATTTAGAGTGGTAGAAAGTGGCCTTAGCAGCAGAAACAGATGAAGAAAATGTAGAGAGGAGGGAGTGAAAAGATGCCAGGTCTGCAGGGAGTCTAGTTTTCTTCCATTTCCGCTCAGCTGCCCGGAGCTCTGTTCTGTGAGCTCGCAATGAGTCATCAAGCCACGGAGCTGGAGGGGAGGACCGAGCCGGCCGGGAGGATAGGGGACATAGAGAGTCAAAGGATGCAGAAAGGGAGGAGAGGAGGGTTGAGGAGGCAGAATCAGGAGATTGGAGGGAGAAGGATTGAGCAGAGGGAAGAGATGATAGGATGGAAGAGGAGAGGGTAGCGGGAGAGAGAGAGCGAAGGTTGCGACGGCGCATTACCATCTGTGTATGGGCAGAGTGAGTAGTGTTGGAGGAGAGGGAGAGAGAAAAGGATACAAAGTAGTGGTCGGAGACTTGGAGGGGAGTTGCAGTGAGATTAGTAGAAGAACAGCATCTAGTAAAGATGAGGTCAAGCGTATTGCCTGCCTTGTGAGTAGGGGGGGACGGTGAGAGGGTGAGGTCAAAAGAGGAGAGGAGTGGAAAGAAGGAGGCAGAGAGAAATGAGTCAAATGTAGACGTAGGGAAGTTGAAATCCCCCAGAACTGTGAGGGGTGAGCCATCCTCAGGAAAGGAACTTATCAAGGCGTCAAGCTCATTGATGAACTCTCCAAGGGAACCTGGAGGGCGATAGATGACAAGGATATTAAGCTTAAATGGGCTAGTGACTGTGACAGCATGGAATTCAAATGAGGAGATAGACAGATGGGTCAGGGGAAAAAGAGAGAATGTCCACTTGGGAGAGATGAGGATTCCTGTGCCACCACCCCGCTGACCAGATGCTCTCGGGGTATGCGAGAACACATGGTCAGACGAGGAGAGAGCAGCAGGAGTAGCAGTGTTTTCAGTGGTAATCCATGTTTCCGTCAGCGCCAAGAAGTCGAGGGACTGGAGGGTAGCATAGGCTGGGATGAAGTCTGCCTTGTTGGCAGCAGAACGGCAGTTCCAGAGGCTGCCTGAGACCTGGAACTCCATGTGGGTCGTGCGTGCAGGGACCACCAGGTTAGAGAGGCAGCAGCCACGCAGTGTGAGGCGTTTGTGTAGCCTGTGCGGAGAGGAGAGAACAGGGATAGGCAGAGGCATAGTTGACAGGGTGCAGCAGATGGCTACAATAATGCAGAGGAGATCGGAATAAAATGAACTAAACATCTGGGAAAGGAGAGAGCGGGGCCTCCCTCACCACAACTCCCAAATATAACTCTCCCAACTTCCACCTCAGAAACTATAATTGTTGTAAACTACAGCGGTTCAATGTTTTCTAGGAATAGACTAACCTAGTTTATTCAGATAGCTAACTAGGTGCAGTATTATTCCGTGAAAAACGTCCGGGCACCTCGTCATAAGACGCCACAGCCAGCTAGCATGCCGGTCTCCAACAGCAAGGTTTAGCGCCAATACTCAGCCACAACAACCACCAGTGTATCAACACAAAAGTGCTATGATACAGCAGGAGAGGGGGGGGGGGGTTAAAGGATGGGCTACTATGATACAGCGGGGGGGGGTTAAAGGAGGGGCTGCTATGATACAGCGGGGGGGGGGGGGGGGGGGGGGGGGGTTAAAGGAGGCGCTGCTATGATACAGCGGGGGGGGGGTTAAAGGAGGGGCTACTATGATACGGGGGGGGGGGGGTTAAAGGAGGGGCTGCTATGATACAGCAGGGGGGGGGGGTTAAAGGAGGGGCTGCTATGATACAGCAGGGGGGGGGGGGTTAAAGGAGGGGCTGCTATGATACAGCGGGGGGGGGGGTTAAAGGAGGGGCAGCTATGATACAGCAGGGGGGGGGGTTAAAGGAGGGGCTGCTATGATACAGCGGGGGGGGGGGGGTTAAAGGAGGGGCAGCTATGATACAGCAGGAGAGGGGGGGTTAAAGGAGGGGCTGCTATGATACAGCAGGAGAGGGGGGGTTAAAGGAGGGGCTGCTATGATACAGCGGGGGGGGTTAAAGGAGGGGCTGCTATGATACAGCAGAAGAGGGGGGGGTTAAAGGAGGGGCTGCTATGATACAGCAGAAGGGGGGGGTTAAAGGAGGGGCTGCTATGATACAGCAGAAGGGGGGGGGTTAAAGGAGGGCCCAGATATGAAAGACTGCTCACTCCTTCTTATCCTCAGCTGTCCCTCCCTAGGCCCGGCGGGACTAGGCATGTGTGATACATAATATCCCCCTTCTCTTCCACTCCCCTCATCTCTCAGTTTCCCCCCTCCCTCCCCTCCTATCCCCCTCCCCACCCCTTTGACTCCCAGCATCTAGAGAAGGGAGGAGGTACTGAGTCATCCATAGTTCAGCCTAGCTTGTGATGCTGGCCGTCTGCGAGTGATAGCATCAAGTGATACCGTCAGCCATGGGCTATAGAACAGTGTGTGTCAGCGACTTTTTTAAAGTAATGGATGGCAGTACAGTGATGATGGTGTTCAACCTCTAACAGAAGTCAGGGCTCCAGACTAACATTATGTGCACTACAGTGGAGGCTGGTGAGGGGAGGACGGCTCATAATAATGTCTGGAACAGTGCGAATGGAATGTAATGTATTTGATACCATTCCACTCATTCCATTCCGGCCATTACCACGAGCCCGTCCTCCCCAATTAAGGTGCCACCAACCTCCTGTGGTGCACTAATCATAGGCTAATTAATTTGGGGCTAATTCAACACCCGAGGAAGTGGAAACTCAAAACACATTAGTTAGATTGCTAACTCTGAATATAATACCCACTGCTAATAGCCATGTATTAATCTAACTGTACATTTAATGTCCTAAAAAAAACGTAGCAGTTTACCCAATGAAACCTATATGCCTTCACAATGGCCAATGCGCATTTTGCGCGCGCGCCACTCCGTATCTCAAAACCATATCAAATATATTGTTTGTAAAATACACTGCTCAAAAAAAAAAGGGAACACTTAAACAACACAATGTATCTCCAAGTCAATCACACTTCTGTGAAATCAAACTGTCCACTTAGGAAGCAACACTGATTGACAATACATTTCACATGCTGTTGTGCATATGGAATAGACAACAGGTGGAAATTATAGGCAATTAGCAAGACACCCCCAATGAAGAAGTGGTTCTGCAGGTGGTGACCACAGACCACTTCTCAGTTCCTATGCTTCCTGGCTGATGTTTTGGTCACTTTTGAATGCTGCCGGTGCTTTCACTCTAGTGGTAGCATGAGACGGAGTCTACAACCCACACAAGTGGCTCAGGTAGTGCAGCTCATCCAGGATGGCACATCAATGCGAGCTGTGGCAAGAAGGTTTGCTGTGTCTGTCAGCGTAGTGTCCAGAGCATGGAGGCGCTACCAGGAGACAGGCCAGTACATCAGGAGACGTGGAGGAGGCCGTAGGAGGGCAACAACCCAGCAGCAGGACCACTACCTCCGCCTTTGTGCAAGGAGGAGCAGGAGGAGCACTGCCAGAGCCCTGCAAAATGACCTCCAGCAGGCCACAAATGTGCATGTGTCTGCTCAAACGGTCAGAAACAGACTCCATGAGGGTGGTATGAGGGCCCGACGTCCACAGGTGGGGGTTGTGCTTACAGCCCAACACCGTGCAGGACGTTTGGCATTTGCCAGAGAACACCAAGATTGGCAAATTCGCCACTGGCGCCCTGTGCTCTTCACAGATGAAAGCAGGTTCACATTGAGCACATGTGACAGACGTGACAGAGTCTGGAGACGCTGTGGAGAACGTTCTGCTGCCTGCAACATCCTCCAGCATGACCGGTTTGGCGGTGGGTCAGTCATGGTGTGGGGTGGCATTTCTTTGGGGGGCCGCACAGCCCTCCATGTGCTCGCCAGAGGTAGCCTGACTGCCATTAGGTACCGAGATGAGATCCTCAGACCCCTTGTGAGACCATATGCTGGTGCGGTTGGCCCTAGGTTCCTCCTAATGCAAGACAATGCTAGACCTCATGTGGCTGGAGTGTGTCAGCAGTTCCTGCAAGAGGAAGGCATTGATGCTATGGACTGGCCCGCTCGTTCCCCAGACCTGAATCCAATTGAGCACATCTGGGACATCATGTTTCGCTCCATCCACCAACGCCAAGTTGCGCCACAGACTGTCCAGGAGTTGGCGGATGCTTTAGTCCAGGTCTGGGAGGAGATCCCTCAGGAGACCATCCGCCACCTCATCAGGAGCATGCCCAGGCGTTGTAGGGAGGTCATACAGGCACGTGGATGCCACACACACTACTGAGCCTCATTTTGAGTTGTTTTAAGGACATTACATCAAAGTTGGATCAGCCTGTAGTGTGGTTTTCCACTTTAATTTTGAGGGTGACTCCAAATCCAGACCTCCATGGGTTGATAAATTTGATTTCCATTGATAATTTTTGTGTGATTGTGTTGTCAGCACATTCAACTATGTAAAGAAAAAAGTATTTAATAAGATTATTTCATTCATTCAGATCTAGGATGTGTTGTTTAAGTGTTCCCTTTATTTTTTTGAGCAGTGTAGTTGCTAGCTTAGCTCAATATTGAGAGATGAGAAATAAAAATTATACCTACAGAAAGCTGAGACCCCCCCCCTCTCTTTGACAGGGACAACAGAAGTTGCTTGCTGGGCAACTGGGTCAGAGAGACATACTGCATGTGTTTCTGTCAGTATTAATACTCTTTATGCATGAGTAAGTAATCAGAAATCTGGACCCTTATTCATAAAGTGTCTCAGAGTAGGAGTGCTGATCTAGGATCTGATTTAGCCTTTTAGATCATAACGAATAAGATTACATGGACAGGGAGGATCCTAGATTAGAACTCCTACTCTGAGGCTCTTTATGAATATGGGCCCTGATCTTCGCATTGGTGATCTTTATATGAATATAAGCTCTTGATTTTCAGTCAATCTGGGCCTTTAGAATGCTTATTGATGTGTAAAGTCTACATGAGTAAGCAGCAATGATGTGTGACTAAATGGATAGCCTGAGCAATGGAAGTCTTCTATTAACTAGTAAGGTGTGTGTGTGTGTGTGTGTGTGTGTGTGTGTGTGTGTGTGTGTGTGTGTGTGTGTGTGTGTGTGTGTGTGTGTGTTGGGAGTGAAAGGTTACTGGTCCACCCTAGGGCTCTCCATCCCTCTATCCCCTCCTCCCGCTCCTCTCCCTAGGTCCTAGATGAGGATGGAGATGGAGGGATGAGGACAAGTGGATTTCCCTCTCTCCTCTCCTCACGCTCCTCTCCCTAGGTCCTAGATGAGGATGATGATGGAGGGATGAGGACAAGTGGATTTCCCTCTCTCCCCTCCTCCCGCTCCTCTCCCTAGGTCCTAGATGAGGATGGAGATGGAGGGATGAGGACAAGTGGATTTCCCTCTCTCCCCTCCTCCCGCTCCTCTCCCTAGGTCCTAGATGAGGATGGAGATGGAGGGATGATGATGGAGGGATGAGGACAAGTGGATTTCCCTCTCTCCTCTCCTCCCTTGTTTCAGAGCAGATCATCAGATCTGTGTTGTCAGTGCAGCCCAATGGGGGCTCCTCCCCTTTTAATCCCTCAAGTCTATTTAGGCCCAGCGGTGGAACACACCCTCACACATACACACACACACACACACACACACACACACACACACTGTCCCCTTATGGTGCTTAGCTCTGCACCATATGTACACACTACCCCTTCTGTCCCTGCCCCTCTTGATGGCTCAGTAGAAATCATTACCTCTGTGGGTATTAAGTGTTTTAAACAGACATAGGATGATAAACTGGATGTTCAGTTTTGTTGTTTTCTAATTTCACCCCAAGTTGTGAACACCTGGGAGCCAGAGGAGGGGTTAGATACAGTACACACACTACCTGTCTTCATGGCCATTGGTGGTGTTGATATATGGAGGGGGATGGCTTGGTGAAATGGCACCCTATTCCCTAGTGATCCACCCACAGGGCTCTGGTTCAAAAGTAGTACACTATAGCAAATAGGGTGCCATTTCAGACGAAGCCCAAGTATACTGCACTTCGAATAACATGAATGATGGAGAATGTTTGACTGAGGAGAATGAGGTCTGCTGCTGTGTGAGGGATTGTTCTAGAACACTGTCATCGTCTCTTCTTGTGTTCTAGTTCCTCCAGAAGTTTCCCTCAGGGAGGCTGTCACACAGCTGTACTATGACAGATGGTGTGGGTGTGTGTGTGTGTGTGTGTGTGTGTGCGTGCATGCTTGACAGTGTGTGTGTGTGTGTGTTCGTTTATCCTGAGGCAAACCTAGCATGGTGAAAGACTACGTGGGCCGCATTATGAACTATTAAACTCCACACTCATGTTTATTAGGCTACTCAATGCCTTCTTTGTGTTCTTTCACTCTTCACTGGTCGCTCTGACATACTGACTTTAAAACGACTCCAATGTGAAACAACAACAAAACATTTAATATTTTTTTAGCTTCCCGAAATCTTCACTCCCTGCCTTCTCAAAAACACCCAACTCATAAGTCTTGTTCACTCAGGGAAGTAATCTTTCTCTCTGCCATTTGAATACGTTATCTCCCAACAGTAAGTCACATGCATGGTGATTATCATAGCTGTTGGTAAGTCACATTCATGGTGATTATCATAGCTGTTGCTAAGTCACATTCATGGTGATTATCATAGCTATTGCATATGTGTGGCACAGGTACATTCATAATGTAATACCACCAGTAGCAGCAGCAGTCTTTCTCTTGACTGGAGCCAGATGTACTGCTGCTCCTCCTGTACAGCTGACTTGGTAGAAGCCTGAGCCGCTGGAACAGCAGGTGACTGGGTTCACATGGATGATCCCCAGTCTGAGCAGCAGGAAGCGGAACAGCCAGCCCACTGAGCCCAGAGCCTCCTCAGATGGAACATATCCCCTAGTCTCATCACCTTCTCTCTCGCTCTCTCTCTCTCTTTAACTCTCTCTCTCTCTCTCTCTCGTTCTCTTTCTCACTCTCTCTCTTTCAATCTCTCTCATTTTCTCTCGTTCTCTCTCTCTAGTTCTCGCTCTCTCTCTCTAGTTCTCTCTCTCTCTAGTTCTCTCTCTCTCTCTAGTTCTCTCTCTCTCTAGTTCTCTCATTCTCTCTCTCACTCTCTCTCTAGTTCTCTCGTTCTCTCTCTCTAGGTCTCTCTCTCTCTCTCTAGTTCTCTCTCTCTCTCTCTCTCTCTCTCTCTCTCTCTCTCTCTCTCTCTCTCTCTCTCTCTCTCTCTCTCTCTCTCTCTCTCTCTCTCTCTCTCTCTCTCTCTCTCTCTCTCTCTCTCTCTCTAGTTCTTTCATTCTCTCGTTCTCTCACTCTCTCTCCACAGCATGGTTCCCACTTTGAATAATGAATGCTGTTAATTTCCGGCACTTCAAAGCATGGTGTGTGTGTGTGTGTGTGTGTGTGTGTGGCCCGCAGCGGAAGTGTAGAGGCTGGTGTACTGAGCGGTTCACTACAGGATAGTGATGAGTAGTGGTATTAGCAGAGCGAGCAGCTCGTAATTCGGTTCAATCCAGTCAAGCTCTATTTACGTCACTCTAGGTTCAGTCATTGGCTAAAGAGTCTATTGCATCACCATAACTAGTAGAAATATGGAAATATATATACATCTTACATAAAACAGTATCTAGGTACTATTAACACAACTGTACTTTCAAGGTCTTTTTCTGTCAGAAAGGACACATTTAGTAAGGCAAGTTCCTCCTTTTCTTGTTAACTTTGTTTAGCAGCGATATTTGGTGCTCAGGTCTGATATTTGGTACTCAGGTCTGATATTTGTTACTCAGGTCTGATATTTGGTACTCAGGTCTGATATTTGTTACTCAGGTCTGATATTTGGTACTCGGGTCTGATATTTGGTACTCAGGTCTGATATTTGGTGCTCAGGTCTGATATTTGGTACTCAGGTCTGATATTTGGTACTCAGGTCTGATATTTGGTGCTCAGGTCTGATATTTGGTACTCAGGTCTGATATTTGGTGCTCAGGCCTGTGTTACCTAAAGGCGTCCGCAGACTAGGTTCTGTTTGCGCCTAGCAGAACTCGGCTACGCGAAAGCGAACGTCTGTGCTAGCATACTCCCTTAAAATACCTTTGTTTGAATAACGGCAATACTGTTGTTTGTCCCTCTCGAGACACCATACATAGTCAGTAATACTTCCTCAAAATAGTCACAAGCAATCTAAGATAAATCAAGAAATCGGTCATTAATTTTGACGTTTTTGCCAAGGAGGTCTTAGTCGCGCAATTTTACATCTAGCTAAGATGTTTGGTGCAGTATTTCTCAAGCTATAAAAGTTGTATGAAAACTAGTTGTTTCTCGTTGAATGCCAACAACCACTTCATTGAAGAATCACGTCCATAGTTCCCATCCCTACTGTTGACCAATCACAAACGAAGGGGCGTAGACTTCAGCTTTCAGAACTTCGACTTACGTCAATAAAAAAAAAAATATGCGCGCGAACAGCTGGAAAAACCCTAGCCGAACACCAAAACGAACTAATATGTCACGAAATCTTGTCATAATACAAATGTTTTACTGGATAGTATGCGACAGGCTTAAGGCCCATCACTGCTACGGTCACATGTTATGTAGGTTTATTATGATCATCCCTATCTGACCTATCATCCCTATCTGACCTATCATCCCTATCTGACCTATCATCCCTATCTGACCTTGGAGATTGGGCTGGTGTTTAGAGATGGTAGATACTACAGGCCTGAGCACCAAATATCGCTGCTTCCCATTGCTCTATTCTTTCACAGAAGTCAAAACTTTTATGATGCAGGAATAAAAAAGCGCAGCAATATTCCGGACCTCTCGTTTTATTATCAAGGGTGGCAGGTAGCCTAGCGGTTAGAGCGTTGGGCCAGAAACAGAAGGGTTGTTAGTTTGAATCCCCGAGCCGACAAGGTGAAAAATCTGTCTGTGCCCTTGAGCAAGGCACTTCAACCTTATTGCTCCAGGGTCGCCGTTGATAATGGCAAACCCTGGCCGTGACCCCACTCTCCGAAGGTCTCGGGGAGAGTTGGGATATGCCAAAAACATTTCAAATTCACACATGCGTATTAATACACACTTGTGTGAAATATGACAAATATAAGCACCAACCTTATTATTATTTATCCTATAATTATTTTGCCCAGCACCGGTTGTCAAGTTTGGGATGTGCATATCATCTCTGTCTCAGTTAAACGCTACAGACCAGACCGCCACACTGATTGAGTGAAAGTGCAGCCAGCCAGCTATAAGCTCATCATGATCATGTCCCTACCCATATACTGTTGGAATGTCCTCCTCTCAGCCTACTCTTTTCTCCCTTCTTCTTCAGGGTGTTCTATAAATATTGGTGTTCCGGATAAATCCCAGTGCCAACCAAGGCACCAGATACTAATGGTCGACCAACGTTTGTGTCGTCATAGTGATGCTATTACTACAGGCCTACATTATGCCCCACTTTCACCAGTATTGCCATGCTTGTTCCTACTTGAAATATCATACCACAATTATTATTGATATTTCAATTAAGAAAAATGTCATCAAGTTATAATAATTTAGAATATTTTTTTTAAAAGAAATGTCCAGATTTTTGGGTTGTCTTTCTGCCTTCGACTGAAATCCAACATGGCTACCTCTGAGGTTGACCTGGAAGGCAAAGCGGTGACCATCCAAACTGGATTAAGCCAGATATTTCTGCCCCAGTGAGTGGTTATTTTAAGGCTGAAAAGAAAACCCTCTTTCTCTCTCCCTGGTAGTGGTGGCTACAGTGATAACACTGTACTAGCTGCTGAAATAGATAGAGGGTTAACTCAAGTCCAGAGGGAGAGATTCTGTCACATTTATTGTTTCATTGCAGTATGATATTAATAATGAACACTCTTGTCACAGTAGCTATTGTTTCGCTGACCCAGTTACATTTTCATAGTGTTCAAACTAATAATGCTACATCTGAAATGGCACCCTTATCTCTATATAGTGCACTACTTTTAACCAGGTCCCTAGGGAATAAGTCTCTTTTGACCAGGTCCCTAGGGAATAAGTCTCTTTTGACCAGGTCCCTAGGGAATAAGTCTCTTTTGACCAGGGCCCAAGGGAATAAATCTCGTCTAACCAGGGCCCTAGGCAATAAGTCTCTTTTGACCAGGGCCGTAGGGAATAAGTCCCTTTTGACCAGGGCCATTGGGAATAAGTCTCTCTTGACCAGGGCCGTAGGAAATAAGTCTCTTTTGACCAGGGCCGTAGGGAATAAGTCTATTTTGACCAGGGCTGTAGGGAATAAGTCTCTTTTGACCAGGTCCCTATGGAATAAGTCTCTTTTGACCAGGGCCCAAGGGAATAAGTCTCTTTTGACCAGGTCCCTAGGCAATAAGTCTCTTTTGACCAGGGCCCAAGGGAATAAATCTCGTCTAACCAGGGCCCAAGGGAATAAGTCTCTCTTGACCAGGGCCGTAGGAAATAAGTCTCTTTTGACCATTGCCGTAGGGAATACGTCTCTTTTGACCAGGGCCGTAGGGAATAAGTCTATTTTGACCAGGGCCGTAGGGAATAAGTCTATTTTGACCAGGGCCATAAGGAATAAGTCTCTCTTGACCAGGGCCCAAGGGAATTAGTCTCTCTTGACCAGAGCCCTAGAAAATACATATATCTTGACCAGGGCCCTAGGGAATAAGTCTCTCTTGACCAGGGCCCTAGAGAATAAGTCTCTCTTGACCAGGGCCCTAGGGAATAAGTCACTCTTGACCAGGGCCCTAGGGAATAAGTCTGTCTTGACCAGGGCCCTAGGGAATAAGTCTGTCTTGACCAGGGCCCTAGGGAATAAATATGTCTTGACAAGGGCCCTAGGGAGTAAATATGTCTTGACCAGGGCCCTAGGGAGTAAGTCTGTCTTGACTGGGGCCATAGGGAATACGTCTCCAACTCTTGATGTGTGTGGCTGTGAAAGCTGACGTCTACACAAGTCATTGAATAGAGATTATTTTTTATCTTACCTTTGCATTGTTGGAAAAGGAGCCGTAAGTAAGCATTTCACTGTTAATCTACACCTGTTGTTTTAGGAAGCTTGTCACAAATAAGATTTGATTTGATTATACAGTGCCTTGCAAAAGTATTCATCCCCCTTGGCGTTTTTCCTATTTTGTTGCATTACAACCTGTAATTTAAATTGATTTTTATTTGGATTTCATATAATGGACATCACAAAATAGTCCAACTTGGTGAAGTGAAATTAAAATTCTAAAAAATAAATAACGGAAAAGTGGTGCGTGCATATGTATTCACCCCCTTTGCTATGAAGCCCCTAAATAAGATCTGGTGCAACCAATTACCTTCAGAAGTCACATAATTAGTTAAATAAAGTCCACCTGTGTGCAATCTAAGTGTCACGTGATCTGTCACATGATCTCAGTATATTGTACACCTGTTCTGAAAGGCCCCAGAGTCTGCAACACCACTAAGCAAGGGGCACCACCAAGCAAGCGGCACCATGAAGACCAAGGAGCTCTCCAAACAGGTCAGGGACAAAGTTGTGGAGAAGTACAGATCAGGGTTGGGTTATAAAAAAATATCAGAAACTTTGAGCATTCCACGGAGCACCATTAAATCCATTATAAAAAAATTGAAAGAATATGGCACCACAACAAACCTGCCAAGAGAGGGCCGCCCACCAAAACTCACGGACCAGGAAAGGAGGGCATTAATCAGAGAGGCAACAAAGAGACCAAAGATAACCCTGAAGGAGCTGCAAAGCTCCACAGCGGAGATTGGAGTATCTGTCCATAGGACCACTTTAAGCCGTACACTCCACAGAGCTGAGCTTTACGGAAGAGTGGCCAGAAAAAAAGCCATTGGTGTTCCCAAAAGGCATGTGGGAGACTCCCCAAACATATGGAAGAAGGTACTCTGGTCAGATGGGACTAAAATTGAGCTTTTTGGCCATCAAAGAAAAAGCTATGTCTGGCGCAAACCCAACACCTCTCATCACCCCGAGAACACCATCCCCACAGTGAAGCATGGTGGTGGCAGCATCATGCTGTAGGGATGTTTTTCATCGGCAGGGACTGGGAAACTGGTCAGAATTGAAGGAATGATGGATGGTGCTAAATACAGGGAAACCTGTTTCAGTCTTCCAGAGATTTGAGACAGGTTCACCTTCCAGCAGGACAATGACCCTAAGCATACTGCTAAAGCAACACTTGAGTGGTTTAAGGGGAAACATTTAAATGTCTTGGAATGGCCTAGTCAAAGCCCAGACCTCAATCCAATTGAGAATCTTTGGTGTGACTTAAAGATTACTGTACACCAGCGGAACCCATCCAACTTGAAGGAGCTGGAGCAATTTTGCCTTGAAGAATGGGCAAAAATCTCAGTGGCTAGATGTGCCAAGCTTATAGAGACATACCCCAAGAGACCTGCAGCTGTAATTGCTGCAAAAGGTGGCTCTACAAAGTATTGACTTTGGGGGGGGGTGAATAGTTATGCACGCTCAAGTTTTCTTTTTTAAAATCTTATTTCTTGTTTGTTTCACAAAAAAAAAAAATGTTGCATCTTCAAAGTGGTAGGCATGTTGTGTAAATCAAATAATACAACCCCCCCCCCCCCCCCCCCCCCCCAAAAAAAAAAAATCCATTTTAATTCCAGGTTGTAAGGCAACAAAATAGGAAAAATGTCAAATGTCTGTGGACATCTGATTAGAAGTTTTACATTTGAGCAGTTTGGCATTTCACTTCCTTGGCTTAAGTAGGCTGTTGAAATTCCCCAAAATATCAAATATCACGACCGATTCATTTAAATGTGGTTTCACGCTATCCAGATTGTATAGAAATCTGTGGGAGTGTGACTCTCTTTAACAGTCATCCTCTGAGATGCTTGTGTTGGTTGGTTTGCTCTCTCTCTCTCTCTCTCTCTCTCTCTCTCTCTCTCTCTCTCTCTCTCTCTCTCTCTCTCTCTCTCTCTCTGCCTCTCTGCCTCTCTGTCTCTCTGTCTCTCTCTCTCTCTCTATCTCTCTCTATCTCTCTCTCTGTGTCTCTCTCTGCCTCTTTCTCTCTCTCCGTGTCTCGCTGTCTCTCTCTCTCTCCGACTCTCTCATGTGATGCTCGCTTGTGACCCATGTTCAACCACACACACACTTGTGACCCATGCTGGCCACACACACACACAGCCACCCACCCACCCTGTGGCATTCCCACACACCTAAATAAGTAGATACGGTTTGATCTTCCATTCCCTGTGAAATTCCAACAGTTTTTTCCAGCTCACCTCCAAAGGCATCTGAAATGAATCAATTGAATCATGTCATTTAATTGACTCTCAGCTGACTGCTGTTAGTTACCATCCGCCCTGTTGTATACCTCAGTCAGTCTAGACTGCAGGAATTCAGCCAGTATTGGTAAAAGCTTGTCTTGTTGCACCAAATGACACACCATGGGTAGCGATGTCCCTGAGTCCTTGATCAGAAGATCCACATGACATGAAATTATAAAACAGTTTGACAACCCTAAAAAAACATTCCCAGGATACTTCAACTGGTGACTATCAGGGAGAATAAAGTAACAGGAGCACTTCTCTCTTCACGTCACTTCTCTCCCTGCGGTCATTGTACACAATGTTCCAACTCAAGTGACACAAAAGTATTATATCACCTACGTTCGGGTAAAGAATACAAGATAAAATACTTCATAAATTGCAGTGCAACACATTGTTTACATGCTCAAAAGCCCATGTGGGCTTGTTTACATTGGTCAGACGAAACGTGCACTCAAATTAACGAAGAGCTGAACACAAAACAGTTTTCGGCATTACGTGAATACCAATCATGGCTCAGCCTCTACCTTGAAATTCTGGGGAATTGAATTACCTCCAGAGGTGGTAACATAGGGAGGAAATGTTTACAGAGAGAGGCACTTTGGATCAACTGCTTAGATTGCGTCGAGCCAAAAGGGTCTAAATGAACAGCTCTCTTTCTCATATCTTTTGTAAATACATTTTTCTTTGTTTTTTTTCTGACTTTTGTTATTCAAGTGGAATGTACGTGTAGGAATCTTAAATAATGATCATACTCTTGTGTGAATAACCTGTGTAGTTGCTACTACCACTGACATGAGGAGTGGGAGATTTCCCTGCGACGGTATATAGGCGCCTCCCACATTTTTCCTACTCAAGGCTGTGATGAAGGCGATTCATGCCGAAACGTAAGCCTACTGTTTGTCTCTCCCGTCAATAAATCTGTCAGTCTGATGCAGCAACAGAGTGCTCCTGTTTCTTTAGTGACCAGTTGAAGTATCCTGGGGATGTTTTTTGGATTTTCAGGTCCCTCAGTCGAGCACCGGATCCCCCATTTTACGTTTAAGCTGAGCTGCATACCTTTTTCCCATTGTTTTAGTTTGACAAACTTGTAAGCATTTAAATGATGATATCAATCTCAACCCTTTATATTTTCCATGGATGTCTCATGGTATGCATAATAGGTCAACTTTGAGCACCTTTATCTCTTGAATGTTTTGGCATTCGGGTCCAAAAAGTCACTTTCTGAGCACTTCTACAATGGGCAAATGTATATGGATGGTCACCACTAGTCTGTATGTGGTTCACATCGACCGTGAGCTAATGCTACCTGGTTGGCTGGGTGACCATGGAAGATGGCTGAGGTCATGGTGGCTATTGCTTTCCGGGTGGGGCGAGCGTGGTAATGACATTGAGGGGTTTTAGTGGTCATTACTTAGGGGACAAAACACATCTTCAGTGTCCTGGTCGGCCTCGTTGTCGTGGTACTCCTATCTAATGGTGTTGTGGAAGGAAGACAGAGGGAGGAAGAAGGGCTGCTTGAACGACTGCGTGTGTGTGTGTGTGTGTGTGTGTGTGTGTGTGTGTGTGTGTGTGTGTGTGTGTGTGTGTGTGAGACACACACAGAGGGAGAAGAGGAAGCCTGCAGGCCTCAGACCCCAGGCCAGGCCAGAGGTGGTCTCCCACTTCACTGTCAGAGTGAGACCCATAATAACCATTTTGTTTTACATAACACATCCCATATTGTCTGCTGTTGCTATGGAGATAGTAATTTATACTGGCATGTAAAATTAGCCTCCTGTTGTTAACACACACCGTGGGCTGAGTTTTTAACGTTCCTCACACACACACACACACACACACACACGCTGCCGGTATCATTCGTCTCTGAGTGTGAGTGTGTGTCTGAGCGAGACATAGAGTAACAAAAACACTTGTATTAGAATCCCGTGTGGCTCAGTTGGTAGAGCATGTCGCTTGCAACTCCAGGGTTGTGGGTTAGATTCCCACGGGGGACCAGACCAAAAAAGTATGAAAATGTACGCACTCTCTACTGTATGTAGCTCTGGATAAAAGTGTCTGCTAAATTACTAACATGTAAGAGAAGGAAAGGAGAGTGAAGCTGACTGGAGAGAACTGTGGCTAGAATACAAAAATGAAGAGGGCTGTGTGAACAAGTGAGTCTGTCTGTAAGAGAGGGTAGGGCTGAGAATGATGGTCTGATTTTGTTTGTGAGTCCTGAGTACTGAGAGGAGAGAAGAGGAGAAGAGAGGAGAGGAGAGGAGAAGAGTGGATACGAAGAGGAGAGGGGAGGGAGGGAGAGAGGGGAGGGGAGGGGAGGGAGAGGAGAGAGCGAGAGGAGAGGAGAGAGCGAGGGGAGGGAGGGAGAGGAGAGGGGAGACAAGAGGAGAGGAGAGGGGAGACGAGAGGAGAGGGGAGACAAGAGGAGAGGAGAGGGGAGACAAGAGGAGAGGAGAGGGGAGACGAGGAGACGAGAGGGGAGAGGAGAGGAGGGGAGGGAGGGAGAGGAGGAGAGACGGGAGATGAGAGACGAGCGAAGAGGAGAGAGGAGAGAGCGAGGGGAGGGAGGGAGAGGAGAGGAGAGGAGAGGGGAGACAAGAGGAGAGGAGAGGGGAGACAAGAGGAGAGGAGAGGGGAGACAAGAGGAGAGGAGAGGGGAGAAAAGAGGAGACGAGATGGGAGAGGAGAGGAGGGAGGGAGGGAGGGAGAGGAGGAGAGACGAGAGATGAGAGACGAGCGGAGGGAGGGAGGGAGGGAGAGGAGGAGAGACGAGCGAAGAGGAGAGAGGAGAGAGGAGAGGAGAGAGGAGAGGAGAGGAGAGGAGAGACAAGAGGAGACGAGAGGGGAGAGGAGAGGAGAGGGGAGACAAGAGGAGAGGAGAGGAGAGGGAAGAGGAGAGGAGAGGGGAGACGAGGAGGGGAGACAAGAGGAGAGGAGAGGAGGGAGGGAGGGAGAGGAGGAGAGATGAGAGACGAGCGAAGAGGAGAGACGAGAGGAGAGACGAGAGGAGAGACGAGAGGAGAGGAGAGACGAGGAGAGGAGAGGAGAGGAGAGCCAAGAGGAGAGGAGAGGAGACGAGACGAGACGAGAGTGGAGACAAGAGGAGACGAGAGGGGAGAGGAGAGGAGAGGAGAGGGGTGTGTGCGTGATGAGTCCGGTCCTCAGGATGTCACTGGAGGATTACCCTGGCCTCTGGTTCTCTGCCCTGGGCCCACGGGTCCTACTGGAGGATTACCCTGGCCTGTGGTTCTCAGCCTAAACACAGACCTTGCTGGGAGCAAATTACCAATTACCCCATTGCGTCAGCCCATTGCGTCACCCCCCTCCCAGTGCATGTCCCTCTAGGGGTTTGTACCAGGCTGCTGGTTAGCATACTGATCAGGCTTGTGCCCATGAGAGGCCCCTGTCACCCCCCTGACATCCTCCCCTGTCCCCCTCCTCATGGGGCATGCAAGGCTGCGTGACTGAGAAGCCCTCAATAGCCTGACTGACTGACTGGCAGCCTCATTGAACCGGGACACCCAGTGTCTGTCCCAGAATGCATCAGGAGTCAGGAAGAGCTGCGTTGTGTTTTATGAAAGGCTCTCTGTTGGAGGGAAGAGGGTTGAAGCTGCTCTCCATTGGAGGGAAGAAGGGTGAAGCTGCTCTCTAGTGGTGGGAACAGCGGTGAAGCTGGGTCGTGTTCACTAAGCACAAAACAGAAGAGAACAATCTGAAACAGAGTGAAACGGGGAGGTTATATCAGAACTTCCTGAACTTCCAATAAGAAACACTTGTTGTAGTTTTCTGTCGCAGAACATTTTGCTACGGTGTACCCTTATGAACAGGACCCCAAGCCTTGAGGGAGGGGTTTGTCTCACTGGTTGGTTCAACTAATGGATGATTATTTTTCTGCTGTGTTTATCATTCAGTGTGAGGGGATGTGTTTAGATTAGTCTAAGCTCCTGACCTGACACATAGTTAGTTGTAGTTTGTTTTTGAGGTGAGAGTGAGTAGTGATGTTTACTGGATGTGAAAGACTGCTTTGACATGAATGTGGATGGATGGCAGGCATACCGTTCATTCCAGATGCTCTCTCCAGGTTGATGTTAAAACGGAACTTTGAAAACATACTAATAGAGAATAGATCATCTGTAGAATAGATAAGTGAATGTATTCAGGCTGTTATGACTTAGTTATAGAAGTCTTTGGCGTGATGTGGCGTTCAAACCTACATGTCACTTTCGGTTAACATACTTCGGACAGTTCTGCCCTCCAGTCCTCAATGTTGTCAATCCTTAGACTACGCTACCACGCTAACCACGCTAACCACGCTAACCACGCTAACCACGCTAACCACGCTAACCCGCTAACCACGCTAACCACGCTAACCACGCTGTATAGTCCCGCCTCTGAGTCAGCCGGAGGCTCTGTTCTCGATTCTTGACTTTGTCATTTGGCAAGATGTGGGGTTGGATGGAAGTGGAATCAAAAGATGTGATGCCAGTGTTAAGAAGACCCAACAAAGCTGAAACCATTCTATTCATTTAGTTCTGAGTCATCGTCAGTCTCTGTACATCCATTCACCAGGCCATCATTTTTTCTCCGTCTCACGGAAATTACTTTTCAAGTGTTCAAGTGTTTTCAAAAGACAGACTTCTACAAGACTGTTAGAAAGGCTCAGTCAGAGCAGAGTGAACCACGGTGAACAGCACACTGTTTAACATCAAGCCTGCAAATTATATCTGAAGATGCGCTTTTAGCCATTTTCTACTGTTGCATGGAAACAGAGTACTATGGGGAATTGCAAAGATTCAGCACAGAATCTCCTATAGACTTTCACTTTAGACCCACACTTGTACCCTCAAATAGACCCACTACCCACTTGTACCCTCAAATAGACACACTACCCACTTGTACCCTCAAATAGACACACTACCCACTTGTACCCTCAAATAGACACACTACCCACTTGTACCCTCAAAAAGACACAGTACCCACTTGTACCCTCAAATAGACACACTACCCACTTGTACCCTCGAAAAGACACAGTACACACTTGTACCCTCAAATAGACACAGTACCCACTTGTACCCTCAAATAGACACACACACTACCCACTTGTACTCTCAAATAGACACAGTACCCACTTGTACCCTCAAATAGACACAGTACCTACTTGTACCCTCAAATAGACACACTACCCACTTGTACCCTCAAAAAGACACAGTACCCACTTGTACCCTCAAATAGACACAGTACCCATAGTCAACTTACACACAACTCTGACACACACACTTACCACACCAGACATGCCATCAGGGGTCTTTTCACAGTCCCCAAATCCAGAACAAATTCAAGAAAGCGTACAGAATTATATAGAGCCATTATTGCATGGAACTCCGTTCCATCTCATATTGCTCAAATAAACAGCAAACCTGGTTTCAAAAAACAGATAAAGCAACACATCACGGCACAACGCCTCTCCCCTATTTGACCTAGATAGTTTGTGTGTATGTATTGATATGTAGGCTACGTGTGCCTTTTTTAAATGGATGTAGTTCTGTCCTTGAGCTGTTACTGTTTAGCTTGTCTATTACTGTTCTGTATTATGTCAGGTTTCATGTTTTGTGTGGACCCCAGAAGAGTAGCTCCTACTTTTGCAACAGCTAATGGGGATCCTAATAAAATACCAAAATACCAAATACCCACTTGTACCCTCAAATAGACAAACTACCCACTTGTACCCTCAAATAGACACACACACTACCCACTTGTACCCTCAAAAAGACACAGTACACACTAGTACCCTCAAATAGACACAATACCCACTTGTACCCTCAAATAGACACAATACCCACTTGTACCCTCAAAAAGACACAGTACCCACTTGTACCCTCAAATAGACACAGTACACACTTGTACCCTCAAATAGACACAGTACACACTTGTACCCTCAAATAGACACAGTACACACTTGTACCCTCAAATAGACACAGTACACACTTGTACCCTCAAATAGACACAGTACCCACTTGTACCCTCAAATAGACACAGTACCCACTTGTACCCTCAAATAGACACAGTACACACTTGTACCCTCAAATAGACCCAGTACTCACTTGTACCCTTTTTCCTTCTCATTATAGAAGTATTGTCTCAACATCTCCTGGTGTTGGCTACAGTGGGTCAGTCTCTGGTCAAACTGTTTTGGTTCTTGTATGACATCACATCATCAAAAAAGAGCCATCGATACCAACCAGAGAGACTGATAAGATCATATTAGCGTCTGAATATTTGAGTGGTCATACCCAGCCTCTTTTGTAGATAGGGCTAATTGACCTGTGAACCATTGCTCTAGTTTTCTGCACATCAGGGCCTTTAGTCACAAAGAGTCTCAGAATAGGAGTGCTGATCTAGGTTCACGTCCCCCACAGCCCATATAACCTAATGCATTATGATCCAAAAGGCAAAACTGATACTAGATCAGCACGTTTGAATGAATATGAATACGGGCCCAGATCCCTGTGAGTGGTGTTGAAGTAAGCTCTATAAATAGCCGAGGCCATGTCAGACCTTTTCCTATTGTCCCTCCACAGAAAAACAACATCTAGTCTTTCCTTGGTCCGGTGCACAGCGTGGTGCAGGGCCTTTGTGTGACCCACTCCTGGGCTCCGTCTCACTGTCACGTCTCTCTGTGCTGCGCCCAGGCATGGTGTCATGTTGCTGGGGACTGCAGGTTGGATACTCCCCTATAAGCTTCCAGTGACTGGAGAGAGTAGTGGAGGTTGCCGCAACTCACCCAGGGAAAGCCTTCCCTCATACCTGGGGGCGGCAGGTAGCTTAGTGGTTAAGAGCGTTGTGCCAGTAACCGAAAGGTCGCTGGTTCTAATCCCCGAGCCAACTAGGTTAAAAATCTGTCGATGTGCCCTTGAGCAAGGCACTTAACCCTAATTGCTCCTGTAAGTCGCTCTGGATAAGAGCGTCTGCTAAATAATGTAAATGTAAATGTAAAATACAAACGCAGAGGTGGTTAGGATTACAACATTCTACT
>NC_139994.1:5823813-5929491 GCF_964263955.1 Coregonus lavaretus
GTATGACAGAGTGAAATTAAACCTGGTGAAGAACAGGGCCCAGCGGGACTGCCTGGAGTTCAACCGTTTGGCCGTGCGGATGTACTCCAAGTTCTTATGATCGGTCCAAACGAGAAATGGAATGGTGGACCCCTCCAGCCAGTGACGCCACTCCTCCAAGGCAAGCTTCACAGCCAGCAGCTCACGGTTCCCTATGTCGTAATTGCACTCAGAGGGGGACAACCGACGTGAGAAAAAGGCACAGGGATGGAGCTTCCTATCCTCCGCAGCCCACTGAGAAATCACAGCACCAACTCCCACATCCGAGGCGTCCACCTCCACAATGAATTGCCGGTCCACATCAGGCATCTGGAGGATGGGAGCGGAGGTGAACCTCACCTTGAGGGTACTGAAGGCTTTGTCGGCTGCTGGGGTCCAGGTGAAGGGTTGCTTGGTGCTGGTTAGAGCAGTGAGAGGGGCAGCAACGGTACTGTAGTTCCGGATAAACTTTCTATAGAAGTTAGCAAACCCCAGAAACTGTTGCAGCTTCTTTCTGTTCTCCGGAACTGGCCATGAAGTGACTGCTGATACTTTGGCAGGATCCATTTGGATACTTCCCTCTGCCACTATGTACCCCAGGAAGGCCACTGTCTTGACGTGAAACTCACATTTCTCTGCCTTGGCGTAGAGGGAATTCTCCAGAAGACGGTGAAGGACTTGCTGGACATGGCGGGTGTGTTCAGACAGGTTTCTGGAGTAGATTAAGATGTCATCCAGGTAAACGAAGACAAACTTGTTTAACATGTCCCGCAGTACATCATTCACTAGAGCCTGGAACACAGCAGGAGCATTGGTGAGGCCAAAAGGCATAACCAGATACTCGTAGTGGCCTGTTGGTGTATTGAATGCGGTTTTCCATTCATCTCCCTCCCGGATCCGCACTAGGTGGTAAGCGTTTCTGAGATCCAACTTGGTAAAAACAGTGGCTCCCTGGAGCAACTCAAAAGCAGAGGTGAGCAGAGGCAGAGGGTAACGGTTTTTCACTGTGATGTCGTTGAGTCCCCTGTAGTCGATGCAGGGGCGAAGAGATCCGTCCTTCTTCCCCACAAAGAAGAAGCCAGCACCAGCAGGAGATGAAGATGAACGGATTAATCCTGCGGACAGAGAGCCATTGATGTAGTCCTCCATGGACTTTCTTTCAGGAGCAGACAACGAATAAAGACGGCCCTTTGGAGGGGCTGTTCCAGGGAGGAGGTCGATGGCACAGTCGTACGGTCGGTGAGGGGGCAGAGATGTGGCTCTTGCTTTGTTAAACACTTCTCTGAGACCATGGTAGCATTCTGGGACATTGGAGAGGTCAGGAGCGGAGTTAGTAGGTACTGGCCGAGGGGGTAGTGCGGCAGCAAGCAGGCAGGTTCGGTGGCAGTCCTCTCCCCACTCCCTGATCACCCCGGTCACCCAGTCGAGCTGAGGGTTGTGCCGGCGGAGCCATGGGTAACCCAGGATGAGGGGTTGGCCTGGAGAGGGGAGCAGGTGAAACTGGATAGTTTCTTGATGGTTTCCGGACAGACCCATCGAGACCGGGGCCGTGACATGAGTGACCGATCCGAGTAAGTGTCCGTCCAGTGCCCGGGCAGGAATAGGAGGTGTCAAACGGAGGTTCTCCAGTCCCAGTTGGCGTGCCAGCTTGATGTCCATTATGTTGGCTTCAGCGCCAGAATCCACCAGAGCAGCCAGGGTGTGAGTTGAGTCAGAGAGGCGGAGGTGAACTTGCAGCAGGGGTTTGCGGTCGGAGGACTGGATGGTCATTGAACTCAACCGGACTCCCCCTATGCCCGGTGAGCTTCGGCCCTTTAAAGGGCAGGTTACCACACGATGTCCATCACCTCCACAATAGAGGCAGAGGTTTGAGGTGAAGCGGCGCTGGCGCTCTGCAGGAGTGAGAGAGGCTCGCCCAATCTCCATAGGCTCAGACTGATCAAGCTGACCTGGGTGAGTGGCAGTAGATGACAGGAGCCCAGTCGGATCTCTCCGAATGCCGGTAGTAGGTGGACCTTGGCGCCCCCTCTCACGACGACGGGTCTGTATCCTTCTGTCGATCCTGACAGTCAGTGCGATGGCTTCATCAAGAGTGGAAGGCAGTTCATGGGAGACCAACTCGTCCTTGATATAGTCAGCCAAACTATGGAAGAACGCGTCCACCAACGATGGTGTGTTCCAAGAACTTCGTCTAGCCAGGGTTCGGAAGTCGATGGAATGGTCTGCGACTGTACGTCTGCCTTGTCGAATACTGAACAGTTCACGAGACGCCTCTGCGGTTGGTGAATCCAGGTCAAACACCTTCAGCATCTCCTCAGCAAACAGGTCGAAGGTTGCACATGCGGGGGTTTGACGTTCGAACTCTGCTGTTCCCCAGAGTCGAGCTCGGCCCGTCAGGTGAGTGATGGCATACCCAACTTTAGCCCCCTCCGTGGCGAAGGTCCTTGGCTGCAAGGAGAACTGAAGTCGGCAGCTAGTCAGGAATGGCCGGACCTGGGTTGAATCGCCGTTGAACCGCTCGGGGTTTCCAATCTTGGGTTCCGGAGCAGCGGCTGCAATGACCGGGGCAGGTAACTCGGGGGCAGGGCTGGTGGGCAGACTGGCTGGGGTAAGGTTGGTGAGGAGTTGAATGATCATGGCGAGTTGTTGTTGCTGCTGCTGGAACTGCTGCTCATGCTCGTCGGTTTCCATGTCGGGGGAAGTGTGCGCTGAGTCCATAATGGTCAGATCGTACTGTCACGGTTCAGACAGACGACCAGAGGACCACAATTGCGTCACACCAGAAAGTTTATTAAAACTTAAGGGAAAAGGGAAGTAGGGAGTGAGTGAAGGCTCCAGGGGTAACAGGGATCCCGTCCAATGTGCTGGGTCTGTGCCCCCCCCCAGTGGCAGCGATGCGTCCTATGAAGCCGGTGGTGGGTGGTCCAGAAGTCCTGGGGGGGGGGGGAGACACAGACACAACAGGGCGGATGAAACAAGGCAGCAGTACAGTTCAAGGGAAATCCAAATACGTAGTAGCAAGGCAGAAGGCTGGTCAGAGTTACCGGGATCGAAGAGTAGTCAGGAGTCGTTATGGCAAAAAGCAGGTCTGGATCTCCTGGGGCAGAAGAGTATCCAAACATCAGGCAGGTCCGGGAACACAAAACCAGGGTGAGCCAGAAGCGCGAGCAAACAGGTTCCGGGTGTGAGCTTTGCAGACGATCTGACAAAGGAGAGCTGAAAGACAGGGCTTTAAATACTGGGAGAGGTAGTGGGTAATGCAGCGCAGCTGGCAGAGTAATTAGAGCAGAGCAGAGCAGGGACAGGTGGAGCTAGTTAGGCTGAGTAGAGAGAGTGGTGAGCAGAGTGGAAGAAAATTAAGGTGGTAACCCGGTGGAGTGAGAGGCTCATGACAGAGGTGGAAGATGCCTGAAGGCTTTCTTGGCACAGATCTAGGATCAGTGTGTCGTACCCCAATTCTAACCTTAGCTGTTAGTGGAGAAAATGCAAAGCTGACCTTAGATCAGTGCCTAAGCGCAACTTCATAGTTTTCCATAAAGGATGCATTTTTTTAGTAGACACAGAAGGCTGAATCCTTACCTGATACATCTGTGCATAACCTGGAAAGTGGGTTTAAATCATGCATTGATGTCAACGCTGCTTTCAACTCAGACCTCAGTCTTCTTCAGTGAAGCATTGGAAGCATATCTACCTCTATCACTCCAGTATCCCTGCACATTCTAAAAATGGTACTGGAACTGACTGACCCTGTATATAGTATGCTTACTTACTTTCTCCTGTTCTTATTTATTTATTTATTTATTTTATTTCTCGTATGTTTCTGTTCTACCTTGTTATTTTTAGTATTACGTTGTTATTGATTACTGCATTGTTGGGTTTAGAGCTTGCAAGAAAAGGCATTTCACTGTACTTGTGCACGTGACATTAAAACTTCAAACTTGAAAGATACTTTCCTCCTCTCTGACTGTGGATGTAGTAGTTGCTTTACGTGAATCAGTTGGGTGAGCGTTGAGGGACTGACAGACGACTGTCTCACAGATAATGAGGGAGCTCAAGGGAATGGGGCAAGGACATCAAAGTGTGTGTGAGCGTGTGTCTATGAGCGTATATGTGAGCGTGCCTGCCTGCCTGCCAACTCGAGCACTGCTACTGAACATGGCATAGCTAGCTACACTTGCGTGACCCCAAGGCAACACGGTCTCATTTTGCACGCTGGCCTAGATTTGTGGCAGCTCTACATTACATTTTAGTCATTTAGCTTATCCAGAACGACTTACAGTAGTGAGTTCCAGGCAGGCAGCAGTATGTGGCATGTTCTGACATGTCGAGTGGAGGAATCTGCTGTCACTGTGTCCCCATAATCCTGCTGTTTATAAGGAAGTAGCTACAGTGCCTTGTGTTGCAGGCTGAATTCAAAATGGATTACATCGATTTTTTTCCCCTCACCCATGTACACACAATACCCCATAATGACGAAGTGAAAATATGTTTTTAGAAATATTTGCACATTTATTGAAAATGACAAACAGAAATATCTAATTTAAATAAGTATTCACACCCATGAGTCAATACTTTGTAGAAGCACCTTTGGCAGCGATTACAGCTGTGAGTCTTTTTGGGTAAGTATCTAAGTGCTTTCCACACCTGGATTGTATTACTGAACAAAAATATAAATGCAACATGTCAAGTGTTGGTCCCATGTTTCATGAGCTGAAATAAAAGATCGTATGTAGAAAATGTAGAAATTCTCCAATTCCCCAAACGCTTATTTCTCTCAAATCTTGTGCACACATTTGTTTACATCCTTATTAGTGAACATTTATCTTTTGCCAAGATAATCCATCCACCTGACAGGTATGGCATATCCAGAAGCTGATTAAACAGCATGATCATTACACAGGTGCACCTTGTGCTGGGGACAATAAAAGGCCACTCTAAAATGTGCAGTTTTGTCACACAAGACAATGCCACAGATGTCCCAAGTTTTGAGGGAGCGTGCAATTGGCAAGCTGACTGCAGGAATGTCCACCAGAGCTGTTGCCAGAGAATTGAATGTTCATTTCTCTACCATAAGCTGCCTCCAACATCGTTATAGCGAATTTGGCAGTACGTCCAACTGGCCTCACAACCGCAGACCACGTGTAACCACGCAAGCCCAGGACCACCACGTCCAGCTTCTTCACCTGCGTTGATCATCTGAGACCAGCCATCCGGACAGCTGATGAAACTGATGAGTATTTCTGTCTGTAATAAAGCCCTTTTTTGGGGAAAAACTGATTGGCCATCCAGTGGGTGGGCCTATGGCTTCCCAGGCCCACCCATTACATTTTACATTTTAGTCATTTAGCAGACGCTCTTATCCAGAGCGACTTACAGGAGCAATTAGGGTTAAGTGCCTTGCTCAAGGGCACATTTACGTCATTTAGCAGACGCTCTTATCCAGAGCGACTTACAAATTGGTGCATTCACCCTATAGCCAGTGGGATAACCACTTTACAATTTTTTTTATTTTTATTTTTTTGGGGGGGGGGGGGGGGGGTAGAAGGATTACTTTATCCTATCCCAGGTATTCCTTAAAGAGGTGGGGTTTCAAATGTCTCTGGAAGGTGGTGAGTGACTCCGCTGTCCTGGCGTCGTGAGGGAGCTTGTTCCACCATTGGGGTGCCAGAGCAGCGAACAGTTTTGACTGGGCTGAGCGGGAACTATGCTTCCGCAGAGGAAGGGGAGCCAGCAGGCCAGAGGTGGATGAACGCAATGCCCTCGTTTGGGTGTAGGGACTGATCAGAGCCTGAAGGTACGGAGGTGCCGTTCCCCTCACTGCTCCATAGGCAAGCACCATGGTCTTGTAACGGATGCGAGCTTCAACTGGAAGCCAGTGGAGTGTGCGGAGGAGGGGGGTGACGTGAGAGAACTTGGGAAGGTTGAACACCAGACGGGCTGCGGCATTCTGGATGAGTTGTAGGGGTTTAATGGCACAGGCAGGGAGGCCAGCCAACAGCGAGTTGCAGTAATCCAGACGGGAGATGACAAGTGCCTGGATTAGGACCTGTGCCGCTTCCTGTGTAAGGCAGGGTCGTACTCTCCGAATGTTGTAGAGCATGAACCTGCAGGATCGGGTCACCGCCTTGATGTTAGCGGAGAACGATAGGGTGTTGTCCAGGGTCACGCCAAGGCTCTTCGCACTCTGGGAGGAGGACACAACGGAGTTGTCAACCGTGATGAAGAGATCATGGAACGGGCAGTCCTTCCCCGGGAGGAAGAGCAGCTCCGTCTTGCCAGGGTTCAGCTTGAGGTGGTGATCCGTCATCCATACTGATATGTCTGCCAGACATGCAGAGATGCGATTCGCCACCTGGTTATCAGAAGGGGGAAAGGAGAAGATTAGTTGTGTATCGTCAGCGTAGCAATGATAGGAGAGGCCATGTGAGGATATGACAGAGCCAAGTGACTTGGTGTATAGGGAGAATAGGAGAGGGCCTAGAACTGAGACCTGGGGGACACCAGTGGTGAGAGCACGTGGTGCGGAGACAGCTTCTCGCCACGCCACTTGGTAGGAGCGACCGGTCAGGTAGGACGCAATCCAGGAGTGAGCCGTGCCGGAGATGCCCAGCTCGGAGAGGGTGGAGAGGAGGATCTGATGGTTCACAGTATCAAAGGCAGCAGACAGGTCTAGAAGGACAAGAGCAGAGGAGAGAGAGTTAGCTTTAGCAGTGCGGAGAGCCTCCGTGACACAGAGAAGAGCAGTCTCAGTTGAATGACCAGTCCTGAAACCTGACTGGTTTGGATCAAGAAGGTCATTCTGAGAGAGATAGCAAGAGAGTTGGCTAAAGACGGCATGCTCAATAGTTTTGGAAAGAAAAGAAAGAAGGGATACTGGTCTGTAGTTGTTGACATCAGTGGGATCGAGTGTTGGTTTTTTGAGAAGGGGTGCAACTCTCGCTCTCTTGAAGACGGAAGGGACATAGCCAGCGGTCAAGGATGAGTTGATCAGCGAGGTGAGGTAGGGGAGAAGGTCACCGGAGATGGTCTGGAGAAGAGAGGAGGGGATGGGGTCAAGCGGGCAGGTTGTTGGGCGGCCTGCAGTCACAAGTCGCAGGATTTTATCTGGAGAGAGAGGGGAGAAAGAAGTCAAAGCATAGGGTAGGGCAGTGTGAGTAGGACCAGCAGTGTCATTAGACTTAACAAACGAGGATCGGATGTCGTCAACCTTCTTTTCAAAGTGGTTGACGAAGTCATCCACAGAGAGAGAGGAGGGGGGGGGGGATTCAGCAGGGAGGAGAATGTGGCAAAGAGCTTCCTAGGGTTAGAGGCAGATGCTTGGAATTTAGAGTGGTAGAAAGTGGCCTTAGCAGCAGAAACAGATGAAGAAAATGTAGAGAGGAGGGAGTGAAAAGATGCCAGGTCGGCAGGGAGTTTAGTTTTCTTCCATTTCCGCTCCGCTGCCCGGAGCTCTGTTCTGTGAGCTCGCAATGAGTCATCAAGCCACGGAGCTGGAGGGGAGGACCGAGCCGGCCGGGAGGATAGGGGACACAGAGAGTCAAAGGATGCAGAAAGGGAGGAGAGGAGGGTTGAGGAGGCAGAATCAGGAGATTGGAGGGAGAAGGATTGAGCAGAGGGAAGAGATGATAGGATGGAAGAGGAGAGAGTAGTGGGGGAGAGAGAGCGAAGGTTGCGGCGGCGCATTACCATCTGTGTAGGGGCAGAGTGAGTAGTGTTGGAGGAGAGCGAGAGAGAAAAGGAAACAAAGTAGTGGTCGGAGACATGGAGGGGAGTTGCAGTGAGATTAGTAGAAGAGCAGCATCTAGTAAAGATGAGGTCAAGCGTATTGCCTGCCTTGTGAGTAGGGGGGGACGGTGAGAGGGTGAGGTCAAAAGAGGAGAGGAGTGGAAAGAAGGAGGCAGAGAGAAATGAGTCAAATGTAGACGTAGGGAGGTTGAAATCCCCCAAAACTGTGAGGGGTGAGCCATCCTCAGGAAAGGAACTTATCAAGGCGTCAAGCTCATTGATGAACTCTCCAAGGGAACCTGGAGGGCGATAGATGACAAGGATATTAAGCTTAAATGGGCTAGTGACTGTGACAGCATGGAATTCAAATGAGGAGATAGACAGATGGGTTAGGGGAAAAATTGAGAATGTCCACTTGGGAGAGATGAGGATTCCTGTGCCACCACCCCTCTGACCAGATGCTCTCGGGGTATGCGAGAACACATGGTCAGACGAGGAGAGAGCAGTAGGAGTAGCAGTGTTTTCAGTGGTAATCCATGTTTCCGTCAGCGCCAGGAAGTCGAGGGACTGGAGGTTAGCATAGGCTGGGATGAAGTCAGCTTTGTTGGCAGCAGAACGGCAGTTCCAGAGGCTGCCTGAGACCTGGAACTCCAGGTGTGGGGTGCGTGCAGGGACCACCAGGTTAGAGAGGCAGCAGCCACGCGGTGTGAGGCGTTTGTGTAGCCTATGCGGAGAGGAGAGAACAGGGATAGGCAGAGGCATAGTTGACAGGCTGTAGCAAATGGCTACAATAATGCAGAGGAGATCGGAATGAAATGAACTAAACATCTGGGAAAGGAGAGAGTAGGGCCTCCTCACCAAAACTTCCACCTCAGAAACTATAATTGTTTCACTGAACCACCCGAACAAAAACTCTCCCAACTTCCACTTTTAGAAATTAGAATTGTTGTGAACTACAGTGGTTCAATGTTTCAAGGAATAGACTCAACTTACTTTATTCAACTAGCTAACTATGACACCATAGCTAACTAGCATGCTAGCATCCAATAACACACAGTTTAGCACCAATACTTGGTTACAACAAACTACCAATAGTGTGTTAACACACTAAACAGATAATTCGTGTCCGTGTCTAGTTCCTTTCATAACGCAGCAATAATTAAACGTTGGCTAGCTAGCACAAATATATTGTATTTAGCTGCTGCAGTACAGTTAGCTGGTCGTGTTGGCTAGCTAGCAATGGCTACTGAGTTGACTTTGTTTGAAAAACGGCTAGCTAGCTAGCTTCGTGCTACACCCGGCACCGCCGAAAACAATGCTAACCTACAATAACTACCCACAACAGCCCACGATGCCTAACTATGACGCCATAGCTAACTAGCATGCTAGCATCCAATAACACACAGTTTAGCACCAATACTTGGTTACAACAAACTACCAATAGTGTGTTAACACACTAAACAGATAATTTGTGTCCGTGTCTAGTTCCTTTCATAACGCAGCAAAAATTAAACGTTGGCTAGCTAGCACAAATATATTGTATTTAGCTGCTACAGTACAGTTAGCTGGTCGTGTTGGCTAGCTAGCAATGGCTACTGTGTTGACTTTGTTTGAAAAACGGCTAGCTAGCTAGCTTCGTGCTGCGGGCCTACCTACAATACCTAACTACAATCTAAATACATAATTAAGCCTTACTCGACGAAGCCCAAGCTATGTATAAAGCCAAACTTACCCGACGCCAGCTGACATTTGTCTTCTGCAATCAGTAGGTGTAATTAAGTACAGTAGCTACTAACTACCTAACGTTGATGCCTCAGATAATGAGGTTAGAAAAACGGCTGAATGGTAGGTAGCTAGCTGGCTTAATTACAGGTACTCTTAAGCGTGAAATAACATTGGAAGCAACTATCCACCGTTGCTAAACGTTACCAGTAGCTACCCGCTAGCTAGCTAGCCTCGTGCTTCGCCGGGCTCCGCCGTAAACAATACTTACCTACAATAATTACCTACAGAAACCTACAATAACTACCTAAATAACTACCTAAATAAACTACCTACAATACCTAACTACAACTACCTACCTACAATCTAAATACATGGTTTAAGCTTTACTCAACACCATATAAGAAGCCAAGCTTACCTCCTGCTAGAGAAAACACAACCTCACCCCTGCCCAGTCATGTGAAATCCATAGATTAGGGCCTAATGAATTTATTTGAATTTACTGATTTCCGTATGTGAACTGTAACTCAGTAAAATTGTTGAAATTGTTGCATGTTGCGTTTATATTTTTGTTCAGTATACAACATTTGGCCATTATTATTTTTTTGATTCTTCAAGCTCTGTCAAGGTGGTTGTTGATCATTACTAGACAGCCATTTTCATGTCTTGCCACAGAATTTTAAGCCAATTTAAGTCAAAACTGTAACTAGGCCACTCAGGAACATTCAATGTCGCCTTGGTAAGCAACTCCAGTGTAGATTTTGCCTTGTGTTTTAGGTTATTGTACTGCTGAAAGGTGAATTTGTCTCCCAGTGTCTGTTGGAAAGCAGACTGAACCAGGTTTTCCTCTAGGATTTTGCCTGTGCTTATAGCTCTATTCTGTTTATTTTTATCCTAAAAAACTCTGTAGTCCTTGCTAATGACAAGCATACCCATAACATGATGCAGCCACCACCATGCTTGAAAATATGAAGAGTGATGTGTTGTGTTGGATTTGCCCCAAACATAACGCTTTGTATTCAGGACAAAAAGTTAATTTCTATGCAAATGTTTTTGCAGTATTACTTAAGTGCCTAGTTGCAAACAGGTTGCATGTTTTAGAATATTTGTATTATGTACAGGCTTCCATCTTTTCACTCTGTCATTTAGCTTAGTATTGTGGAGTAACTACAGTGTGGTTGATCCATCCTCAGTTTTCTCACATCACAACCATTAAACACTGTAACTGTTTTAAAATCACCATTGGCGTCATGGTGAAAACCCTGAGCAGTTTCCTTCCTCTCCTGCAACTGAGTTAGGAAGGACACCTGTATCTTTGTAGTGACTGGGTGTATTGATGCAGCATCCAAAGCCTAATTAATAACACCATGCTCAAAGGGATATTCAATATCTGCCAATAGGTGCCCTTCTTTGCGAGGCATTGGAAACCCTCCCTGGTCTTTGTGGTTGAATCTGTGCTTGAAATTCACTGCTCGACTGAGGGACCTTACAGATAATTGTATGTGTTGGGTACAGAGATGGGGTAGTTATTCAAAAATCATGTTAACCACTATTATTGAACATGGAATGAGTCCATGCAACTTATTATGCAATTGGTTAAGCACAATTTTACTCCTGAACTTATTTAGGCTTGCCATAACAAAGGGGTTGAATTGTTATTGACTCAAGACATTTCAGCTTAATTTGTATTTATTCATTAAAAATAAATAAATCTACAAACACACTTCCACTTTGACATTATGGGATATTGTGTGTAGATCAGTGACACAATCTCAATTTAGTACATTTTTAATTCAGGCTGTAACACAATAAAATTAGGAAAAAGTCAAGGGGTGTGAATACTTTCTGAAGGCACTGTATTTCTCAATATAGAGATACCATTGCTGTGTTCCTCTAATCTACACTACACACCATCACACACCAGTTGTTAAAGTTGTTGACGATACTTGATTATATAGAATTAGTAGTAGCTAAACTCAGAGGTAGAGATTGCATTGAAAAACCTAGTATGTGAAAATATGATTTGTTCATAATCTTAGAGGTTTAAGAGTCAATCATGAGGACCTCATTCATTCAAACCAGTTCCATCACTGTAGGGTAGATAATAGTGTAAAGAGTATTTGAATGTCACACATTGCCACTAGAGCAGTTAGTGGACTCCAGCAGAAGACTAACCCCTGACCCCAGTACAGTTCATATCCCTCCGCCTACTATACTGGGGCCAGGTTGCGGTGAGGGCTGTCGCTAGGCGATTGGGCTGTCACTAGGCAATGGGTGTGTGTGCACTTTTTCTGTACCCCGAGCTGTGTTATGAAAAGATAACTACATGACTCATATGGAGTGAGGAGTCCAAAAGGCTGTATTGACCTCAAAAATACCTCCTTTGTGACTATTTATTTTGTTGAGGACCCAAAGAAAACCGTCCAATCTGTGTTTTCTGTGTGTGTGTGTCCAGGTGTAACTCGTTCATGGGGAACTCTGCAGTGCAGAAGAAGCCCACGTCCAAACCCAAGAAGCCCCATCTGTCAGGTCACAAGGCCAGCAGCGGCTCCAGAGAGCCCCAGCCCAAGAGGGTGGAGGAGGTGTATGGGGCCCTCAAACAAGGCTTGGAGTAAGCACTGACACATATGCACACACATATGCACAGAAAAATAAATACAGTTACATATTGTGACTATGCATAGATAATAGATAATAAACGAGGAGCAGTGTAAAAAAAGGGGGGGGCGTCAATGCAAATACTCAGCAGTCTTATGGCTTGGGGGTAGAAGCTGTTGCTAATACACACACATTCTCTTTCCCTTTCATCACTCAAACATGCTGCCTCACCTCTCATAGTTTCCATCCCTTGGGCACACACATACATACACACATACACACACGCACACACGCACACACACACACAGATGGCCCATATGATAATGTTCGTGACATGTCTCGATTGAAAGCTGTATAGTAAGTTGTGGCCCCTCTTCCTCCCTCCTCTCCCTCCCTCCTCCTATTTTCCTCCCTCCCTCCCTCCCTCCCTTTCATCTCTCTCCCTCTCTTCCCCTCTCCCTTTCCATTTTCTTTCCCTCTTGTCACCTCTCTCTCTCTCTCCTTCCCCCTCCCCCTCTCTCCCTCCCACTCTCTCCCTCCCCTCTATCTCCCTCTCTCCACCCGCCTCTTTCCCTCTCTCCCCCCTCCATCCATCCATCCATCCACCTACCCTCTCTCCCTCTCTCACCCCTCCATCCCCCCACCTTCCCTCTCTCACCCCTCCATCCCCCCACCTTCCCTCTCTCCCTCTCTCTCCGTCAGTGAGTATCTGGAGGTGCACCAGACGGGGCTGGACAAACTCACCTCTTTGATGAAGGACATGAAGAGGAACTCCAGACTGGTGAGACAGGATGTGAGACAGGATGTCATCAACAACACTAACACTAACTGTGCAATCCTAAATACACCCTAGACCCTACGCCCTAGACCCTACGCTCTAGACCCTATGCCCTATACCAGGGATCATCAACTAGAGACCCTGCGCCCTATACCAGGGGTCATCAACTAGAGACCCTGCGCCCTATACCAGGGGTCATCAACTAGAGACCCTGCGCCCTATACCAGGGGTCATCAACTAGAGACCCTATGCCTTATACCAGGGGTCATCAACTAGAGACCCTGCGCCCTATACCAGGGGTCATCAACTAGAGACCCTGCGCCCTATACCAGGGGTCATCAACTAGAGACCCTGCGCCCTATACCAGGGGTCATCAACTAGAGACCCTGCGCCCTATACCAGGGGTCATCAACTAGAGACCCTGCGCCCTATACCAGGGGTCATCAACTAGAGACCCTGCGCCCTATACCAGGGGTCATCAACTAGATTCAGCCATGGGCTGTTTTTTTTCTTGAGAAGATGGTCCGGGGGCCGGAACGTAATTACAAGTAATTTTTTAGACTGCAAATTGACCACATAAAGCCCAGACAGATATAATATTTTAATAAAACATAATAATTTCAAACCTTGCTTATATCACATCTGTTATGCATGGGAATACTTTGGAACAGATTTCCAAAATGTAAATAACTTGGAGCTGATTTGCTGGGTTTTTTTTCAGTCTTTTATGTCCAACAATGAAAAAAGAAATACAAATAAAACAACTTTTATTGGGGGGGGGGGGGGGGGGCTCAGAACTTGGGGGCCAAATAAAATCACCCGCGGGCCGCCAGTTGGGGAACCTTGGCCTATACACTTCTATGTAGTGTGGTGGTTCTCAACCCAGTCCTCAGGGACCAACCTGTCGTTTCACATGTTGGATCTATCCCAACACTAGCACATCTGATTGAACAAGTCTACTATTCATCAAGCCCTTGATGATTTGAATAATAATAATAATAATAATAATATGCCATTTAGCAGACGCTTTTATCCAAAGCGACTTACAGTCATGCGTGCATACATTTTTTTTCGTGTATGGGTGGTCCCGGGGATCGAACCCACTACCTTGGCGTTACAAGCGCCGTGCTCTACCAGCTGAGCTACAGAGGACCATGAATCAGGTGTGCTAGTTTGGGGATCCAATATGAGAAACGGTAGTCCCAGAGGACTGGGTTGATTAGCATCGCTAGTGTAGCCAACCTCATATCTCCTCATGCTAATTAGTCTGATGATAATGTTGTTAATGATAATGGTGTTGTTTCTTCACCGTGACATTTCACATAAGATGCCTCTCATCTGGGTTCTGAAGCTGGTAGCTACTACGCTAGTCAGAGAGCAAACACATTTCAGCTCCTCTAACCAAAGACAGCTTGTCCATGAGAGGAGGCTGTTTTAATAGAAATCATGTTCCTTTTGATGTCAGACAACCGCAATCTGCTTTGCATTTAATGGCGTAGACGTGAGCTGTGCTTTCATATGCTGTGCAGTAACTAATGACTGTGTGTGTGTGTGTTTGTTTTTCCCCCCAAGGGAGTCCTGTATGACCTTGACAAGGTGAGTGAGTGGAGGGTAGGGCCTGCCTAAACAGACTGCCTAAACAGACTGCCTAAACATACTGCCTAAACAGACTGCCTAACCTTTCTGTCTGAGTGGGGATGGGATGGATCTTTGAAGTGTGTTGGTGTGTGTGTGTGTGAGTGTTTGTGGGTGTGTGTGTGTAAGTGTTTGTTTGTGAGTGTTTGTGTGTGTGTGCATGCTTGTGTGTGTGTGTGTTTGTGTGTGTTTACATTTAAATAACTTCCCTGCCAGGAAAAGTCAGAGGAGATTAGATTACCATAAACGAGTCTTCTCTCAGCTGAAAGTGTGACCTGTTTGATCATGTTACCCTCTGTTTTAGCTGCTGTCACGGTTTAGATGCGGAGATGCAGGATTTACTGACAGTATCTTCTCTTGTCACCAATACGTTGTAACTCTAGGTTGTTCTATTTCTGTCTGCAGCAAATCAAAACCATCGAGAGGTACATGAGGCGGTTGGAGTTTCATATGAGCAAGGTATTTACATAATAGCAGAGCATACTGTGTTACTGCACTGCCTTGGATAGATTCTGCTGTAGCCTGATCTGTGAGGCTTCATACTGAGTGAAAACCTTTCATCTGAGAACCTTAAGAGAGCATGAAGTGCTTTAGAGAGGGTTAAAACTTTGCCTTCTCCCGTCCACTCCTCCTCCTCCTCCTCTCTTTGTGCCCCCTGTGCCACCCCCACACGCCAGCAGACTGGGTATAGTCAACACCGTGACAGCTCAGCCAGCCTCCCCACGCACTAGCAACAGCAGCTCTTGAGTGTTGCTATGGACCCTTCCATGAAAGCTGAACCATACTCTCCAACCATCAACCAGTGTTGTAGATAGATTGTCAGTGTTGTTAAAGTGTGTTGTGGACACCGCCCTTAATGTTACCTACTCTGGTTTGACCTCTGAGGTCTCAAATGTATTTGCTGAGAGCAAAGGCCTTGAGCACGCACGCACGCTCGCTCACACACACACGCACACACACACACACTTCCTTTTAATATTAATCGACCTGCACCTCTGAGTCCCACCGGCTGTACTCCCTTCTGCAGTTGACAGATTGGGTGGAATTCTCCCCTGCTGTTTCCCTATTGTTGCCAGATTGGGTGGGATCCCTATCATGTACCGCCTTATTTTTTATGGTTCCTCTCCAGTAGCCATGCTGTGTGTCCAACCTGCAGTGGAACATAGCAGAACGAACACCGGTCAATCACAACACAACACACAAACCTAAAACAGCTCCTGTGCCAAAGGTAACCATGGAAACAGAGACGTCGGCTTTGTTAGATATTACTGCACTGTCGGAGCTAGAAACACAAGCATTTCGCTACACCCGCAATAACATCTGCTAAACACGTGTATGTGACCAATAAAAATTGATTTGATTTAAGGTTTCTGAAGAGCCAATTATAGTGTGACGTTAAATCTTTTTACACACACTCCTCTATCTACACACTCACCAACAGGTTTTTGAACTCTGTGTACTTCCAACCTTTGAAAAAGCCAAAGGTATCTCTCCTTTCATTACTTCAGATTATGAAATGTTTCTGAGGCCTTTCAACAGAGGTGTGCTGCCTGTGTGAATCATTAGATTTGAGCGCTACCATTTACTGCTCTGTTTTGTTGTCCCTTACACCTAGCATTGTTACACCTAGCATCGTCGCTAGCATTGTTGCTAGCATTGTTACACCTAGCATTGTTGCTAGCATTGTTGCTAGCATTGTTACACCTAGCATTGTTGCTAGCATTGTTACACCTGCTAGCATTGTTACACCTAGCATTGTTGCTAGCATTGTTGCTAACATTGTTACACCTATCATTGTTGCTAGCATTGTTGCATTGTTGCTAGCATTGTTACACCTAGCATTGTTGCTAGCATTGTTACACCTATCATTGTTGCTAGCATTGTTGCTAGCATTGTTACACCTAGCATTGTTGCTAGCATTGTTACACCTAGCATTTGTTAGCACGCATTGAGCGCTATAGTTTCCCACATATGTTATCCCTCACAGCTAGCATTGTTAGCACTGAGCGCTACCGTTTCCCACTTGTTATGTTATCCCTCACAGCTAGTAGAGGGAGAAGATGGGATGGAGGGAGGGAGAGAGAGAGCTGTAGTGGTGTGTTCATGTGTGTTGTCTGTTCTGTTTTGGCACCCTGTGGAGAGTCTAGGGGCCTCGGGGGAAAGAGATGAATCGACTGGTCCTGTTTCTAGTCTGGGTGGGGGTGGTGGCAGCACTACATACTGACACAGGGAGAGTCGGGGATGATAATGGGGCACATTGTCATTGCTAGTGATGAATGAACACTGGGGGGTTTCTGAATAAGAACAACACATAAAGATTTCTCATATACAGTTTTGACCAATGTGGTAAGACTACTTTGTTGTATTTTTTGAAAGTCGACCACATGGTATTATTAAATGGACAAGGGACAATGCATGCTGGGAGCATGAGTGTTCTAAAGTAGGCAGCCAGCTGATGCCTAGCTCTGGGTGGCGGACTACTGACACACACACACAAAGCCCACCCCCCACACACACACACACACACACACACACACACAGTCACACACACACACACAGTCACACACCCCAACACAAAGCCAGCCCAGCCGTCAGCAGATAGCTAACTAATGAGATTTATCTGAGTAACGAACTCAGCCAGGAGAATCACCAGACTGACTGACTGCCCTATGAATCACTGATGATATCAGGGAATTAAACCTACATCCACAGTCTACCTTATCATTTCATCCACAGTCTACCTTATCATTAAATCTACATCCACAGCCTACCTTATCATTAAATCTACATCCACAGTCTACCTCATCATTACATCCACAGTCTACCTCATCATTACATCCACAGTCTACCTTATCATTACATCCACAGCCTACCTCATCATTAAACCTACATGCACAGTCTACCTTATCATTACATCCACAGTCTACCTTATCATTACATCCACAGTCTACCTTATCATTACATCCACAGTCTACCTCATCATTACATCCACAGTCTACCTTATCATTACATCCACAGCCTACCTCATCATTAAATCTACATCCACAGACTGATTGATCTCATTAGATCACAGGGAGACGAGGAGTTCAAATTAAACCCACATTTGTGGTGCCTTGTCGCTCCAAGCGTTAATTGTCCTCAAACTCTATAGACTTTTAAAGGGAAAATCCACTCCAAAACTATATTTTGGTATTTTTGTCATTTGTCCACTGTTGATATAGTCCCAAAATGTTTTGCATTTTAGCAGTCAGGTTTTTGCTTCATCATGATGATGATGATGATGATGATGATGATGTGGCCGGTGACACTTTGCTTCCTGAAAGTCCAATATCTTAAACTTGACTGCTGACCTGTAAAACATTGTGAGACTGTATCAACAGTGGACTAATGAAAAAAATACCCAAATATTGTTTTTTAGTGGATTTTCCCTTTAATGTTTTCTAACAGCATGCTGCTCATTATCAGTCTGTCAAGTTGTCAACACACTCCTAACACATGTGACAAGAGCCCTTGTGTGTCAGCCTAACGGTGCAGGACTATCTCTCAGCGGTAACTGTGATACAGAGAGCTTTGCGACACACACCGCAGTATACACACACACACACACACACACACAGGAAGTAGCGCAGGGCCAAACAGGAAGTGGTGATTGCAACAGGGGGGGGGTGAGGGGAAGAAAGGGAGGGGACAGTCACCTCTTTATCTTGTTCTTCTGAAGAAAATAAATGAATAGAGCCTGAAAAGAGGACTACACATGGATAAATAAGAGTTCATTTGAAGTGTGTGTGTGTCACTGTGTGTGTGTGTGTGTGTGTGTGTGGATGTCACTGTCCGTGTGTGTGTGTGTGTGTGTGTGTGTCTGTGTCATTGCGCTTGCACTAAGACCAACCCAGTTGGAGACAGAATGGCCACCCCTCAGGGTACCAGCTGCCAGGAGGTACTAAACCATCGCCTGTCAGAGATTATAAGCTGTGAATGACGCACAACCATCCCTGTGTCCTTTCTTCAACACATCAGGCAGTCCAAAGTGATGCCTGCCCTGTCTGCAGATGAGAAGTGTAATTGGGGAGCAGGTGGTATGAATCAGCTCTGTGATGTTGCCTTGCTTAGATGTGTGTGTGTGTGTGTCTGTGCTCACCGGTACTGCCCAGCCCTCATTAGAACAATGAGGGCTAAATATTGAAGGCCAGAAAGCTGGGACTACCAGGCACCTCCTATTCCCTTTCAGTGTGTGTGTGTGTGAGGACGGCCTTGCCGGTGGTTCCACATCACTAGTCAGGTGATGTCGTGGTGTCTCTGTCCCCCTGTCCCCTCCTCCACAGACAGAGGCCTGGGTCACATGGTACCTAGCTACCTCAGACAGCCTGGCCTGACACAGACCCTCCTTCCCTTGGTGCTGGCTTATTCATTAACAAACGGTTTCCCACAGACACACATGCTATTTGCATAGAGGGTCCCACTTTAAATTAAATGTAACTTTTAAGGCCTTTTAATAAGAAATTATTCATGAGCAAATGTCATGCTACTGTGTGTGAAGGTTATGCCAATGTTCATAGGATGCAGTTGGACAATAACACATACATACAGTTTATTAAGCGTTTATAGATATTATTATACATTATCTAGGTGAAATTCTGTTCCCTCTGATACTGAACATCAGTAGATCAGTCCCTCAAGTTGTCTGTGTGTTTGTTTGGGATCCGGGCCTATCCGCCTGTTCTTTGATCGGCCCTCCCCTCCCCTCAGGGAGTACTACATGTGTTTGGTGTGCCTGGGCTGCAGGCCTTAGTATGTGTAGTATAATCTCTGCCCTGCTAGTCCCTGGTGTAATCTAGAGGGGAAGGGTAAATCCACACTAGCCCAGATGATGAACATAACGTAAGAGGATTTCCTTTAGAATTATATTTTGGTTTGGATGTTTTCTGGCTAAAGACATATCCTTTTGGTCCTCTCTTTCCTGATGATGTTTGGATGTTGGTTGGCTAAAGACATATCCTTTTGGTCCTCTCTTTCCTGATGATGTTTGGATGTTGGTTGGCTAAAGACATCCTTTTGGTCCTCTCTTTCCTGATGATGTTCGGGTGTTGGTTGGCTAAAGACATATCCTCTGGGTCCTCTCTTTCCTGATAATGTTTGTTGTTTGTTTGTTTGTTTGTGGGTTAAATCCACTTTTGTGAGTTCCTCTTTAAACCTAAGAGGACAAAAGCCACAGAAGATTAAAGACATAAAGCTTCCCCCTCTATTGCCAGCTGTGTGTGTGTGTGTGTGTGTGTGTGTGTGTGCATGCCTGCCAGCCTGCCTCAGCTGCTGTCGCACAGTGTGTGTGTGTGTGTGTGTGTGTGTGTGTGTGTGTGTGTGTGTGTGTGTTACGTGTGTGTGTTCGTGCGTGCGTGTCCCTCTCTCAGGGTGTGAGCACTGGAGCCCACAGAATGTGTTGTTTCCTTATTTAGCCCAACAGCCCATCTGCCCAACACAGTGTTTTCGCTACAGTCTCCATTTTGAATAGCCTAGCCAGTCACCCTGTCCTTCATTTCCTGGGGCGATGGGTGGGTGGAGGAGGGTGACACTTAGGGCTACGGCCTCGGGCCCTGAAATATGGTGATACGTTATCACAATCTCTAGAGAGGCTTTTGCCACTATGAACTCTTTAAACTTTGTCACTTTAAGAACACTTAAAGAACTTACTTAAAGTGATATTACCACAGATAAAAGAGAATCAATCAAACCAAAAATAATTAATAGAAGTGTGAACTGCCAATACTTTTTGATTGAGACTATGTTAGCCTTCCTCTGTCTGGTCTAGGTCAGGAGAATGAATAGTGCAGTCTAATGGTAGTGGAATAATGCAGTGTCATGGTTTCTCCCCTGCAACATCTATCAGCCGTACAGGCATCCCATCTTAGACTGACTGACAGACAGCGGGTGTCAATGACTGACAGACAGCGGCTGTCTGTCTCTGCCCACTCCCCCAAGTCCCCATTCCTCAGATACCACTTGGTGACCTGAATCCTATAGGGAAAAGTTGGCACAGAGGGTCTGGTTCCTGCGCTCTCCGCCTGTACAATCTTTTAAAGTTATTTGACATAGTTATAGAGTTAATTGACACGGAGACTTCATTGTTAGAATTCATTTTAATCTTTGATGGAATTCATCACAAGCTTCAAGAGAAATGAGATTAAATCAAACACAGATTTGCAGATGTTATCGCAGGTATTTCTAGCTCCAACAGTGCAGTAATATCTAGCAATACAATAACCAAAACGTGTAAATTAGTTTTGAAAAGAAATATCAGAACAAGCACTTGTAAAGGACGTCACGCTGCTTGCTTAGCGAGTACCACTTCCTCCCGATTCGGCCCATACATGGCGCAAACTTGGGACCTCTGCCTCACAAACACACGTGACCATCCTCCAGCAAGCGTCTTATTCGATCTTACCACCTCAACAGCTAGCTAATGAGGCGACGCAAGCGGGACGCTGAAGGCTGAGGAGGAAGTCTCACACATCCCCATGTGCTACACAATGTCAGAGACAATGTCAGAGAGTCATCTTCAAATCCCTCATTGGCTCTGACTCAGCTCTTTCTCCCCTCTCTGACTCAGCTCTTTCTCCCCTCTGACTCAGCTCTTTCTCCCCTCTGACTCAGCTCTTTCTCCCCTCTCTGACTCAGCTCTTTCTCCCCTCTCTGACTCAGCTCCTTTTCCTCTCTCTGACTCAGCTCTTTCTCCCCTCTCTGACTCAGCTCTTTCTCCCCTCTGACTCAGCTCTTTCTCCCCTCTCTGACTCAGCTCTTTCTCCCCTCTCTGACTCAGCTCTTTCTCCCCTCTCTGACTCAGCTCTTTCCAGAGAGAGGAGAATAATAGTTGTAGTTGAGGTGTATGTTTACGAGCTGTACAGTTCAGCTGCACCCAAATAAACAGCCCACCACATACCACAGACAGGTAGGGGCGGGGTGGGGAGTGAGGCTGGTGTGGGGGTGAGGGAGACCTTGGGGTACATGGCTGTTGTGGTGGGGTCGGTTGGATGATGCTATGAGGGTTGCTGGGACAGGGTGGGGTTTCTCTCTTAGTATCCAAACATGACAGATCCACTGCACATTATCACATCAACCCTTGACATTGTCCTACTAAATTAATATAGTTTATCATCCTCCTTCCACCACATGCTGTGGCTGCTATGATTGTCAAGGCGTTGGGATGCGATTGGCCCATTTCCCCTCCGTTTCCCCTAATGAGAACCTTAGCCTGCAATGCATCAATATTTCACTGAGCTTCACGGCGACGCCTGAATATTTCCTTTTGATTTGGCCCGCTCCAGGTGTTTGTTTATGCCTGCCAGACAGTTACAGTAGAGTATGGTCTCAGTACAGTAGGGGAGTCACATAATCTCACTGTCAGGCACAGGGAGGGATGGAGAGTGAGTTAGCTTGCACATATTTACGCTCTCCCTCTATTCGGTCTCTCTCCCTTCCTCTCACGTGGATTAATGCTGGGCCACCACAGTATATTTCTCTCCAGCTTTCTGCTAGGTGTGTGGGTATTAGAAAGTGCTGGCGGAACAGACTGAAGTCAGTCAGCTGGCCAACAATCGCTAAACGCTGTCTGCAGCTCCCCACCACGGGGGGTATTCCACAGGGTGACCCCACGTGAATGGGACGGCACACTAACACTGCAGGCACCGTTTACACTGCTCCACTCTGTCTGTCATCCTCTGTCTCTTCACCTCTGTTTCCCCTTTAAATTCAATGGGCTTTCGTGGCATGGGAAACATGTTTACATTGCCAAAGCAAGTGAAATAGATAATAAACAAAAGTGAAATAATCAAAAACAGTAAACGTTACTCACAAGTTTCAAAGGAATAGACGTGACAGTACCCCCCCCCCAGCGAAGGTGGAAATCTCGGATGATGTTGGGATCTAGAATGTCGTCCACCGGAACCCAACACCGCTCCTCTGGACCGTACCCATCCCAGTCCACCAGGTACTGGAGCCGACTGCCACGATGTCGGGAGTCTAGGAGGCTTCTGACGGCATAGGCGGGGCTTCCCTCGATGTCCAGGGGAGGCGGAGGGGTGTCGTGGGGGACGGCTTCAGCCAGGGGACCAGGAACCACCAGCCTGAGGAGGGACAAATGAAAAGAGGGTGAGATCCGGTAATTATTAGGGAGCTGTAATCTATATGTTACCTCATTGACCCTCCGTAGGACCTTGAAGGGCCCCACAAACCGGGGGCTCAGCTTCCGGCAGGGCAGGCGGAGCAGGAGGTTCCTGGTGGAGAGCCAGACACGATCAACAGGATGGAACACGGGAGCCTCATTGCGGTGGCGGTCCGTCTGATCCTTCTGATGGTGGATGGCGCGCTGGAGCCTCAAGTGGGCGGCGTCCATCATCTCCTCTGCGCGTCGGAACCACTCGTCAACTGCAGGGGCCTCGGTCTGGCTCGGAGTCCACGGAGCCAGGGCCGGCTGATATCCCAGGACGCACTGGAAGGGAGTCAGCCTGGTGGAGGAGTGACGAAGTGAGTTCTGGGCGTATTCCGCTCAGGGAAGGAACCGGGCCCACTCCCCCTGCCGGTCCTGGCAGTGACTCCTATGGAACCTCCCCAGCGCCTGGTTAGTCCTCTCCACCTGCCCGTTAGACAGAGGCTGGTACCAGGATGTGAGGCTGACCGTGGCCCCCCAGCTTCTCCATAAAGACCTTCCAGACCCGCGACGCTTACAAGCAGGAAGCACAAGTGACTCGGTCAATAAAGAAGTGGTCAGATGACGCTGATGCTAAGCTACAGGACTGTTTTGCTAGCACAGACTGGAATATGTTCCGGGATTCTTCCGATGGCATTGAGGAGTACATCAGATAAGTCACTGGCTTCATCAATAAGTGCATCAATGACGTTGTCCCCACAGTGACCATACGTACATACCCCATCCAGAAACCATGGATTACAGGCAACATCTGCACTGAGCTAAAGGGTAGAGCTGCCGCTTTTAAGGAGTGGGACTCTAACCCGGACGCTTATAAGAAATCCCACTATGCCCTCCGACGAACCATCAAACAGGCAAAGCATCAATACATTACTAAGATTGAATCGTACTACACCGGCTCTGCCGCTCGTCGGATGTGGCAGGGCTTGCAAACTATGACAGACTACAAAGGGAAGCACTGCCACGCTGCCCAGTGACACGAGCCTACCAGACGAGCTAAATTACTTCTATGCTCGCTTCGAGGCAAGCAACACTGAAGCATGCATGAGAGCATTAGCTGTTCTGGACAACTGTGTGATCATGCTCTCCGTAGCCGATGTGAGTAAGACCTTTAAACAGGTCAACATTCACAAGGCCGCAGGGCCGGACGGATTACCAGGACGTGTACTCGTAGCATGCGCTAACCAACTGGCAAGTGTCTTCACTGACATTTTCAACCTGTCCCTGATTTGAGTCTGTAATACCAACATGTTTCAAGCAGACCACCATAGTCTCTGTGCCCAAGAACACTAAGGTAACCTGCCTAAATGACTACAGACCCGTAGCACTCACATCAGTAGCCATGAAGTGCTTTAAAAGGCTGGTCATGGCTCACATCAACACCATTATCCCAGAAACCCTAGACCCACTCCAATTTGCATACCGCCCCAACAGATCCACAGATGATGCAATGTCTATTGCACTCCACACTGCCCTTCCCCACATGGACAAAAGGAACACCTATGTGAGAATGCTATTCATTGACTACAGCTCAGCGTTCAACACCATAGTGCCCTCAAAGCTCATCACTAAGCTAAGGATCCTGGGACTAAACACCTCCCTCTGCAGCCGGATCCTGGACTTCCTGACGGGCCGCCCCCAGATGGTAAGGGTAGGTATCAACACATCTGCCACGCTGATCCTCAACACGGGGGCCCCTCAGAGGTGCGTGCTCAATCCCCTCCTGTACTCCCTGTTCACCCATGACTGCATGACCAGGCACGACTCCAACACCATCATTAAGTTTGCCGACGACACAACAGGGGTAGGCCTGATCACCGACAATGGTGAGACAGCCTATAGGCAAGAGGTCAGAGACCTGGCCGTGTGGGGCCAGGATAACAACCTCTCCCTCAACGTAATCAAGACAAAGGAGCTGATTGTGGACTACAGGAAAAGGAGGACCGAGCACGCCCCCATTCTCATCGATGGGGCTGTAGTGGAGCAGGTTGACTGCTTCAAGTTCCTTGGTGTCCACATCACCAACAAACTATCATGGTCCAAACACACCAAGACAGTTGTGAAGATGGCACGACAAAGCCAATTCCCCCTCAGGAGACTGAAAAGATTTGGCATGTGTCCTCATATCCTCAAGAAGTTCTACAGCTTCACCATTGAGAGGATCCTGACTGGTTGCATCACTGCCTGGTATGGCAACTGCTCGGCCAAACAAAAACCCACAAATTCTGACAAACTCCAAGCATTGATTATGCAAGAATGGGCTGCCATCAGTCAGGATGTGGCCCAGAAGTAAATATTCACTCTTTGCATAAACTTAATGTAATTGTCAATAAAAGCCTTGGACACATGGAATGCTTGTAATTATAATTCAGTATACCATAGTAACTTTGTGAAGACCAATACTTGTCATTCTCAAAACTTTTGACCACGACTGTACACTACCAGTCAAACTTTTGGACACACCTACTGATTCAAGGGTTTTTCTTTATTTTTACTATTTTTTACATTGTAGAATAATAGTGAAGACATCAAAACTATGAAATAACACATATGGAGTCATGTAGTAACCAAAAAAGTGTTAAACAAATCAAAATATATTTTATATTAGCCACCCTTGATGACATCTTTGCAACCACTTGGCATTCTCTCAACCAGCTTCATGAGGTAGTCACCTGGAATGCATTTAAATTAACAGGTATGCCTTCTTAAAAGTTAATTTGTGGAATGCGTTTGAGACACTCAGTTGTGTTGTGACAAGGTAGGGGGGGTATACAGAAGATAGCCCTATTTGGTAAAAGACCATGTCCATATTATGGCAAGAACAGCTCAAATAAGCAAAGAGAAATGACAGTCCATCATTACTTTAAGACATGAAGGACAGTCAATATGGAAAATATCAAGAACTTGGGACCTCGGAACAATCCGGAAAAGTTTCTTCAAGTGCAATCGCAAAAACCATCAGGCGCTACAGGTCCCCTGTAGTTCAGTTGGTAGAGCATGGCGCTTGCAACGCCAGGGTTGTGGGTTCGTTTCCCACGGGGGGGCAGTATGAAAATGTATGTACTCACTAACTGTGAGTCGCTCTGGATAAGAGCGTCTGCTAAATGACTAAAATGTAAATGTAAAATGAAACTAGCTCTCATGAGGAACGCCACAGGAATGGAAGACCCAGAGTTACCTCTGCTGCAGAGGATAAGTTCTGTAGAGTTACCAGTCTCAGAAATTGCAGGCCAAATAAAAGTCAACGACACATCTCAACATCAACTGTTCAGAGGGGACTGTGTGAATCAGGCCTTCATGGTCGAATTGATGCAAAAAACCCACTACTAAAGGACACCAATAATAAGAAGAGACCTGCTTGGGCCTAGAAACGCTAGCAATGGACATTAGACCGGTGGAAATTTGTCCATGGTCTGGAGTCCAAATTTGAGATTTTTGATTCCAACCGCCGTGTCTTTGTGAGAAGTGGTGTGGGTGAACGGATGATCTCTGCATGTGTAGTTCCCACCGTAAAGCATGGAGGAGGAGGTGTTATGGTGTGGGGGTGCTTTGCTGGTGACACTGTCTGTGATTTATTTACAATTCAAGGCACAATTAACCAGCAAGGCTACCACAGCATCCTGCAGCGATACACCATCCCATCTGATTTGGGCTTAGTGGGACTATCATTTGTTTTTCAACAGGACAATGACCCAACTGACCTCCAGGATGTGTAAGGGCTTTTTACCAAGAAGGAGAGTGATGGAGTGCTGCATCAGATGACCTGGCCTCCACAATCACCAGACGGCAACCCAACTGAGATGGTTTGGGATGAGTCGGACGGCAGAGTGAAGGAAAAGTAGCCAACAAGTGCTCAGCATATGTGGGAACTCCTTCAAGACTGTTGGAAAAGCATTCCAGGTGAAGCTGGTTGAGAGAATGCCAAGTGGTTGCAAAGCTGTCATCAAGGGTGGCTATTTGAAGAATCTCAAATATAAAATATATTTTGATTTGTTTAACACTTTTTTGGTCTCTACATGATTCCATATGTGTTATTTCATAGTTTTGATGTCTTCACTATTATTCTACAATGTAGAAAATAGTCAAAATAAAGAAAAACCCTTGAATGAGTAGGTCTGTCCAAACTTTTGACTGGTACTGTACATATTACCTCAATTACCTCAACTAACCTGTGATCCCGCACATTGACTCTGTACCGGTAATCCCTGTATATAGCCTCACTACTGTTATTTTACTGCTGCTATTTAATTATTTTATTTATATTTTTTACTGATCACTTATTTTTCTTAAAACTGCATGGTTGGTTAAGGGCTTGTAAGTAAGCATTTCATTGTAAGATCTATACCTTTTGTATTCGGCGCATGTGATAAATAAAATGTGATTTGATTTGATTAGTGAACAGAGCCCCAGGACCAGCTTGCTTAGGGGACTCCTTCTCTAGGTTAATCTCTCTGTAGGTGATGGCTTTGTTATAGGTGGCTTGGGAATCGCTTCCTTTTAGGTGGTTGTAAAATTTAACAGCTCTTTTCTGGATTTCGATAATTAGAGGGTATCGGCCTAATTCTGCTCTGCATACATTATTTGGTGTTTTACGTTGTACGTGGAGGATGTTTTTGCAGAATTCTGAGTGCAGAGTCTTAATTTGGTGTTTGTCCCATTTTGTGAATTCTTGGTTGGTGAGCGGACCCCAGACCTCACAATCTTAAAGGGCACTGGGTTCTATAACTGATTCAAGTATTTTTTGCCAGATCCTAATTGGGATGTCAAATGTTATGTTCCTTTTGATGGCGTAGGAGGCCCTTCTTGCCTTGTCTCACAGATCGTTCACAGCTTTGTGGAAGTTACCTGTGGTGCTGATGTTTAGGCCGAGTTAGGTATAGTTTTTTGTATGCTCTGGGGCAACGGTGTCTAGATGGAATTTGTATTTGTGGTCCTGGCAACCGTACCTTTTTAGGAACAACATCATTTTTGTCTTACAGAGATTTACTGTCAGGACCTAGGTCTGACGGAATCTGTGCAGAAGATCTAGGTGCTGTTGTAGGGCCTCCTTGGTTGGGGACAGAAGCACCAGATCATCAGCAAACAGTAGACATTTGACTTCAGATTCTAGTAGGGTGAGGCTGGGTGCTGTTCTACTGCCCTCGCAATGTGTTGATATATAGTGGGGAGAACAAGTATTTGATACACTGCCGATTTTGCAAGTTTTTCTACTTACAAAGCATGTAGAGGTCTGTAATTTTTATCATAAGTGCACTTCAACTGTGAGAGACGGAATCTAAAACAAAAATCCAGAAAATCACATTGTATGATTTTTAAGTAATTAATTTGCATTTTATTGCATGACATAAGTATTTGATCACCTACCAACCAGTAAGAATTCCGGCTCTCACAGACCTGTTAGTTTTTCTTTAAAAAGCCCTCCTGTTCTCCACTCATTACCTGTATTAACTGCACCTGTTTGAACTCGTTACCTGTATAAAAGACACCTGTCCACACACTCAATCAAACAGACTCCAACCTCTCCACAATGGCCAAGACCAGAGAGCTGTGTAAGGACATCAGGGATACAATTGTAGATCTGCACAAGGCTGGGATGGGCTACAGGACAATAGGCAAGCAGCTTGGTGAGAAGGCAACAACTGTTGGCGCAATTATTAGAAAATGGAAGAAGTTCAAGATGACGGTCAATCACCCTCGGTCTGGGGCTCCATGCAAGATCTCACCTCGTGGGGCATCAATGATCATGAGGAAGGTGAGGGATCAGCCCAGAACTACACGGCAGAACCTGGTCAATGACCTGAAGAGAGCTGGGACCACAGTCTCAAAGAAAACCATTAGTAACACACTACGCCTTCATGGATTAAAATCCTGCAGCGCACGCAAGGTCCCCCTGCTCAAGCCAGCGCATGTCCAGGCCTGTCTGAAGTTTGCCAATGACCATCTGGATTATCCAGAGGAGGAATGGGAGAAGGTCATGTGGTCTGATGAGACAAAAATAGAGCTTTTTGGTCTAAACTCCGTGTTTGGAGGAAGAAGAAGGATGAGTACAACCCCAAGAACACCATCCCAACTGTGAAGCATGGAGGTGGAAACATCATTCTTTGGGGATGCTTTTCTGCAAAGGGGACAGGACGACTCCACCGTATTGAGGGGAGGATGGATGGGGCCATGTATCGCGAGATCTTGGCCAACAACCTCCTTCCCTCAGTAAGAGCATTGAAGAAGGGTCATGGCTGGGTCTTCCAGCATGACAATGACCCGAAACACACAGCCAGGGCAACTAAGGAGTGGCTCCGTAAGAATCATCTCAAGGTCCTGGAGTGGCCTAGCCAGTCTCCAGACCTGAACCCAATATAAAATCTTTGGAGGGAGCTGAAAGTCTGTATTGCCCAGCGAACAGCCCCGAAACCTGAAGGATCTGGAGAAGGTCTGTATGGAGGAGTGGGCCAAAATCCCTGCTGCAGTGTGTGCAAACCTGGTCAAGACATACAGGAAACGTATGATCTCTGTAATTGCAAACAAAGGTTTCTGTACCAAATATTAAGTTCTGCTTTTCTGATGTATCAAATACCTATGTCATGCAATAAAATGCAAATTAATTACTTAAAAATCATACAATATGATTTTCTGGATTTTTGTTTTAGATTCCGTCACTCACAGTTGAAGTTTAACTTGTTCTGGAAAGCGGTGTTGGGGGAAAAACATACAACATAAAATCCATGTACACAAACAACAAGTGTGCAGTAAATATTGGCTAAATATTGGCTAAAAATACACACATTTCTTTCCACAGGGCCATGGGGTGAAACAGGGATGCAGCTTGATCACCACCCTCTTCAACATACAGTGGGGAAAAAAAGTATTTAGTCAGCCACCAATTGTGCAAGTTCTCCCACTTAAAAAGACGAGAGAGGCCTGTAATTTTCATCATATGTACACGTCAACTATGACAGACAAATTGAGAAAAGAAAATCCAGAAAATCACATTGTAGGATTTTTTATGAATTTATTTGCAAATTATGGTGGAAAATAAGTATTTGGTCACGTACAAACAAGCAAGATTTCTGGCTCTCACAGACCTGTAACTTCTTCTTTAAGAGGTTCCTCTGTCCTCCACTCGTTACCTGTATTAATGGCACCTGTTTGAACTTGTTATCAGTATAAAAGACACCTGTCCACAACCTCAAACAGTCACACTCCAAACTCCACTTTGGCCAAGACCAAAGAGCTGTCAAAGGACACCAGAAACAAAATCGTAGACCTGCACCAGGCTGGGAAGACTGAATCTGCAATAGGTAAGCAGCTTGGTTTGAAGAAATCAACTGTGGGAGCAATTATTAGGAAATGGAAGACATACAAGACCACTGATAATCTCCCTCGATCTGGGGCACCACGCAAGATCTCACCCTGTGGGGTCAAAATGATCACAAGAACGGTGAGCAAAAATCCCAGAACCACACGGGGGCACCTAGTGAATGACCTGCAGAGAGCTGGGACCAAAGTAACAAAGCCTACCATCAGTAACACACTACGCCGCCAGGGACTCAAATCCTGCAGTGTCCCCCTGCTTAAGCCAGTACATGTCCAGGCCCGTCTGAAGTTTGCTAGAGTGCATTTGGATGATCCAGAAGAGGATTGGGAGAATGTCATATGGTCAGATGAAACCAAAATAGAACCTTTTGGTAAAAACTCAACTCGTCGTGTTTGGAGGACAAAGAATGCTGAGTTGCATCCAAAGAACACCATACCTACTGTGAAGCATGGGGGTGGAAACATCATGCTTTGGGGCTGTTTTTCTGCAAAGGGACCAGGACGACTGATCCGTGTAAAGGAAAGAATGAATGGGGCCATGTATCGTGAGATTTTGAGTGAAAACCTCCTTCCATCAGCAAGGGCATTGAAGATGAAACGTGGCTGGGTCTTTCAGGATGACAATGATCCCAAACACACCGCCCGGGCAACGAAGGAGTGGCTTCGTAAGAAGCATTTCAAGGTCCTGGAGTGGCCTAGCCAGTCTCCAGATCTCAACCCCATAGAAAATCTTTGGAGGGAGTTGAAAGTCTGTGTTGCCCAGCGACAGCCCCAAAACATCACTGCTCTAGAGGAGATCTGCATGGAGGAATGGGCCAAAATACCAGCAACAGTGTGTGAAAACCTTGTGAAGACTTACAGAAAACGTTTGACCTGTGTCATTGCCAACAAAGGGTATATAACAAAGTATTGAGAAACTTTTGTTATTGACCAAATACTTATTTTCCACCATAATTTGCAAATAAATTCATAAAAAATCCTACAATGTGATTTTCTGGATTTTTTTTCCTCATTTTGTCTGTCATGTTTGACGTGTACCTATGATGAAAATTACAGGCCTCTCTCATCTTTTTAAGTGGGAGAACTTGCACAATTGGTGGCTGACTAAATACTTTTTTTCCCCACTGTATGTTGAAGAGGGTGGTGATCAAGCTGCATCCCTGTTTCACCCCATGGCCCTGTGGAAAGAAATGTGTGTATTTTTAGCCAATATTTAGCCAATATTTACTGCACACTTGTTGTTTGTGTACATGGATTTTATGTTGTATGTTTTTCCCCCAACACCGCTTTCCATCAATTTGTATAGCAGACCCTCATGCCAAATTGAGTCAAACACTTTTTTGAATTCAACAAAGCATGAAAAGACTTTGCCTTTGATTTTGCCTTTGATTTTGTTTGTTTGTTTGTCAATTAGGGTGTGCAGGGTGAATACGTCGTCTGTCGTACGTTAATTTAGTAAAAAGCAAATTTGACATTTTCTCAGTACATTGTTTTCACTGAAGAAATGTACAAGTCTGCTGTTAATGATAATGCAGAGGAATTTCCCAAGGTTGCTGTTGACGCATATCTCACGGTAGTTATTGGGGTCAAATTTGTCTCCACTTTTGTGGATTGGGGTGATCAGTCCTTTGTTCCAAATATTGGGGAAGATGCCAGAGCTAAGGATGATGTTTAAGAGTTTATAGCCAATTGAAATTTGTGGTCTGTATATTTTATCATTTAATTTAGGATACCATCAACACCACAGGCCTTTTTGGGTTGGAGGGTTTGTATTTTGTCCTGTAGTTCATTCAATGTAATTGGAGAATCCAGTGGGTTCTGTTAGTCTTTAATAGCTGATTCTAAGATTTGAAATTGATCATGTATATGTTTTCGCTGTTTGTTCTGACTGACGACTGATCCGTGTAAAGGAAAGAATGAATGGGGCCATGTATCGTGAGATTTTGAGTGAAAACCTCCTTCCATCAGCAAGGGTATTGAAGATGAAACGTGGCTGGGTCTTTCAGCATGACAATGATCCCAAACACACCGCCCGGGCAACGAAGGAGTGGCTTCGTAAGAAGCATTTCAAGGTCCTGGAGTGGCCTAGCCAGTCTCCAGATCTCAACCCCATAGAAAATCTTTGGAGGGAGTTGAAAGTCTGTGTTGCCCAGCGACAGCCCCAAAACATCACTGCTCTAGAGGAGATCTGCATGGAGGAATGGGCCAAAATACCAGCAACAGTGTGTGAAAACCTTGTGAAGACTTACAGAAAACGTTTGACCTGTGTCATTGCCAACAAAGGGTATATAACAAAGTATTGAGAAACTTTCTCAAAAATCCTACAATGTGATTTTCTGGATTTTTTTTCCTAATTTTGTCTGTCATAGTTGACGTGTACCTATGATGAAAATTACAGGCCTCTCTCATCTTGTTAAGTGGGAGAACTTGCACAATTGGTGGCTGACTAAATACTTTTTTCCCCCACTGTAACTCCACCATTCCTACCGATAATATCATTTACGAAGATTATACCTTTTTTTTTAAATTTCTCAAAAAATAACATTTAAAAAAAATCAATTAGTACATTTGAGTTTAACCACAATATTTGTTGCAATATTTGTTCTGTCATTTCTGGAGGATTAAATTGAAATTGCAACCAACTTTCTATGGCTTGTTTTAGAAATAGTGACATTTGGGAGATGATTTCCTTTTCAAATACCTGAAAGTGAGGGGTTGTAAACTGAATAAAGGGAAAAAGTCCCTTCTTGAACATTGGGTGAGACAATCTTACTAGTTTGCTAGAGAACCAGTTCGGATTTAAGTATAATTTTTATATGACTGAAGCTTTTAGTGATAGGTCTAATGCTTTAATATTTAATAATTTCTGTTTTCCGAATTCATATTCATTATATTAATAGGCCCGTTTAATTTTGTCTGGCTTGCCGTTCCAAATAAAATGGAGTATTTTTTTCTCATATAATTAAAAAAACTGTTCGCTAGGTGTAGGCAAGACCATAAGCAAATAGGTAAACTGGGATAATACTAAAGAGTTAATCAGGGTGATTTTTCCACAAATTGACAGGTATTTACCTTTCCATGGTAGCAAGATCTTATCTATTTTTGCTAACTTTCTATTAAAATGTATTGGAGTGAGATCATTTATTTCATATGGGATATGTATTCCGAGTATATCCACATCACCATCAGACCATTTTATTGGTAATCTACAAGGTAATGTAAAAATTGTATTTTTTAGTGATCCAATACGTAATATAGTACATTTATCATAATTTGGTTGTCCGCCTTCTGTCCCCTATCAACACTTTTTAAACTTTTGGTGCCAACGAGAATGACATAAGAAAGAAGTCAAGATGACTAGCTTGATTGAGTCTCCGCCATGTATATCTCACTAGATCAGGATATTTAAGCCTCCATATATCTACTAGTTCTAATGTATCCATGACATTCACGATTTCCTTAAGAGCATGAGGGTGATTGTTTGTAGTGTGATTTCCTTTACGGTCCATTGAGCTATTTAAAACTGTATTATAATCTCCCACCATAATAATAGAGTCTTGAATTGCTTGCAAGGTCAATAATTTATTATATATATATATATATATTCAAAGAAGTGTGGATCATCATTATTTGGTCCTTGTTATAGAGCCAGAAAGATTGGAGAATCTCCATTTTGGATAGATAAGTCATATTGTTGTTTGTTTAGTGTGTTCCAATTTTCACGGAAGTGGTTAGATTCAATGTATTCTTCAATTACATTGAGCTGATTTCTGATGTGTTGTTCCTTCTTTTTCTATAGTGCATTTCTGTATTGTTTTAGTGATTTACCATAGTGAAGGCTTAGACTCAGGTTTTCTGGGTGTCTATGTTTTTGGTTGGATAGGTTCTCAATTTCTTTCTTAGGTTTTTGCATTCTTCATCAAACTATTTGTCATTGTTTTGAATTTTCTTAGGTTGTCTGCTAACATTTTTAGATTTGATAGGGAAGCTGAAAGGTAAAATATACTGTTTAGGCTTTCTACTGCCAAGTGTACACCTTTACTATTACAGTGAAATGTTTTGTCCAGGAAGTTTTCTAAAAGGGACTGAATTTGTTGTTGCCTAATAGTTTTTTAGTAGGTTTCTACACTACTTTCCTTCCATCTATAGCATTTCTTAATATTGTGCAGTTCCTTTGGTTTTAATGCCTCATGATTGAGTATGGCTCTGTTCAAGTAGACTGTGATTTTTCTGTGATCTGATAGGGGTGTTAGTGGGCTGACTGTGAACGCTCTGAGAGACTCTGGGTTGAGGTCAGTGATAAAGTAATCTACAGTACTACTGCCAAGGGATGAGCTGTAGGTGTACCTACCATAGGAGTCTCCTCGAAGCTGACCATTGACTATGTACAGACCCAACGTGCGACAGAGCTGCAGGAGCTGTGAACCGTTTTTGTTGGTTGTTTTGTTATAGTTGTGTCTAAGGGAATACTGTCACTTCCAGGTAGGTGTTTGTCCCCCTGTGTGCTGAGATTGTCAGGTTCTTGTCCAGTTCTGGCATTTAGGTCGCCACAGACTAGTACATGTCCCTGGAAATGGTTGATCTCCCCCTCTAGGATGGAGAAGCTGTCATCGTTAAAGTATGGGGATTCTATTGGGGGGATATAGGTAGCACACAGGAGGTAGCACTCTGTTGAGATCATTTCCTTATTAATTTCTAGCCAGATGAAATTTTTTCCTGTTTTTACTAATTTAATAGAGTGGGTTAGGTCTGCTCTATACCAAATTAGCATACCCCCTGAGTCTCTTTCCTGTTTCACACCTGCTAGTTTGGTGGATGGGACTACCAGCTGTCTGTAACCTAGAGGACTACCAGCTGTCTGTAACCTGGAGGACTACCAGCCGTCCCTTTTTTCTCTCCTCAGTCCATGGGTTTAGCATAGTTAATATGAAGGGGGATGTCGGTCAGTGTGCTGTGCTGTGCTGTAATCTAAATGTGATCAAGGGTCTGAGACGCTGGGTTGCTCATCATTCTGTCAGACATGGTAATCAGCCTTCCCCGGAGGCAGACTCAGTCCCTCATGTAGCCACCACAGCGCTCTAGAATGATAATTCATCTGCATGCTGAATATTTAGTATCTTTATGTAAGAGGGAGGATGGATTAGATTAGCTTGTTTCAGGCCCAGGGCTTCTGTTTACGCTGTATGGAACATCACAAGCTTCCAAGACTGTTATTGCACGATCAGTGCAGAATGTGTCGACTATGTGTGTTTGCGTGTGCATACTTTAATATAGGTCATAAATCTGTAACCCTTTCTTTGCTGTGTATATTTTAAGTCTATAACCCACTGCTTTCTGTACTTTCTACATGTCTAAGTGTGTAACCCTCTCTCTGATGTGGTGTATAGATTTGAACTGTAACCCTCTGTGTCCCCTGTAGGTGGATGAGCTGTATGAGGCGTTCTGTATCCAGCACAGGCTGAGGGAGGGAGCCAGTAAGATGAAGCAGGCCTTCTCTGCCTCTCCCTCCACCAAGGCCACCAGAGAGAGCATGTCAGAGGTCAACCGCAGATACAAGGAGTACACAGAGGTATAGATACATGCACGCATGCGTGCACATACACAAATATACTGTGTAATCATCAGTCCATTCACCGTCACCATACGATCACCCACTGAGATCTAACACAGTTCTGGTGCCTGATGTCAGAGTTTGATGAATGAGTTTGGTTTGTCTCCAGTTGTTTTTAGTTTTTGTGCTGATCCTTCTCCTTTCCTCCTCAGGATATGAGCACGTTAGAGGGGGAGCTGGAGAACATGTTGGGGGAGTTCCATATCAAAATGAAAGGTAAGACGGAGGCCAGTGGAACAGCCGTTAGAGTAGAGGTATCGCATAGGGAAGACTGGAGACAAACGAGCAATGATTGATTTTACACAACAATTATCTCCATCTCTCTCTCTCTTTCGCTGTCTCGCTCTCTCTCTCTGTCTCTCAATCTCTGTTTCTCTTCCCCCTCTCTCTCTCTCTCTCTCTCTCTCTCTCATCCCTCTCTCTCTCTCTCTCTCTCCCCATCTCTCTCTCTCTCTCTCTCTCCACCCCTCTCTCTCTCTCTCGCTCTCTCTCTCGCTCTCTCTCTCCATCCCTCTCTCTCTCTCCATCCATCCCTCTCTCTCTATCCATCCCTTTCTCTCTCTCCATCCATCCCTCTCTCTCTCTATCCATCCCTCTCTCTCTCTTTCCATCTCTCTCTCTCTCTCTCTCTCTCTCTCTCTCTCTCTCTCTCTCTCTCTCTCTCTCTCTCTCTCTCTCTCTCTCTCCATCCCTCTCTCACTTCAGGTCTTGCTGGCTTTGCTCGTCTCTGTCCAGGAGACCAGTATGAGGTGAGTTAAATGAATGAGGCCCTCTCTACATCACAAGTAGACAACTATATATTTCCCAATCTGCGGACTGGCTCCAAAACGGCACTTCTGAATTGATCAAAACGACTGTTTCATGGTTCTTAACTTCTGTCTCCTTGGCTCAGCATCTATCTCTAACTGCTGTCTCTCTCTCTCCCCCCCTCTCTTTCTCTCTCCCCCTCTCTCTTTCTCTCACCCCTCTCTCTTTCTCTCACCCCCTCTCTCTTTCTCTTACCCCCTCTCTCTTTCTCTTACCCCCTCTCTCTTTCTCTCACCCCCTCTCTCTTTCTCTCACCCCTCTCCCTTTCTCTCACCCCCTCTCTCTTCCTCTCACCCCCTCTCTCTTTCTCTCACCCCCTCTCTCTTTCTCTCACCCCCTCTCTCTTTCTCTTACCCCCTCTCTCTTTCTCTTACCCCCTCTCCCTTTCTCTTACCCCCTCTCCCTTTCTCTTACCCCCTCTCTCTTTCTCTCACCCCTCTCTCTTTCTCTCACCCCTCTCTCTTTCTCTCACCTCTCTCTTCCTTTCTCCCTCTCCACCCTCCTTCCATCTCTCTCTGTTTCTCTCCCTCCATCCCTCTCTCCCTCCCTCCATCCCTCCGTCAGATCTTTATGCGGTATGGGCGTCAGCGCTGGAAGCTGAAGGGGAAGATAGAGGTGAACTCCAGACAGAGTTGGGACGGAGAGGAGATGGTTTTCATGCCCCTCATCACAGACCTCATCAACATCAAGGTACACATGACATTGCTATATCATATGATGCGGTTGGTTTGCTGAAATGTTAAATACCTATCCAGGCGTTCTGAGATCTGTCATGAGTCTGCAATGTATTCCGTTTTGAATTCTACCCCTGTCAAACCATTTCTGAGGGCAAACCACAGTCCTCCAAAGGTTCTGAAGCCAAATTACCTTTGACCCCTGGTCCCAACATTCTGTCTTTGGTCCAATCAGGTGACAGAGCTGAAGGTTCTAGCCACACATCCTGGTGGGAAGTGTGATCTGACCTCTAACTTCCTGTCTCTGGTCCAATCAGCTCTAACTTCCTGTCTGTGGTCCAATCAGGTGACGGAGCTGAAGGGCCTGGCCACTCACATCCTGGTGGGCAGTGTGATCTGTGAGACCAAGGATCTGTTCACCGCCATGCCTCAGGTGGTGGCTGTAGACGTCAACGACCTGGGAACCATCAAACTCAACCTGGAGGTCACATGGTTGTAAGTCAGTGTTTCCTAAACCAGGGGTCGTGACCCCATGTGAGGTCGCCTGATTTGAAAATGGGGTCGTGCGAGATAAACTCGCTTGATTCATAGAACCGGGGTTACTTCAGTAACCTCTGGTAGCCGCTAGATGTGGTTGTAATGAACAGAGCAGTTTGTGTTTTCTACCTACAAATGTGGCTCAATATTTACGAACCTTTTAAGCTACAAAATATTATGACCCCTTCACTGAAAGAAAAAAGTTTGGGAACCCCTGTTGTAAGTGGACTTCATTAAATGTCTATTTGAGTGTGTACATGTTTTTAAGGTATGACTAGTGACTGTTGAATCTGAATCAGTTCACATGGAGTTATTAGTGTTGTCAAGGAGCAGAAAAACATCAACAACAACTTAAAAACAGCAAAACAAAGCATCCTTTAGGACGTAGTATTATAAACTACACAATACTACAGCGGTTAGTTACATCAGTGTATGTTGTGTAAGTGATGAAGTTATGCTGTAACGCTGCCCTCTTCTGGAGAACCTGGGTGTCTGCTCCAGTGTTACGGCAGCATTAACCTAGTAGTTTATAGTTATTTAATGGACTCCTTTCCCCTTCTGACTGTCTCTCTGTTCTCCCCCCATGCAGTCCATTCGATGTGGAAGACCTGACCCTGTCTTCAGGGAACGTGAGCAAGGCCACCGCCCTCCAGAGGCGGGTGTCTGTGTACAGCCAGGGCACGCCTGAGACACCCACCTTCCAGGACCAGTCCTTCTTTGTGAGTACCGCACAGAGCCTCCTCTCCCTGGGGTGGGATAGGGGAGGGGAGTGGGTGTCCCATTGCTGTCTTATAACACATCACACTGCTCACAGCACTGGATTCCTCATTGCACTAACCCACTAACACAGCCCTTGTGTTGACTGGATTGCTTTAAACTGTGAAACCAACAGCTTATGTCTGTCTATGAATGCAATGCAATGGCCAAGTCTGACTAACCCTAACCCACCCACCCACCCACCCTCCCTCCCTCCCTCCCTCCCTCCCTCCCTCCCTCCCTCCCTCCCTCCCTCCCTCCCTCCCTCCCACCCAACATCCCTCCCACCCAACATCCCTCCCTCCCTCCCTCCCTCCCACCCATCCCTCCCTCCCTCCCTCCCTCCCTCCCTCCCTCCCTCCCTCCCTCCCTCCCACCCAACATCCCTCCCTCCCTCCCTCCCTCCCACCTCTCACCTATTCCTCCTCCCGCCCCTGCCTCCCCTGCTCCCTGTGTGTGTGGTAAAGAAGTGGCACCCCCGTCCCTCCCCGACCCAGCATCGCCTGTCCTTCCTCCACGGCCTGAGGAACTCCCTGTTAGAGAAGCTGAGACGCAGTCGCTCCTTTGGCGACCTGGCCTCCCTCCGCCCCAGGCCCAAGTCCAGCCTGGAGGTGTATGTGAGTGAGGTGTGCTACGCTAGGGCTAGTCCTGTTTACCCCTGCCTGTGTGGCTGTGCCTGCTTATTTGTTAGCATGGAGTGGCTTGTGTCAGCCTGTGTAGAACAGTAGAAGTAGTAAAGAGTTTGCTGTGATGCTCTTCTCTCTCTCTCTCCAGTCCACCCTCCCTGACGACGTCTTTGAGAACGGTGGGTGTGGCAATGCCGAGTGCAAGCGACTCTCCTTCACCTTCTCCGATACTTCAGTCTCCTCCCCCAGCCTCGCCCCCGGCCAATCCAACCCTGAAATCACCGTCACGCCCCCTGAGACCTACCCCCAGTCCCAAATCCCCAACATTGAAGTCACCAAGGAAGAGACTGTTCGAATACATGCAGACGTAGTGGAAGAGGCAGAGGAGGGTGAGGAGGAAGAGGAGAGTAGCGGTAGCAGCGGCAGCGTGAGTGCCAGCCTGGTCAGCGAGGAGGCAGAGGCAGAGTGGGAGAGGGCGGAGTCCCAGTGTAACGGAGGCTCCGTCTCTCTCTTCTCGCAGCGGCAGTTGTCTGCGGTCGCTCCTGGGGGTGTGTTTCTGGACCACACTGCGCCGGACAGGGATGAAGATGAGGATGACAGGTAACAGATTTATGTTTTGTCTTTATGATGTGCAGAGGCCAAACAAATCTCCCCTATAGGGACAATGAAATTGTATTGTAACGTATTCTATTAAATGGTATTCTATTGTTAGCTCAGAGCTGCTGAAGCCTGTAGAACTTGACACTGAAGAACCAGGCAGCTTGACCAGGCAGCTGGTGAGGAGGCTGACATCGTCTGACATTCTGCCCGAGGCGGGGGTTCTGAGCTGGGCTGGGGAGGGGAGCAGGGCCTTCCTGGAGAGCAGCCTGGAGGAGACCCTGCAGAGTCTGCTACTGAGGCTAGAGTCACTGGGACAACGCTGTAGAGAGCTGCAGGACCTGGAACAGGAGGTGATGCGCCTGGAGGACCTGCTCAAGGTGAGGCCTGCACTTTCTCCTCAAGCAACTGTGTGTACATCACAGGGTTGGGGGTCAATGCAATGTTAGCTGAATTTGACATTTCATTTCTCCGTAGGAATTCATTTCAATTCCTGAATTGACTTCAGACAGAATTGACCCCAACCCTGGTGCATTACCTGTTACATTTGACATTTTAGTCATTTAGCAGACGCTCTTATCCAGAGCGACTAACAGGAGCAATTAGGGCTAAGTGCCTTGCTCAAGGGCACATCGACAGATTTTTCACCTACTCGGCTTGGGGATTCGAACCAGCGACCTTTCGGTTACTGGCCCAATGCTCTTAACCGTTAGGCTACCTGCAGTTCAAACTGGGGCTACATTGTTTGTGTTGCTTTTTATGGAAATGTATTATCTGCTGAGAATTTTGTACGAGCGGTAGTTTATGTTAGTTGTTTATGTACACAAGTTGTATTGTGACTGTAGCCTAATTGTAGCCTTGAGATACAGTTCGATCCCCTATGGCTGCAAGTCCTCTCTCCCTCAGTAGGAGGCCAACCTATCCCCTATGGCTGCAAGTCCTCTCTCCCTCAGTAGGAGGCCAACCTATCCCCTATGGCTGCAAGTCCTCTCTCCCTCAGTAGGAGGCCAACCTATCCCCTATGGCTGCAAGTCCTCTCTCCCTCAGTAGGAGGCCAACCTATCCCCTATGGCTGCAAGTCCTCTCTCCCTCAGTAGGAGGCCAACCTATCCCCTATGGCTGCAAGTCCTCTCTCCCTCAGTAGGAGGCCAACCTATCCCCTATGGCTGCAAGTCCTCTCTCCCTCAGTAGGAGGCCAACCTATCCCCTATGGCTGCAAGTCCTCTCTCCCTCAGTAGGAGGCCAACCTATCCCCTATGGCTGCAAGTCCTCTCTCCCTCAGTAGGAGGCCAACCTATCCCCTATGGCTGCAAGTCCTCTCTCCCTCAGTAGGAGGCCAACCTATCCCCTATGGCTGCAAGTCCTCTCTCCCTCAGTAGGAGGCCAACCTATCCCCTATGGCTGCAAGTCCTCTCTCCCTCAGTAGGAGGCCAACCTAGTCTGATACAGTTCGATCCCCTATGGCTGCAAGTCCTCTCTCCCTCAGTAGTCTGGCGTTACCAGACAACGTATTCAACCCACACCCTGCAGGCTTTTTCAGGGTCTGATCTCTCCCTCAGTGCCGCCTCCCGGGCCACAGGAGCAGGTCGTCCAGCCTCAGCCTGATGGTTGAGAGCGCCCTGGAGAGCTTTGACTTCCTCAACACCTCCGACTTCGACGACGATGACACGGGTGATGACCAAGCCCTCCACCGCACCGTGTTCTTTGACATGGAGGCGGAGAGCATCGGGTGAGTCAGGAGGGAGGGACGGGAGGAGGAGGAAGTCCCCTCCCCGGTCCTCTCTCTAGTCTACTACCCCCTCTGTCCCTGCCTGGAAGATGGTGGTAGTGGTGGTGACCCTGCCTCTCCTTCCATCTGTCTTCTAACCCCACTGTCCCTCCACAGCTCTCCACAGCTCTCCACGGCCAATGAGATTCTACTGGGCCTGTGTGTGTGTGTATCTGTGTGTGTGACTAACCCAGGCTGTCTCTCTCCCCCATCTCTCCCCCCCCCCCCCCATCTCTCTCTCCCTCCATCTGACTCTCTCCCCCTATCTGTCTCTCCCCCATCTCTTTCTCCCCCCATCTGTGTCTCTCTCCCCCATCTCTCTCTCCCCCATCTCTCTCTCCCCCCTATCTGTCTCTCTCTCCCCCCTATCTGTGTCTCTCTCCCCCCCATCTCTCTCTCCCCAATCTGTCTCTCTCCCCCCTATCTGTGTCTCTCCCCCATCTCTCTCTCCCCCTATCTGTGTCTCTCCCCCCAACTCTCTCTCCCCCATCTCTCTCTCCCCCCTATCTGTGTCTCTCTCCCCCCTATCTGTGTCTCTCTCCCCCCTATCTGTGTCTCTCTCTCCCCCCATCTGTCTCTCTCCCCCATCTCTCTCTCCTCCATCTGTCTCTCTCCCCCATCTGTCTCTCTCCCCCATCTGTCTCTCCCGCCCTATCTGTGTCTCTCTCTCCCCCATCTGTCTCTCTCCCCCATCTGTCTCTCTCCCCCATCTGTCTCTCTCCCCCATCCCCCCCCCATCTGTCTCCCCCCCCATCTCTCCCCCCTATCTGTCTCTCCTCCCCTCCTGTCTGTCTCTCCAGTCCTGTGCCTCTGTGCAGTGGAGTCAGGTTAGCAGTCTCAGGCAGGTGTAGGTTATCTCTGGGTTAGCAGTCTCAGGCAGGTGTAGGTTATCTCTGGGTTAGCAGTCTCAGGCAGGTGTAGGTTATCTCTGGGTTAGCAGTCTCAGGCAGGTGTAGGTTATCTCTGGGTTAGACTGTTGTCTTGTGACTGTGTCCTGTATGTTATGTGGTGTGATTGTGAATGTTGTCGGTCCTCTGTGCAGGCCTAACAGTGTTCAGGCTTGGTTTGTTTGTCTATGTCCCATGTGTCTCTCTGGCCATGTCCCTCTCATATCTTCTTCTTCTTCTTCTTCTTCTTCTTCTTCTTCTTCTTCTTCTTCTTCTTCTTCTTCTTCTTCTTCTTCTTCTTCTTCTTCTTCTTCTTCTTCTTCTTCTTCTTCTTCTTCTTCTTCTTCTTCTTCTTCTTCTTCTTCTTCTTCTTCTTCTTCTTCTTCTTCTTCTTCTTCTTCCTTGTCTTCCTGTTAGTCTCTGGCACCCACTTCCTGTCCAAGTCACAATCACTCGATACATAAGTAGCATTTTGTTAGCCAGTAAATGATTGTCTGTACCATAGCCTCTATATTACGATGGAAAAATTACTTAAAGGTGCAATATGCAGGAAGCGCTCTGCCATTTCCTGGTTGCTAAAGTTCCAATAGTTTGCCTAATTTCAGTTTATGTGTAAAAACAAGCAGTCAGTGTAGAGAATCATTGTACCATCTAAACTGCTGTGAAATATATTTTCAATAACCAAAAATATTGTTGTTTCAGCTGTTTGAAGCTGGTGTACAAAACTGAAAGTAAAAGAGTCAAAAACGAAACTTAAGAACGGGAAGCATAGAAATAGCCCACATAGAACAGATCTACCGCTTCTTAGACTTGCTTGCAATGAGAATGACAGATCTATAACTCACATTTCTATGTGAATTTGGTCGGGGGGTCGCCCAAAAAGTTACATATTGTAGCTTTAAATTAATGGATTTATACTGCATTTAACTCTAGCATCCCATATCATGCTGATTCACATACTGTTATATTCTAATGGCTTTAGTAGTGATTGTAGTGCACTTCTATACCCTGCTGCTGCCCTCTGGTGACTGTGCATATCTCCTGTCTGTCTTAACAGGCCTGGGAGCCCGCACCCAGAGGCCAGGGGCCACCTGAGTGAAGCCCTGACGGAGGACACCGGGGTGGGCAACAGTGTGGCCGGCAGCCCCCTGCCTCTTACCACCGGCAATGAGAACCTGGACGTGGCCATCGTCATTCACCTGCAGTACTGCGACCATCTCATCCAGGTGAATTAAAAGATGTTCCAGTGCCATCAGAGGCTTTGGATGGAACTCTGGAAAATGATATTTCTAATTGATAACAATCTAACGTAATAGACTCCGACATGCAAACTAATTATGGAGCGGTTGTAGAATTGTTTTTGCATTGATCTAATAGTGCGGGATGGAAGATCTCCTATCATTAATTGGCCACGACTATGTGCCACTGTATAGTAATGTGTATGTGTGTAATGACAGCTTCTGTCCAGTGGGGGGAGCCCTTGGCAGCGTCGAGCCCAGCTCCAGAAGCTCTCAGCTCAGACTCAGCTGTTAGAGGAACTGGGAGAGATCAGCACAGAACTCCTGGGGAGCATCACCTCTGCTGCTGACGGTGGGTACTCTACTCTGGTCTACTCTGGAGCAGGGGAGAGAGTCATGGGAGGAGTGAGACTTGAGGGGACTAATTCACTGAGCAGTGTGTTTGTCTTTCTGACTTACACATTGCACATGTATCTATAACCTAATAATACATCTCCGTCTGTCCCTCTCTCTCAGTGCTCCCAGGGCTGGCGGAGCGGCCTGCCCGGATGGCTCTGTGGTCGGAGTGTAGTGGTTCTGGAGCGCTGTTCCACACTACGCTGAACAGGGTGCTCAGACACATGCGCCACAGCTACACCAGCCCACTGCAGGAGAGACACCCTCACACCGCAGCTGACACAGGTAGGGCCTTTTCTTTGTGTGTGTCATAAAATGTATAACTACTGTATTGTGTTTAACTATGTGTGTCCAACATACAGTACTTTGCAAATGCAACTTATTTCTATGTGAAAACTGAAATGGTTTATTCATTCCTTTTTCCATTTAGTATGCCTATTGAGTATCATATTGTGATTGTCTTGTATATATATTAAGGATTGATTGTTGTATATATTAGGGATTGATTGGTGTATATATTAGGGATTGATTGTTGTATATATTAGGGGTATTTGAGACCAGGGAGACGTACCTGTTGTTTATTGGAAATGGAACTGGACTACTTAGCTCAATTTATGAAACAAACAACAATTTTGTCTCATTGTTTGTTGCCACTACAATTGCCGCTTGATGAGGTGAAAAAACAAACCTTGCTGCATCCCCCCCTCTCCAAAAGGGCATCCCCCCCTCCCTCTCCAAAAGGGCATCCCCCCCTCCCTCTCCAAAAGGGCATCCCCCCCTCCCTCTCCAAAAGGGCATCCCCCCTCCCTCTCCAAAAGGACCACAGTGGAAATAAGCTTTTAAGCTTTATTGTGTTCTCCTGGATGATTTTCTTAAATTGTATGTGGAGGCGTCACCGGCTGGAGTGCCCTTATGTATGTATGTATGTATTTAAAAAATGGTCTAATAAATTCAATCAATCAACGGGTGTGGCTGAAATAGACGAATCCACTCATTTGAAGGGGTGTCCACATGCTTTTGTATACAGTGCATTCGGAAAGTATTCAGACCCCTTGACTTTTTCCACATTTTGTTATGTTACAGCCTTATTCTAAAATTGATTAAATTGTTTTTTTCCCCCCTCATCAATCTACACACAATACCCCATAATGAGAAAACAAAAACAGGTTTTTAGAAATTCTTGCAACTGTATAAAAAAAACGGAAATATCACATTTACATAAGTATTCAGACCTTTTACCCAGTACGTTGTTGAAGCACCTTTGGCAGCGATTACAGCCTTGAGTCTCCTTGGGTATGACGCTACAAGCTTGGCACACCTGTATTTGGGGAGTTTCTCAGATTCTTCTCTGCAGATCATCTCAAGCTCTGTCAGGTTGGATGGGGAGCATCGCTGCACAGCTATTTTCAGGTCTCTCCATAGATGTTCGATCGGGTTCAAGTCCGGGCTCTGGCTGGGCCACTCAAGGACATTCAGAGACTTGTCCCGAAGCCACTCCTACATTGTCTTGGCTATGTGCTTAGGGTTGTTGTTCTGTTGGAAGGTGAACTTTCGCCCCAGTCTGAGGTCCTGAGCGCTCTGGAGCAGGTTTTCATCAAGGATCTCTCTGTAATTTGCTCCGTTCATCTTTCCCTCGATCCTGACTAGTCTCCCAGTCCCTGCTGCTGAAAAACATCCCCACAGCATGATGCTGCCACCACCATGCTTCACCGTAGGGATGGTGCCAGCTTTCCTCCAGACCAGAGAATCTTGTTTCTCATGGTCTGAGAGTCTTTAGGTGCCTTTTGGCAAACTCCAAGCGGGATGTCATGTGCCTTTTACTGAGGAGTGGCTTCCGTCTGGCCACTCTACCATAAAGGCCTGATTGGTGGAGTGCTGCAGAGATGGTTGTCCTTCTGGAAGGTTCTCCCATTGGATTCTTGGTCACCTCCCTGAGAAAGGCCCTTCTCCCCCGATTTCTCAGTTTGGCCGAGCAGCCAGCTCCAGGAAGAGTCTTGGTGGTTCCAAACTTCTTCCATTTAAGAATGATGGAGGCCACTGTGTTCTTGGAGACCTTCAATTCTGCAGAAATGTTTTGGTACCTTCCCCAGATCTGTGCCTCGACACAACCCCGTCTCTGAGCTCTACAGACAATTCCTTCGACCTCATGGCTTGGTTTTTGCTCTGGCATGCACTGTCAACTGTGGGACCTTATATAGACAGGTGTGTGCCTTTCCAAATCATGTCCAATCAATTGAATTTACCACAAGTGGACTCCAATCAAATTGTAGAAACATCTCAAGGAGGATCAATGGAAACAGGATGCATCCAAGCTCAATATCGAGTCTCATAGCTAAGGGTCTGAATACTTATGTAAAAAGGTATTTCTGTTTTTTCTTTTTAATACATTTGCTAAAATTTCTTAAAAACCTGTTTTCACTTTGTCATTATGGGGTACTGTGTGTAGATTGATGAGGGAAACATGTATTTAATCCATGTTAGAATAAGGTTGTAATGTAACAAAATGTGGAAAAAGTGAAGGGGTCTGAATACTTTCCGAATGCACTGTATTTAGTGTATACAAAGTTTATGACAAGTATGTTTGTGCTTGTCTGATTGGTTATATAATATCAATAATATGCCATTTAGCAGACGTTTTTATCCAAAGCGACTTAGTCATGCGTGCATATATAATTACACCATAGTGTGTAGTGCAGCAGAACTGTCACTGTAAACATCTCACACGGCTGTCTCTCTCTCTTCCCTCACCAGTGATCCAGCTGGTGGTGAGTGAGATGGTGGACAGGAGTGATCTGGCCTCCACCCCTCCATCGGCCCTGTCCCAGGACGTCGTCACGGTGTTCCAGTTCTACAGCTATGTCTCAGAGCACAGCGTGGAAGACATGGAGGAACACCTACTGCAAGTGGCCAGGGAAGGTAAAGGCTCAGGACAAACACACATTCTGCTGCAACCAACATCCATCTATTCTCTTCTGTTTGGGGGGTCCTAGGATACTAAATTACTCGGAGGCTTAGTTGTTCATAGTCTAGGTGCCCGTCTGTTTTGCTTCAACTAACATGTTGCTGTTTGGCAAGACAATGATGGAGTGTTGAATGTAGAACCAGTCAGAAACCCAAGATAGAGGTCTGATGGTTTGATAAAGACTGACATGCTGACCACACCGCCCGCGTTGCAAAATAAATGTACACATACGTGTTATTCAATCATTGCACCCAAACTGCTCGCGCGCGTCAACGAGCATCTACGTTGCCAGGCGCTAAAATAGAACTCGGTTCTATTTGTGACGCGCTGCAAGTCCCGCCTCTCCCATCTCCTCATTGGTTTTTAGGAGCATATACCCACGTGGGTGATTGAAAGTTGAACTGAGGTCCACACTCCAGTCCAGTTGGTGGTGGCAATGCACCTTAAAGTTGGTTGACAACCGCCATATAACGTCCACAGAAGAAGAAGAAGACGACTGAAGGAGGAGAGATTACTAGAACTAACTAGGTTTACATTTTTACATAAAAGGTTTCCCCTTTTAACTGTGGATTAATTGTTGGAGTAGAGAACACACACTTTTGTGTGACTCAAAATGGGTCAAAATTCTACAAAGATCCAGAAAAAAAGGACCTTGTGTATTTCAGGTAAAATAACAACCAAATGTTTATATCCCAGGACAGATTAGCTAGCAACCACAAGCTAGCTAGATAACTGTCCATGAATGTTTCATGTGATCCGACCTGTAGTTGGTTCAGAGTTCGTTTTGATATTTCAACCTGCGTGTCCTGATCGCGTCTGGTGTGGATGGACAAAATCAACATGCGCACGACGGCGTACGCACATGCGTGCCCGGTGTAGTCAGCATGAGAGGGGTCCAAACATGAACAGACTTGCTACATGGTCCACTGAACAAAACTAGCTTGTAAGTACCTGTGAGTTAATTTAGTTGTCCTCCCCTCAGCTGTGTTTGCAGAGGGCCTGAGTGGCGGTGACTCGGAGCGTTGTCTAAAGGAACTAGAAGAGATGTCACACACCGGCCTGTGTCCCCGGCTGCAGACCCTCAGGGCTCTGGCCTCGCTCCTCTCCCACGAAGACCCCCAGCTCAGCAAGGCTGCAGCTGCCTACATCACTTCTGCTGCCTCACACACACCCTTCAGGTCAAAGGTCAGTCTGTGCATGTCAGTAGGGTTGATCCTTGACCCACTCAGGCTAAATTAAACCCAGCCCTAATATAAACACCATTATGTCAAGGCCATTAAACACCGTCTGTCAAGGCCATTAAGCCTGCCAAGATTACTGGACAGTTGCTATGGCAGGGCAGTAACCGAGTTTGTTTTCTCTGTGTGTCTTTACAGGCAGTGGATTGCTACACACAGGCCTTGTGGGAGGCGGAAGTTCAAACACAAAGGTCTGCCTGTGCTGCTCTTAGCTGTCTACAGGTCAGTGTAGCTAATCACTTTTAGCTATAGAACAACTGACATATTCATTTGATGTATCTTATTATGACGTCTCTCTGAAGCAAGAGGATGTCCTATTTCTTTCTACGTCTCAGGCAGTAGAGAGCATCCGGGCGGTGGTATCACTGTGTGACTCGGCGGACGAGGAGCTTCGCCACGTTGCCATAGAAACCCTGCTCACTTTCGGTGAGTGACAGTTTGACAAAAAATCTCCTGTCTATTTTAGCCCCAATCAATGTCTGTTTTAAGAAATATTAATTTGATTGATTTGTTAAACAGGTGAGGAGGGTCGTCTGGCGTATGAGCAGCTGGACACGGTACCCAGAGAGCTGGTACGACTGGGGACACGGCGAGGGAACGCCGTCACCACTGCCTTCTGAAAGCACAGGACTAACTAACTTAACCCAGGAGCATCACATCCACATGAGGGGGACAACCCCCCCCCCCCCCTAGAACAACTTACCCTAGCCTCCCCCTGCTGTGCCTGTGCTTTGAGCTGTGCAGATTGGACATGCGTTTAAATGGACTGAGCCAGGGGGCGGGGCCCCATCAATGCAGAGGAGCCCAACTAAACATCAAAGGGCCACATGTCTCGTCCTGATCAACAGCCTGGTCTAAGTCCTAGCTGTCCAATCTCTGACCACCACTATTCATCCATCTCTCACCGCACAGACAGAGCATCTTAACCATCATAACTTATCATATGATTATTATCACGGTTGCGTTTGACGTCAGTATTACGATTTATGATATCTTTATATAACTGCTATTCATTTGTTTTAGTAGGTGACGTTCATTAGGCAACGGTTATTTGCGCTGTGGCAGGCATGTAAATATAATAATACAACATTATACTCTGTGTAATAATGTGTGACACACCTGAACTGGATTGATTTGGTGTTTGTTCTTCTGGTATGTACCGTTGAATTTCAGGGATTTTAAAGACAGTTTGAACACTTTCTGTCAAATTGCACGGAAGGAGGTAGTTAAAAGCAATGTTCGCATGTCATCATCAGCATGCACAAAGAAGGCAGTGTCTTTCCCTAGATAGTAGTTACCAGTAAGCAATGTTCTCACGTCATCAACATGCACAATGTGAAGAGAGAGTCATACTTGGACTGCCTAACAAACTATTCTAAGTTCTCTACCCACACATGCCTGGGATCTACATTGAGTTTGAATGTCTGCTTGCTGGGAACTGATTTGAGATTTGAGCCACTGGAGATTGATCAGGATCTATTTTATTGGAAGCAGGTTGCCCCTCCAAACACGTACGCATTAATACATGTACTGCTCTTTTCATCCTAATGGTATGAATGCAGTCTAGGAGTGTGAGTGAGTTAGGTAATGTTAGTGAGAAATGAGAATGCACTTTCTCCATAACTGTACAGTGCAGAACCAAGGGGCTGTCTTAGTTGGGATGAAGAGGCGACAGCGCTCCGTCTAGCTTTTTATGCCTATTGTAACTATACTACTGAGTCAGCTGCTTCTTCGGCATGACAACAAAACGTGTTTGTTTCTCGACTTAATTTATTTACGTCACATTTGTGATTCTAATATTCTTTAATTTGCATTTACTTTTGAGTAAGAGTGCAGAATGCAGATACTATTTCACATGTAAAAGTTGTATATTTGTTTTTTCTTTGCTCATGTTTGATTTTTTAAAATATTGTTTCATTAAAAAAGGCCTCAAATTCATTACCATGGGAATGATCTTGCGTACATAAAGATGTTACTGGAAATATGATTTTATGTTGCTCTTTTAAATTTGTTTGTACATTAAGTAGGATGGATGGCTGATATTATTTGGAGGATTTGCAAATATAATCAGATCGCGTTGCCCCCCAAATGAATGGGACAGTAGAGATAAGAAATGTTACTTTATTACGCAACGAAAGCCTGAAAATGAAAAATAATTAGTAAGAATTCATTCTGAAGATATCTTTAACCTGGCCACTACACCCAGGCTCACCTGAAAAGCACAACAATAAACAATTAGATCTGAATTATCGTTTGAATCCTGTGACATTAGATCGGGTTCTAACCGCACACTGTCTAAAAGCCTTGACGATACCAGAGGTGTGTTTAAGGCGGTAATATGTGAAATAATATTTTTCTTTTGTATATTAAAGCTGTAAACGTGTGAAAGTGGTTAATGAAACTGAAGATGGCTTTGCGTTTTTCCATGTCAAAGTTTGGCCTGGTGTATGTTGATCATGGTCTTTATTTTGAGTAACAATGCCTGTTTCTCCCATGACGTGAATAGCATTACAGTATTTTGGTATGATACTCGTTACTTCAAGAACTCCTCTAATATAGTTTTTTTTTTCTCTCCACGATGGAGCGTTCTCCATCTTTCTTTGTACTAAAAGTAACCAGTGATGAATTCATGTTGCTTCTATTCAACTCCAAGTCATCAGATTGAACATGTAGACAAAATAATGAAACATTATTTGACATTGATCATATTTCATGTAAGTACACATGATTTGCATTATATCGTTACATATGGTGAATCTTAGACTTGGAACAGAAAGCACACAGTAAGTCATGTTACATAGCTTCAGTACTGACTGCATTCATTTCCCCTGCTCAATGAAAGTGGCAATAAAGTTTATTTTTGCATAATTCTGAAAATAAGTTGGCCGATGGATTGTTTTATTTATTGGAGAGTTATGTTTCAATGAATGTTTTAGCCTAGTATCAAAACCAGTGGAGGCTGCTTAGGGGAGAACGGCTCATAAATGTCTGGAACGGCGCGAATGGAATGGCATCAAACCATGTGTTTTTTTTTGTGTGTTTTTTTTATTAGTCATTTAGCAGACGCTCTTATCCAGAGCGACTTACAGGAGCAATTAGGGTTAAGTGCCTTGCTCAAGGGCACATCGACAGATTTTTCACCTAGTCGGCTCGGGGATTAGAACCAGCGACCTTTCGGTTACTGGCACAATGCTCTTAACCACTAAGCTACCTGCCGCCTGTTTGATGTATTTGATACCATTCCACCTATTCCACTCCATTCATTACCACGAGCCCGTCCTCCCCAATTAAGGTGCCACCAATCTCCTGTGATCAAAACAAATGAAAAAACAATTAAGGTGCCACCAACTTCCTGTGATCAAAACAAATGAGAAACAAAGAAGCAGATCAATATTCAGTGCGGTTTCCAGGCTATGAATGGTTTGGAATTGCAGCCAGAAGTGTACATGGTTTTGTCATTTTGGACAAGTGGGCACAAAGCCAGTCAAATAAATGACAACCTATAAACGGAATGGAAAGGTGCGTAATATTGAGACAAGAGCCATGTTTATACCTGGTGCTAACATGTCAAAAGGTGACAGTGTGACGAGTGACATGTTCGTCACTGCTGGATGTTAAGAGGCTGTGGGAAAGTGAACATAACCCACTCATCCTCTAGACCAGGGGTATTCACCTCTGACCCTACGAGGTCCGGAGCATGCTGGTTTTCTATTCTACCTGAATTATATAATTGCACACACTTTGTGTCCCAGGTCTAGAATCTGTCCCTGATTAGAGAGGAACAATGAAAGAATACAGTGGAACTGGCTTTCGAGGTCCAGAGTTTAGTTTGAAGGCTCTAGACTAGCCGTTATATAACTTTAGTGTTCAGCCAGGGATTGAGGCTATATAAACCATCAGAGACATGTCTGTGCATGTGTGGTATTTCCATAAAGGGACCAGTATCAGTGTCTATTGATATCTCTAAAGATTATACTTGCATTACGCCTCATACTCCCAACATATTTACACTACATTACCAACTGCAGTCATTTTTATCCCAAGAAACAATTGGAAAAAGCAACAGTCATAGCAAAATATCAACTCTATTCTTATAAAAACATCCTTAGATATGTACAGTGAGGGGAAAAAGTATTTGATCCCTTGCTGATTTTGTACGTTTGCCCACTGACAAAGAAATGATCAGTCTATAATTTTAATGGTAGGTTTATTTGAACAGTGAGAGACATAATAACAACAAAAAGATCCCGAAAAACACATGTCAAAAATGTTATGAATTGATTTGCATTTTAATGAGGGAAATAACTATTTGACCCCCTCTCAATCAGAAAGATTTCTGGCTCCCAGGTGTCTTTTATACAGGTAACGAGCTGAGATTAGGAGCACACTCTTAAAGGGAGTTCTCCTAATCTCAGTTTGTTACCTGTATAAAAGACACCTGTCCACAGAAGCAATCAATCAATCAGATTCCAAACTCTCCACCATGGCCGAGACCAAAGAGCTCTCCAAGGATGTCTGGGACAAGATTGTAGACCTACACAAGGCTGGAATGGGCTACAAGACCATCGCCAAGCAGCTTGGTGAGAAGGTGACAACAGTTGGTGCGATTATTCGCAAATGGAAGAAACACAAAATAACTGTCAATCTCACTCGGCCTGGGGCTCCATGCAAGATCTCACCTCGTGGAGTTGCAATGATCATGAGAACGGTGAGGAATCAACTACACAGGAGGATCTTGTCAATGATCTCAAGGCAGCTGGGACCATAGTCACCAAGAAAACAATTGGTAACACACTACGCCATGAAGGACTGAAATCCTGCAGCGCCCGCAAGGTCCCCCTGCTCAAGAAAGCACATATACAGGCCCGTCTGAAGTTTGCCAATGAACATCTGAATGATTCAGTGGAGAACTGGGTGAAAGTGTTGTGGTCAGATGAGACCAAAATCGAGCTCTTTGGCATCAACTCAACTCGCCGTGTTTGGAGGAGGAGGAATGCTGCCTATGACCCCAAGAACACCATCCCCACCGTCAAACATGGAGGTGGAAACATTATGCTTTGGGGGTGTTTTTCTGCTAAGGGGACAGGACAACTTCACCGCATCAAAGCGATGATGGACAAGGCCACGTGCCGTCAAATCTTGGGTGAGAACCTCCTTCCCTCAGCCAGGGCATTGAAAATAGGTCGTGGATGGGTATTCCAGCATGACAATGACCCAAAACACACGGCCAAGACAACAAAGGAGTGGCTCAAGAAGAAGCACATTAAGGTCCTGGAGTATCCTAGCCAGTCTCCAGACCTTAATCCCATAGAAAATCTGTGGAGGGAGCTGAAGGTTCGAGTTGCCAAACGTCAGCCTCGAAACCTTAATGACTTGAAGAAGATCTACAAAGAGGAGTGGGACAAAATCCCTCCTGAGATGTGTGCAAACCTGGTGGCCAACTACAAGAAAATGTAAGAAACGTCTGACCTCTGTGATTGCCAACAAGGGTTTTGCCACCAAGTACTAAGTCATGTTTTGCAGAGGGGTCAAATACTTATTTCCCTCATTAAAATGCAAATCAATTTAAAACATTTTTGACATGCGTTTTTCTGGATTTTTTTGTTGTTATTCTGTCTCTCACTGTTCAAATAAACCTACCATTAAAATTATAGACTGATCATTTCTTTGTCAGTGGGCAAACGTACAAAATCAGCAGGGGATCAAATACTTTTTTCCCTCACTGTAAATAGCCTAATATTTTGACTTCAATTTAGAAATATTAAATGTTGTTTTGTGGTAAAAACTGCTATTTAAAAAGGGATGGTAACCAAAATGTTATACTTAATTTTATTGACAGAAAGTGATTCATCCATTGGCTTAGTTTTCTTTATTTAGCCACCATTACCATCGCTGTTAGTGAAACAATAGGTGTGGTAGGGTCTATGTCAGGATTGTGTTGAGGCACAGATCTGGGGAAGGGTACCAAAAAATTTCTGTAGCGCATTGAAGGTCCCCAAGAACACAGTGGCCTCCATCATTATTAAATGGAAGAAGTTTGGAACTACCAAGACTCTTCCTAGAGCTGGCCGTCCAGCCAAACTGAGCAATCAGGGGAGAAGGACCTTGGTCAGGGAGTTGACCAAGAACGCGATGGTCTCTCTAACAGAGCTCTAGAGTTCCTCTGTGGAGATGGGAGAACCTTCCAGAAGGACAACAATCTCTGCAGCACTCCACCAATCAGGCCTTTATGGTAAAGTGGCCAGACAGAAACCACTCCTCAGTAAAAGGCACATGACAGCCTGCTTGGAGTTTGCCAAAAGGCACCTAAAGACTCTCAGACCATGAGAAACAAGATTATCTGGTCTGATGAAACCAAGATTGAACTCTTTGGCCTGAATGCCAAGCATCACGTCTGGATGAAACCTGGCACCATCCCTACGGTGAAGCATGGTGGTGGCAGCATCATGCTGTGGGGATGTTTTTCAGTGGCAGGGACTGGGAGACTAGTCAGGATCGAGGCAAAGATGAACAGAGCAAATTACAGAGAGATCCTTGATGAAAACCTGCTCCAGAGTGCTCAGGACCTCAAGCTGGGGTGAAAGTTCACCTTCAACAGGACAACGACCCTAAGCACACAGCCAAGACAATGCAGGAGTGGCTTCGGGACAAGTCTCTGAATGTCCTTGAGTGGCCCAGCCAGAGCCCGGACTTGAACCCGATCAAACATCTATGGAGAGACCTGAAAATAGCTGTGCAGCGATGCTCCCCATCCAACCTGACAGAGCTTGAGATGATCTGCAGAGAAGAATCTGAGAAACTCCCCAAAGCTTGTAGCATCATACCCAAGAAGACTCACGGCTGTAATCACTGCCAAACGTGCTTCAACAAAGTACTGAGTAAATACTTATGTAAATGCAATATTTCCGTTTAAAATGTTTTATACATTTGCATAAATTTCTAGCGCTATGATGAAACGGGCTCTCATGAGGACCGCCACAGGAATGGAAGACCCAGATTTACCTCTGCTGCAGAGGATACGTTCATTAGAGTTACCAGCCTCAGAAATTGCAGCCCAAAAAAATGCTTCACAGAGTCCAAGTCATAAACACAGCTCAATATCAACTGTTCAGAGGGGACTGTGTGAATCAGGCCTTCGTGGTCGAATTGCTGCAAAGAAACCACTACTAAAGGACACTAATAAGAAGAAGAGACCTGCTTGGGCCAAGAAACACGAGCAATGAGCGGTGGAAATGTGTCCTTTGGTCTGGAGTCCAAATTGGAGATATTTGGTTCCAACCACCGTGTCTTTGTGAGACGCGGTGTGGGTGAACGGATGATCTCCGTATGTGTAGTTCCCACCATAAAGCATGGAGGAGGAGGTGTTATGGTGTGGGGGTACTTTGCTGGTGACACTGTCCGTGATTTATGTAGAATTCAACGCACACTTAACCAGCATGGCTACCACAGCATTCTGCAGCGATACACCATCCCATCTAGTTATGGCTTAGTGGGACTATCATTTGTTTTTCAACAAGACAATGACTCAACACACCTCCAGGCTGTGTAAGGGCTATTTTACCAAGAAGGAGTGTGATGGAGTGCTGCATCAGATGACCTGGCCTCCACAATCCCCCAACCTCAACCCAATTGAGATGGTTTGGGATTTGTCGGACGGCAGAGTGAAGGAAAAGCAGCCAATAAGTGCTCAGCATATGTGGGAACTCCTTCAAGACTGTTGGAAAAGCATTCCAGGTGAAGCTGGTTGAGAGAATGTCTGCAAAGCTGTCATCAAGGCAAAGGGTGGCTATTTGAAGAATCTCAAATCTATTTTGATTTGTTTAACACTTTCTGGGTTACGACATGATTCCATATGCATTATTTCGTAGTTTTGATGTCTTCACTAATATTCTACAATGTAGAAAATAGTAAAAATAAAGAAAAACACTTGAGTAGGTGTGTCCAAACTTTTGACTGGTACTGTGTATATATACACACACACACATACAGTGGGGAAAAAAAGTATTTAGTCAGCCACCAATTGTGCAAGTTCTCCCACTTAAAAAGATGAGAGAGGCCTGTAATTTTCATCATAGGTACATGTCAACTATGACAGACAAAATGAGATTTCTTTTTCCAGAAAATCACATTGTAGGATTTTTAATGAATTTATTTGCTAATTATGGTGGAAAATAAGTATTTGGTCAATAATAAAAGTTTCTCAATACTTTGTTATATACCCTTTGTTGGCAATGACACAGGTCAAACGTTTTCTGTAAGTCTTCACAAGGTTTTCACACACTGTTGCTGGTATTTTGGCCCATTCCTCCATGCAGATCTCCTCTAGAGCAGTGATGTTTTGGGGCTGTCGCTGGGCAACACAGACTTTCAACTCGCTCCAAAGATTTTCTATGGGGTTGAGATCTGGAGACTGGCTAGGCCACTCCAGGACCTTGAATGCTTCTTACGAAGCCACTCCTTCGTTGCCCGGGCGGTGTGTTTGGGATCATTGTCATGCTGAAAGACCCAGCCACGTTTCATCTTCAATGCCCTTGCTGATGGAAGGAGGTTTTCACTCAAAATCTCACGATATGTGGCCCCATTCATTCTTTCCTTTACACGGATCAGTCGTCCTGGTCCCTTTGCAGAAAAACAGCCCCAAAGCATGATGTTTCCACCCCCATGCTTCACAGTAGGTATGGTGTTCATTGGATGCAACTCAGCATTCTTTGTCCTCCAAACACGACGAGTTGAGTTTTTACCAAAAAGTTCTATTTTGGTTTCATCTGACCATATGACATTCTCCCAATCCTCTTCTGGATCATCCAAATGCACTCTAGCAAACTTCAGACAGGCCTGGACATGTACTGGCTTAAGCAGGGTGACACATCTGGCACTGCAGGATTTGAGTCCCTGGCGGCGTAGTGTGTTACTGATGGTAGGCTTTTTTACTTTGGTCCCAGCTCTCTGCAGGTCATTCACTAGGTCCCCCCGTGTGGTTCTGGGATTTTTTCTCACCGTTCTTGTGATCATTTTGACCCCACAGGGTGAGATCTTGCGTGGAGCCCCAGATCGAGGGAGATTATCAGTGGTCTTGTATGTCTTCCATTTCCTAATAATTGCTCCCACAGTTGATTTCTTCAAACCAAGCTGCTTACCTATTGCAGATTCAGTCTTCCCAGCCTGGTGCAGGTCTACAATTTTGTTTCTGGTGTCCTTTGACAGCTCTTTGGTCTTGACCATAGTGGAGTTTGGAGTGTGACTGTTTGAGGTTGTGCACAGGTGTCTTTTATACTGATAACAAGTTCAAACAGGTGCCATTAATACAGGTAACGAGTGGAGGACAGATGAGCCTCTTAAAGAAGAAGTTACAGGTCTGTGAGAGCCAGAAATCTTGCTTGTTTGTAGGTGACCAAATACTTATTTTCCACCATAATTTGCAAATAAATTCATTAAAAATCCTACAATGTGATTTTCTGGAAAAAAAAATCTCAATTTGTCTGTCATAGTTGACGTGTACCTATGATGAAAATTACAGGCCTCTCTCATCTTTTTAAGTGGGAGAACTTGCACAATTGGTGGCTGACTAAATACTTTTTTCCCCCACTGTATATACAGTGAGGGAAAAAAGTATTTGATCCCCTGCTGATTTTGTACGTTTGCCCACTGACAAAGAAATGATCAGTCTATAATTTTTATGGTAGGTTTATTTGAACAGTGAGAGACAGAATAACAACAAAAAAATTCAGAAAAATGCATGTCAACAATGTTATAAATTGATTTTCATTTTAATGAGGGAAATAAGTATTTGATCCCTCTGCAAAACATTACTTAGTACTTGGTGGCAAAACCCTTGTTGGCAATCACAGAGGTCAGACGTTTCTTGTAGTTGGCCACCAGCTTTGCACACATCTTAGGAGGGATTTTGTCCCACTCCTCTTTGCAGATCTTCTCCAAGTCATTAAGGTCTCGAGGCTGACGTTTGGCAACTCGAACCTTCAGCTCCCTCCACAGACTTTCTATGGGATTAAGGTCTGGAAACTGGCTAGGCCACTCCAGGACCTTAATGTGCTTCTTCTTGAGCCACTCCTTTCTTGCCTTGGCCGTGTGTTTTGGGTCATTGTCATGCTGGAATACCCATCCACGACCCATGTTCAATGCCCTGGCTGAGGGAAGGAGGTTCTCACCCAAGATTTGACAGTACATGGCCCCATCCATCGTCCCTTTAATGCGGTGAAGTTGTCCTGTCCCTTTAGCAGAAAAACACCCCCAAAGCAGAATGTTTCCACCTCCATGTTTGATGGTGGGGATGGTGTTCTTGGGGTCATAGGCAGCATTCCTCCTCCTCCAAACACGGCGAGTTGAGTTGATGCCAAAGAGCTCGATTTTGGTCTCATCTGACCACAACACTTTCACCCAGTTCTCCTCTGAATCATTCAGATGTTCATTGGCAAACTTCAGACAGGCCTGTATATGTGCTTTCTTGAGCAGGGGGACCTTGCGGGCGCTGCAGGATTTCAGTCCATCACGGCGTAGTGTGTTACCAATTATTTTCTTGCTGACTATGGTCCCAGCTGCCTTGAGATCATTGACAAGATCCTCCCATGTAGTTCTGGGCTGATTACTCACCGTTCTCATGATCATTGCAACTCCACGAGGTGAGTTCTTGCATGGAGCCCCAGGCCGAGGGAGATTGACAGTTATTTTGTGTTTCTTCCATTTGCGAATAATCGCACCAACTGTTGTCACCTTCTCACCAAACTGTTTGGCGATGGTCTTGTAGCCCATTCCAACCTTGTGTAGGTCTACAATCTTGTCCCTGACATCCTTGGAGAGCTCTTTGGTCTTGGCCATGGTGGAGAGTTCGGAATCTGATTGATTGATTGCTTCTGTGGACAGGTGTCTTTTATACAGGTAACAAACTGAGATTAGGAGCACTCCCTTTAAGAGTGTGCTCCTAATCTCAGCTCGTTACCTGTATAAAAGACACCTGGGAGCCAGAAACCTTTCTGATTGAGAGGGGGTCAAATACTTATTTCCCTCATTAAAATGCAAATCAATTTATAACATTTCTGACATGCGTTTTTCTGGATTTTGTTGTTGTTATTCTGTCTCTCAATGTTCAAATAAACCTACCATTAAAATTATAGACTGATCATTTCTTTGTCAGTGGGCAAACGTACAAAATCAGCAGGGGATCAAATACTTTTTTCCCTCACTGTACATATACACACAAACCACTGACAGACTTCTATGAACTGATTTGACTTCAACTAAGCATATATCTATGATGATTTTGTAACCATTTATAACAATAGGGGAGTACATAAGGTACTCCATCTCTGCAGGTTATCTGTCTATCAAGTCAAGATCACTGATACAGGTCCCCCTCCACCCTCTGAGGATATGGATAACTTGAGTCTCCAGAGAAACCTGGATTCAAACAAATACTTAGATTTGCGGGGGAATACATGCCAATACAGCTGTGTAGATTCAGAGAGCATATCTGAGTTGAGTATTGCAGTTCTATCAAGTATTTATACCATTGGCAGATTTTTATATGCACAAAAATAAGGTAATTTTGGTTTTGGGCAGTCATTTGATACATATATAGAAAATTACAATCTTAGGTGAGTACATGGGGAGCTACATTATCTCTCTGCAGATGATCTGTCTATCTGGCCAAAATCACTGATACAGGTCCCCCTCCATCCTCTGGTGGTATGGATAACCTATGTCTCCAGAGAAACCGACATTCAAATAAAGGTATAATTAGGTGTTTTTGGCTGGGGTGAAAAATACTTTTTTTTCTTCTTTTTTTTTATTATACAGGAACACAAAACAATGATTTTGAATTGTAAGAACAAGTTGATTGACAAAGTCATGAAACATTTGAAGAATAGGAAATCAGCCACCTTTGGGCTATGATAAAAAAATATGCCTCTGGGGTCAAAATGTCCCCAGTCGGTAGTATGAGAGTTAAGAATGTGGCTGCGTCACAGTCGGTCAGACCATTTTGAATTCTCGCAAGCGTTCCGATCTACACAAGTTCAGCTGTACACAAAGGAAAACTGCCACCATGACTCAGCGTATTGCATTATTTTACAGCAACCATATCAAACACTACCCGTTTCCACATGATGAAGGCTATAAAGAACCTGCACTAAGACGATTAGCCTAGCAGGCCAGGATATTCAGAACTGCCTCTGGAGAAAAGCGTACAGGCAGTCCACCACATTATCTTGACTGGAGACTCCTGAGTGGTGCAGTGGTCTAAGGCACTGCATCGCAGTGCTAACTGTGCCACTAGAGATCCTGGTTCGAATCCAGGCTCTGTCGCAGCCGGCCGCGACCGGGAGACTCATGGGCGGCGCACAATTGGCCCAGCGTCGTCCAGGGTAGGGGAGGGAATGGCCGGCAGGGATGTAGCTCAGTTGATAGAGCATGGCGTTTGCAACGCCAGGGTTGTGGGTTTGATTCCCACGGGGGGGCCAGTATAAAAATAAACATGTATTCACTAACTGTAAGTCGCTCTGGATAAGAGCGTCTGCTAAATGACTAAAATGTAATTGGACTACTGGGAAACACCCGTACAGTAATAGTGTAGAATAAGAAACAGGTGCTTAATGCTCCCAACCTTGATTCAACACTTCAGAATGTAAGACATCTTGGTCTATTGTAGTATATTGATTGGACTAAAGAGAAGAAACCTGCACTCACTGAATAGGTCTAGCTAATCATCACTTATCTTGACTGTAGTTTCTAGCAGCAGAGGTTACAAAGGTCACCTTGTCAACAAGAATAATCTGTGTTTGAACAGCACATCACAAATGGATAATCATCCTACAGGCGCGCCGCCCAACAAGACAATTGAGAGTAAATGGTGTTATGCAACGTTCTTGTTTAAACATCTAATTGCTCCCAATTGTCTTATGGTGAAGCGCAACTCCTGTGGGCTAATTATCCTATAGTGACATACATAAACAATGGAGTGGGTCTCAGTGCTGTTTTGAAATCAAAGCACATTGCATTGCCATTGTTAATTACAAAGTTTGTTATGTAGCAGGTAACCTAGAGGTTGGAGCGACAGGCAGGGACAGCAGGTAACCTAGACGTTCGAGCTACAGGTGGGGCCAGCAGGTAGCCTAGAGGTTAGAGCTACAGGTAGGGACAGCAGGTAGCCTAGAAGTTCGAGCTACAGGTGGGGCCAGCAGGTAGCCTAGAGGTTAGAGCTACAGGTAGGGACAGCAGGTAGCCTAGAGGTTAGAGCTACAGGTGGGGCCAGCAGGTAGCCTAGAGGTTAGAGCTACAGGTGGGGCCAGCAGGTAGCCTAGAGGTTAGAGCTACAGGTAGGGCCAGCAGGTGAGCTACAGTGCTTTCAAAAAGTGTTTACAGCCCTTGACTTATTCCACATTTTGTGTTACAGCCTAAATTCTACATTGATCTCATCCATCTACACACAATACCCCATAATGACAAAGTGAAAACATGTTTTCTATACATTTTTGCAAATCGATTAAAAATGAAATACAGAAATCTGATTTACATAAGTATTCACACCACTGAGTCGAAACCTGTTAGAATCACCTTTTGCAGCGATAACAGCTGTGAGTCTTTCTGGGTAAATCTAAGTTCTGTCGGTTGGTTGTTGATCTTGCCATAGACTTTCAAGCCGATTTAAGTCAGAACTGTAACTACGCCACTCACGAACATCCAATGTCGCCTCGGTAAGCAGCTCCAGTGTAGCTTTGGCCTTGTTTTAGGTTATCGTCCTGCTGAAAGGTGAATTTGTATCCCAGTGTCTGGTGGAAAGCAGACTGAACCAGGTGTTCCTGGTTCTTGAATTTTGCCTGTGCTTGGCTCTATTCCAGTTTGTATTCAAAAAAAAAAAAAAAAAAAACTTGCCAATGACAAGCATACGCATAACATGATGCAGCCACCAACATGCTTGAAAATATTAAGTGTTGGATTTGCCCCAAACATAACACTTTGTATTCAGAACATAAAGTTTTTTTTTTTTTTGCAGTTTTACTTTAGTGCCTTATTGCAAACAGGATGCATGTTTTTGAATATTTTTATTCTGCAGGCTTCCTTCTTTTCAGGCGATCATTTAACTACATTGTTGTTGGTCCATCCTTAGTTCTCCTATTACAGCCATTAAAATGGTTTTAAAAGTCTCCATTGGCCTCATGGTGAAATCCCTGAGCGGTGTCCTTCCCCTCCGGCAACAGATTTAGGAAGGATGCCTGTATCTTTGTAGTGACTGGGTGTATTGATACACCATCCAAAGTGTAATTAATAACTTCACCATGCTCAAAGGGATATTCAATGTGTGCTCGCTCAGTTATTACAAAATAAAAGGCATTTATTTCATAGGACAGTCCTGAAGGATATGTACAGAGTGCATTACAACAGCGCCATAACAAAATCCTAAATTTAAATGAATACCAACAAATTACATTAAAAAGTCAACAAAGTTATTTAAAAAAAGATATATATACGAATAAAAAGGGATTAAACAATTATGAGGGAAGCACCTCTTCTCATAGCTGCATGGTAAAAAGGTTGTGGTTGATCAAAGTAAAAAATCTTACACAAGTAGGGCACAAGTACCTCAGATGTTAAGCTAAGAAAATATATAAAGTAACTACAGGCGTCAATGCCAGAATGTTGAGTCCATAACACTTCAAGTGAGAAGCACAGGCATCTCCTGAAGGGATTTCACTAGTACAGTCAAAGGTTCAGTCACTCAATCATCCTCCCCTGAGCGTTCATCTTCCTGTTGTTCTGTGACCTCATCTTCTGTGACATCCAAGACATCCGACCTGGGTGTGAAGTCACTGCTGGAACTGAGGTCATCTTCATCAGATTCTTCTAGTTCCTCATCATCGGCACCAAGCGCGATCTCTCGCAGGTCTTCTAGACTTTCCGGACTCTTTCCTGTTAACCTCTGAGAGGAGATAGCAGAATATTAGCTTTGAACATCACAAGCTACCTTAAGTTTAAAAGCATCCACCATAGACCTCAAATACATGGAAAATAAAAGTTGGTGGGCATCAAATTCCCAGCTCTCACCTCTATCATGTCAGCCATGTGCTGTACATGTTGGGCCAGTTCCTGAAGCTCATCATTCTCGGTCTTCAACTGGGCTATCTGCTCATCCTTGGCCTCGATGTCTTTGTGCAACTGCTCAAACAAGGTGATAAAGTCACTCAGAACATAGAATATAAAAAATAAAAAAGGTAGTTTCACAGACTTCATAATCCGCTAAAATGTTAAACGTTATCAGCTTAAATCAATGACTAAAATAATTCCACTTTATGCGCCAAGGCCCCCCAAAAAAAGGACATGGGGCAGAATTCCACGAGATTAATGGTTTCAGAGATATGGATGGTTCACAGACCAACACACATTGTTCCACCTGGAGTGTTGCCAGAGACTGTGTGATTGACTCATTTTGCACCGTGGGAACAGGACAAGTTGACTAAACATTAGTCAGCAGCCCTTCAGTGATTAACTGACCTTCTCGTTCTCCTGGAGTACGTTGTAGAGAGCTTTACGCCTCTCCTCGGCTACCGCTTTCCAGTAGGAGGAGGGAGGGGTTTCTGAAACGGAGGGGGTAGGCCATTTCAATTAAACTACTGAACAAACAGAAGATCGTAGCTCAATAATAATTTTTAAAAAACAGTCAATTCTATGAGATTATGATAATGAACATAGACAAAATGTGAGCCAAGTCCATGTTGATGAAACATTGTTGGGATAAATGGGCCAAGGACCATCTATGAAACCATTTGTCCTTGTAACGCTTTGAATACCAACATACCTTTGACCATTAGCTCGTAGGTCTCCTTGGTAACGCCGTCGGGTCGATTGTCATCCTCTGTTTTTGTTGATGTGACAGCAACTTCAGCTTTCACCCTCTTTGAGCCCTTCACTTGTTCTGCGTTCCACCGCTTCCTTTTGGGAACCACCTTTCCAGTCTGAACACATGAAAACGTATAATTACATGACCCCGCACAGCAGTGGTAGACATTTTACCGATACACTATAGTTAACCAAATACAGCAACGTCGGTGACAAATTCCCATTGCATACCAGTATTACTCTGCCTAGGTTTTTATTGACTGCAGAAGGCTGGAGGACTTGCAGGGTTTTCCTTGTGGGTCCCATGTCTTGAATGGATCCACCAAAAAAGCTCTAAAATAGAAACGCATATGAAGTCAACACCTCCACATTCCAAATTAATAATTACATGTGAAAAGTATTGTACAGTACAGTTTGAGCTTTACATTTAAAAGTAATTAATAAAAGCTGTACAAGTGAGTGTTCATGTGATTACACGCAAAACAGAATCAGTGAGGCATTAGTTACTCTCCCCCCCCCCCCCCCAATTCCAAGGTGTGTGTGAGGGGACAATAATTAATTTGAAGGATGTGGGTTCACTGTTCAAGGCATGTTACCCACTTGTAAGGTCTCTTCAGTTAAATTTTACATTTTAGTCATTTAGCAGACGCTCTTATCCAGAGCGACTTACAGTTAGTGAGTGCATACATTTTCATACTGGCCCCCCCGTGGGAAACGAACCCACAACCCTGGCGCTGCAAGCGCCATGTTCTACCAACTGAGCTACATTGCCTCGCAAAATGTGTATGCCTCGCACATAATATTTAGTTCATTAACTTGACAGTCTGCTGCATGCTAGCTCTAGTAATGCCAGGTATTATTGGCTGACAAGCAGACAGCGCATACATTTAGCTAGATGTTGAACAGGCATGGGGTGACCAAAATTAAACATTAATCCCAGAATGTAACATGATATACACAGTGTACAAAACATTAGGAACACCTGCTCTTCCCATGACAGACTGACCAGGTGAAAGCTATGACCCCTTATTGATATCGCCTGCTAAATCCACTTCGGTGTGGATAAAGGGAGGAGACAGGTTAAAGGATTTTTAAGCCTTGAGTATGTGTGTATGTGTGCCATTCAGAGGGTGACAGGGCAAGAAGCATTAGAGTCAACTTGGGCCAACATCCCTGTGGAACACTTTTGACAACCTTGTACAGTCCATGTCCCTGTTCTGAGGGCAAAAGGGGTTATAATATAAATAATATGCCATTTAGCAGACGCTTTTATCCAAAGCGACTTACAGTCATGTGTGCATACATTTGTGTATGGGTGGTCCCGGGGATCGAACCCACTACCCTGGCGTTACAAGCGCCGTGCTCTACCAGCTGAGCTACAGAGGACCACAGGGTTACAACTCAATTTTAGGTAGGTGTTCCTAATGTTTTGTACACAGTGCATTTCCTCATTCCTGCCAATGGAGGCATTTGTTATGATCAACTTTTAAAGAAATTGTGACAGGCATGTAAAAAAACAAACATTTTGTTTGTAACAGCGACTGCGAACGTTCAGGCAGCTGCACAGACATTATAGAACCAGGTTTCCCAAACTGTCCTGGGGACCACAAGGGGTGCATGTTTTGGTTTTAGCCCTACAGCGGATTTAAATAAACAGATTGATTAGTCGAGTTGAATCAGCTGTGTAGTGCTAGGGCAAAGTCTGTGAAACACTGTTCCATAGAAACTAGTCTTAAGCGCCCAGTTAAATTGACAAACCATTTCTGTACGGACCTCGCTTTGTGAACAGGGGAATTGTCACGCTGAAACAGGAAATGGCCTTCCCCAAACGGTTGCCATAAAGTTGAAAGCACAGAATCGTCTAGAATATCACTGTATGGTGCAGCGTTAAGATTTCCCTTCACTGGAACTAAAGGGGCCTAGTCCGAACCATGAAAAACAGTCCCAGACGTTTATTCCTCAACCAAATTCTACAGTTGCCACTTTGCAGTCGGGCAGGTAGCGTTCTCATGGCATCCGCCAAACCCAGATTTGTCCGTCGGACTGCCAGATGGTGAAGCGTGATTAATCACTCCAGAGAACGCGTTTCCACTGCTCCAGAGGCGGCGGCAAGCTTTACACCTCTCCAGCCGATGCTTGGCATTGCACAAGGTGTTTGTAGGCTTTTGTGCAGTTGCTCGGCCATGGAAACCCATTTCACGAAGCTCCCGACGAACAGTTCTTGCGCCAATGTTGCTTCCAGAGGCAGTTTGGAACTTTGTAATGAGGGTTGCAGAGGACAGAGGATTTTTACCCGCTTCAGCACTCCGCGGTCCTGTTCTGAGAGATTGTGTGGCCTACCACTTCACGGCTGAGCCGTTGTTGCTCCTAGACGTTTCCACTTCACAATAACAGCACTTAGTTGACCAGGGCAGCTCTAGCAGGGCAGACATTTGACTGGACTATGGAGAGTGCATGGCTGTGTGCTCCATTTTATACACCGGTCAGCAACGATTTGGCTTAAATAGCCAAATCCACTAATTTGAAAGGGTGTACACATACTTGTATGTATATATAGTGTATCACCCAAAATGTACATGTTAAATTATTTTGCCATGTTAAAATTTTACGCTGGGCTAATTTCCCCAGAGTGGACATTTTGTTACTACCTAACACAAGCTTGCATTTTCACATCAACATATTTTACATCAGACTGGTGATGTTAATATAAAGGTTGTCAAGATGACACTAAAATCATTGCTTTAAAACCGGTTACTGCATCTTTGGTTTAGTACCGTTGATTTGATCATACTCGCCTGTCATTCGCAGGACTTAGACCTTGATCAGACTGACAGTCATTGCATCAATCAATACTGTGTAATAAATTCTGCAGTCAATCATTACCTAATCCTACATTTTTTGTTGTGTGCAATAAGTTCAACATGAACCTTTTAAAATATTTTTCAAGTCTAAGCATAAATTGGTTTTCCAACGTATGCGCCACAGAACACACTGCAACACATTGGTGCAAGGCAAACCGCGATCCATTGGAAATGAATGAATGAATACTTCTGATGTTCCAAAACGCAATAACTTTCGGTCTGATCGAGGCGTTAACAATTCAAACCGCAAGGGAAAAATCGGGGCGCTCTTTATAAAAGCCGTCGGCCACAAACAAATACACATTTGACCGTCAAGAAATCACTCAAATAAGAGCCAACTCCTTTCACCATTAAGGCCTAACTGTGGAGATGATTTTGTATAACTATCCAGTCAAGTGTTGCGTTTACATTTCGTATTGGCCATCTATCGTAAACATTGTCCCACAAGGAGATGAGGTGATAAATGTATACTACAGGTTATTTTATCGAGAAGGTATATGTAGTATACCCAAGCACGTTGTGGTTTGTCTTTTTGATGAGCGCAAATGGCACATGTAGCAGCAGTGAATTGTACTAGTTCCATACAATGTCAAAGTGACTAATCTGCTGCGCGCTATTGATCACAGTGCATTAGACCGGGATTGACTGGCCTAACATTACATTATTTGCTTTACCTTGACGTACTCAGGATTTATTCCCAGGTTTAATTTTCCTAATGGACATACTTAAAACCCTGGTGAGAACGGTAAATTGTAAATCCTAAAAGGCTATGTACTATGCTCGAAACATTGACTTGAGAACGATAAAGTAACATCGTTACAATGTAGGCGAGAATGGCTGTTGATACTGGAAGAGCGTTCTATAATTGTTAGTTAGTATTGTAACAAAAAGAAACCGCCAAAAATGTACTGAGGTGGCTGGCAAGGTATTGCCACAAACAAATTGGGAAAGTTAACAGAATCTTTGGTGTGGCCAGGTTTCAGGTAAGGGCAACTGGCTAAATAGTTAACATTATCAATGTCTTGCTCAAAAGAACGTGGACCAAATTAGTTGTAAGGTAGAAAACATAAAAATAATTTCAGTAGGCCAAACCCAGGACAGTAACTGTTAGCAGTACAGCCAGGCTTACATTCAAATTGAAAAATATAAATAACGCGCTATCGTTTGTGTGAAACACGCATTGACTTGAGTATATTTGACCTTTGAGTGAAATTATATGGTTGTATAAAATGTTTAATAATGTAACTTACTGTTTTGGCAGCTTCCGTGAGCGTTATAACTAAGATTATTTCTGCTTCTTTAATTCTCGGGAGTCACGTTCCTTTCTCTCCAACTCGCGCCAGGAGCTTAAATATCCTGTTAAATCACGTGACATGTGATGCTTCTTCCGGATTTTGTAAATCCTTCAAAATAAGAGTTTTGGCATGACCTCTGTAGTCCAGCGCATAAGAACCAAATATACCCGAGATGTTCAACTTTATGATACAAGTACAAAACTTCGTACACTAATATTAGATACATAAAGGAACATTTTAAAGATGAAATGCAGTCTAGGAAGCATGTCAGTCAACCACGGTGGCCATTTTAATAAACTGGCTGCCATTTGGAGTTCCTGTTAAAAGAAAATAGGATAAAATCATTCCAAACAATATCAAAATGACTTTGTAATGTTATCTACCCACTAAATAAACCGCACAGATAATATAGACAATAATTCTGATCATAAAATACTCTTAATACCTTCATGGGGGTCATATTGAGGTAATTATGACCATACTCCAGCTACGGGAAATGTTGTGATCGAGCCACAAAATTTAGTCTAATAAGGGGCCATATTGGACTAGATTCACTTGGCCATATCTCCATAAATAATTGGTACATACAGCCCAATTATGGATTTAAATGTTTGAGGGGAAAATATAAAAACATTTCATCTTAAAATGTTGTCTGGAAAACACAAATGCCCCCAAAAATGCCATATATACCAGTGGAAGCTCCTCCTCAGAGGAAGGGGAGGACCATCCTCCTCAGTGAATTTCATAAAAATGTGGAAACATTGAAAATGTTATCCTTTTTAGATACAACTATACTCAATATATTTATGTCACCAAATAATTGATTAAAACACACTGTTTAGCAATGAAGGTCTACAGTAACCTCTACAGCACTCTGTAGGGTAGCGCCATGGTGTAGCCGGAGGACAGCTAGTTTCTGTCCTCCTCTGGGTACATTGACTTCAATGCAAAACCTAGGAGGCTCATGGTTCTCACCCCCTTCCATAGACTTACACAGTAATTATGACAACTTCCGGAGGACGTCCTCCAGCCTACCAGAGCTCTTGGAGCATGAATTGACATGTTGTCCACCCAATCAAAGGATCAGAGAATGAATCTAGTACTGAAAGCATAAGATACAGCTAGCTAGCACTGTAATGCATAATGTAGTGAGTAGTTGACTCAAAGAGAGAGAAAGACAATAGTTGAACAGTTTTGAACAAATTTATTTATTTTTTAAATGAAGGAGAAGCAAGAGAGAGAGAAATAGCTAGCTATATTTAATTGTATTTTTTTCTCTCACTTAGCTAGCGAATGCAGCTAGTTAGTTTAGCCTACTCAAACACCCGGCTCAAACAGAGAGGGATGCTATGTTAGCTAGCTGGCTATGGCTATCCAACATGGGAACTCTTACAAGTCAAGGTAAGCTTTTGGTTTTGCTAAACTGCTTGCTGACAGTACACTGTACTGCATGACTGTAGTTACTTTACTAACGTGTTAGTTCTAGTAGCTATGTTAACTATGACGTTAGCTAGCTAATATGGTTATAACGATGTAGGCTGTGTGTAGCGGTTAGCAGTTATGATGGTTTGACTTGGAAAGGTTTTTTCGCCTGGTCACAGTCAGCTGATGTCCACAAGCGAAGGGAAAAGTGTTTTATTTTTTTTGGCAGCTTATTTTTATTGTTACAATGCTAACTAACAATTATAGAACGCTCTTCCACTATCAACAGACATTCTCGCCTACATTGTAACGATGTTACTTTATCGTTCTCAAGTCACTGTTTCTCACCAGGGTTTTAAGTATGTCCATTAGGAAAATTCAACCTGGGAATAAATCCTGAGGAGGAGAGCCCGTAGATGGGAGAAGGAATTATACAACGAGAAAAATTATCATGCTGTTTGTATGTGGCTGCTATGAAAGTGAACTGTGTTTGCGTGTGATCAGTGGTGTATTCATTCCGCCGATTCTTTTAAAATGTTTCAGAAACAGAACGAAACGGGGATAAACATACCTGAATTTGTCCAATAGAAACTCTAATTTGCAACTGTTGGGCTAATGATTACACGCTAGATCAGCTAAATGCAGGCAAGAGTGTGCAAGGCGGTATTGAATGTGTCACTGTCTCACCTTGATTACTCACATATTTCTCTCGACCTGTGCACCTACGTTGTAAACTTTCATTCATAGGCTAGGTTGTAGCAACCTCATGATGGGTATAGGGAAAATTAGAGTATCATGTAGTAGCCTAAACCTGTTGATGTTACATTGAGCTGGGTGAATGGAATATGAATGACAGTCATCCAATATGCTGTAATAGAAATAAGGCCAAGCTCATAAAAAAAGAAAAATGTCCTCCCTCATCTTAAACGTCACCAACCGCCACTGATATATACATATCCTTCAAACTGAGTAGAAAAGTGGTGAAAACTCATGCCAAATTCAGTTTTTTGTAATGCTTTCCAATAGTTTACATGTAAACACTCTAAAAAGTAAATATGGGTGTTCCCTGAAGTCTACTGTTTGCAGTGATATATACACTAAGTTAATATTGTGTTTTGCATCAATTTTAAGAAAAAGGTACAGGAAACCTGCCCTGTACACGTCACTTTAGGTAAAATCCCATAGGAATATATTATGTCCAGGTAACCCATTTTAACATAAAATACTTTTATGATGAGACCTTTCAGCCTTTACTCAAAGTAAACAAAGATGTCTAGCTATGATGCCATTGAAATTTAACCTATTATACTCAGTGGTGTAGTGTAATTTTTCTTTAGGTGCCGGAGCCCCCCCCAAAAAAAGTTATAATTTCTCAATCAACGTTTGCACAGTACCGTTGAATATTATAATTTGATATGCATAAAACACATCATCCAAATGCAATGTCTGCCTACACACATTGACTTGAATACATGTTTTTATATTTAATACCGTCAAACACCAAATTAGGCCTACCTCATTTCAAAATAGGCCATCATCACTGTCAATCGTGAATGATAATTTTTATCGTTTTACAGGTGAAACGTCTAAACTGAATCTGAATGCCAACCATAACCATTTGATCTCACTCAGTTTCATGAGAATATGCATTTAGATCTTCTTGAGTGATGTGAGTAAATACTCTTTGAGCGGATTTCAGAGCAGATGATATTAACAAGCTACAGACTAGTTTACCAGTATTTTCATTCGGGGCACATTTATCCGACTGCGCGCGCTGTTTAGTTTTGGCCACATCATGAGAAAAAAACGCAACCATTCAGCACAATCATCCTTAAATCTCATAAGAAATTACGTGATTTTTTTGTTTTACGGTGAAAGTTCGAATCCACCATGGGGCGTACCGATTGGTTTCATACAACCGTTCCTTGTTGGTGTTGGGAAGAACTGCTCTGGCGCCCTGCATGAAACAGATGCCTGCTTCACAAGCACTGCACCGAAAGAGCGGCAGAGACTGCAGAACTATCTTCAAAACTCAGAGGAGGTGCACCTAACTAAAGGTTTCAGACGGCGCTCTAACCAAGCTCTTCCAAATAGAAAGGTATGTTTTTGTTTGTTTGGTGAGGTGTTTGAACTAGGGCTAAGAGCGTTGAAGCGTAACGCTCAACTTCTCTGCACTGTTTTGGTCCAGTGGCTAGCCTACCAGTAAAAGCGAGAAGCGAACCCGTGCACATACTGTGTGTGACACGTGTGCAAGCGAAGTCGTGCATCTCGCTCATTGTAATATCTGTGGTGAGGCTTGTGGTAACGTCATTTCGCCGAGTCTACATTTTAAATGTTTTTGTGTGTGTACTCCTAATGGACTGTAAAAAATTATATTTGTACATTTTATCTCAATAAAAGGAAGGTTCATTCTACTCTGTAGCACCCATATAATATCAGAAACAAGAGTTTACACCCCCCCGAACCCCCTTTTTGTAGTGACACAATGTACAGGGACAGTTTTTAAAGTTACAATGTGTTATTGTCTTTCACAAAAGTGAAAATAGGGTACTCACATGGGAATTTATATAGAAGGCCTTTATTTAATAGTAAAAAGCAGATCAGCATTCATAACATAACATTTACATCTGCTAAAATGTAAATGTAATAACTTTGGAAGAAGACAGCCTGACAGAGAAGAGAATGAGAGCAAATACTACATTGTTGTATTAATTCTACTGTACATTCTAATGCACCACCAGGTACAATATTTCATCATTATCTATTCATTATTTCATCATTATCTATTCATTATTTCACACACTTGTTTTACCTGTGGGCTGCTACAATAAAATAAACCTACAAAAAGGTACATAACTACAAAGTATTGATCCTTTTGATAATATTTCAGAGTTTAAGTAATAATCAACACTGAAACCAGGGCTGCGTTCAGTACGTTTTTACATTCAATTGATAGGAAACGGTGCTGTACTGATCGACCAGTTGAACAACGGAGAGGGGTGTGCATTGGGGAACGTTGTTTGCATGGCTGCTGCCCTTTAAATAAGTCACTCATTGCTTCAAGCCACACCCACCGAACGGGAGCAAATGTACCTCATAATCTGTTCAAGAACGTTTTGGAGAAACATGTCGTTCAGTACAAACCGTTTCGCAACGTAGCAAACGCTCAAGCGAACTGAACGCACCTCATGTTATCCACCCCCCCCCCACCATACAACCCCTTCCCTGTGGGCCTGAAAGCAAAAGAAAGTAAAAAAGAGGAAAACATTTATATATTTTTTTGTATGTATATATTGGACCTTATAGTTTGTTTGCATGTGTTGGGCTTTAGCTGAGATTATTCTTTACAGAGTCAAGTATATTTTTCCAGCCCTCAATTGTTCCTTGACTAGCACCGTTCATTTTCGCTGCTGATAATTCTAATGTTATAACTTCTAATAGTAACTGTATCCATTGGCGAATTGCGAGAGTGAGGTGACTTTCTTCTAAGAGCCAACATATTTTTTTGCGGTAGTGCTGCCTGCCAGCATTAATAGTCTATGATTGAGAGATTCAAGGAGCTATCGTAGTTAAGTAACATAGTAGATGCAAAACATTGAATATTTACATTCATTCATTTTTAAAAGAATTTTGTCCTAGAAGCATTTAACTGCAGGGCACTCCCACATCATATGAATGAATTTAAGTAATCTTCTGACAATATGGCACTGTCATAACATTTGTGACGATTCCTCAGGTGACTTTTAAGTAGTGGATTGTTTCTAAAGCATCTGCTGCAGAGTTTGCAGTGATACGGTTTCTCTCCAGAGTGAGTGGTCAGGTGTTGTGTCAGGTTGCCTGGGGTGGCAAAGCAATGTCCACACACAGTGCACTTGAAAGGTCTCTCTCCTGTGTGAACCGCTGTGTGTCTGGTCAGTTCTTCCTTGCGCTTGAAGCTTTTCGGACACACTTTGCAACCATGTGGTTTCTCACCTTGGTGAGTCCACATGTGCGTTTCCAGTTGTTCCTTCTGGTCGAAGTCTTGCCCACAGTCCTTACACCGATATGATTTCTCCCCTGTGTGGAACTTCATATGTGCTCTCAAGTATCCATTACAAGTGAAACTTTCTCCACATTCTTTGCACTGAAATGGTTTCTCCCCCGTATGAAGTCTCATGTGCAATTTCATATATGCCTTAGTTTTGAAGCTTTTCCCACATTCTTTACATTGATAATGTTTCTCCCCTGTGTGAGACACCATGTGTGTTCTCAGATTAGCATCACTAGGGAAACATTTGCCACAAACATTACAAGTGCGTGTTGCTTTAATGTGGGATTGGAGGTGCTCTGTCAGACTTGCTATGGACTCAAAGACTTCTTCGCACACACCACACATTTTCGTATGCTTTGTGTGCACATTTTTCACATGGTTAACTAAAGGACCAATGTACACAAACGTACTCCCACACAACTTGCAACAATAAGGAGAAGCATTTGTGGTCACCTTGCCTCTAGCACGGTTATGGGTGCTTGCCCATTTTCTGGGTGATTTCAGTGGCTTTGATCCTGACGGTAGTCCCCCGCTCTCCACCTCATTGCCACTTCCACTGTTTTCACTCTGAGCTGCAGAACAGCCTGGATATCCTTCTGAGAGGGACTGAGAGGCACTGGTTGCTTCTGATACCGTGTAGTCCTCTCCATCAGGCTCAGTTTTGATCTCTTCAGGAATGCGGATGCATAACACATCTCCCTGTCCGCTCTCGGAAGTTTGGCTTGAGAAATCCATTGGATCACAGTCACTTTCCTCACAGATGGTGAATATGGAGTCTTTGGTATCTGACTCCAGTCCTCCAAGCTGGTCTTCCTCCTGTCTGGTCCCAAGTTCCTGTTGTTTATCATTAATCAGTGTGGGCTGTGGTTCCTCACTTGTGTGGAACTTCATATGTGTTTTCAAGTATCCCTTACAAGTGAAACTTTCGCCACAATCTTTGCACCAAAATGGTGTCTCCCCCGTGTGACGCCTCATATGCAAGTGCATATATCCCTTATTTTTGAAGCATTTTCCACATTCTTTACATTGATACTGTTTCTCTCCTGTGTGAGTTACCATGTGTGTCCTCATACTAGAATCACTAGGGAAACATTTGCCACAAACATTACAAGTGCGTGTTGCTTTAATGTGGGTTTGCAGGTGCTCTGTCAGACTTGCTATGGATTCAAAGACTTCTTCGCACACACCACAACGGTATTCTGCAGTAAGCTTTGTGTGCACATTTTTCACATGGTTAACTAAAGGACCAATGTACACAAACGTACTTCCACACAACTTGCAACAATAAGGAGGAGAAGCATTTGTGGTCACCCTGCCTCCAGCAGAGGTATGGGAGCTTAGTCTTTTCTTTGCCTGTTTTCTGAGTGATTTCAGTGGCTTTGATCCTGACGGTAGTCCCCCGCTCTCCACCTCATTGCCACTTCCACTGTTTTCACTCTGAGCTGCAGAACAGCCTGGATATCCTTCTGAGAGGGACTGAGAGGCACTGGTTGCTTCTGATACCATGTAGTCCTCTCCATCAGGCTCAGTTTTGATCTCTTCAGGAATGCGGATGCATAACACATCTCCCTGTCCGCTCTCGGAAGTTTGGCTTGAGAAAACCATTGGAGGAGGTGGGTAAGGTGGGTTAGTGTCTCGTTCCTCACAGACAGTGTTTATGGAGTCGTTGGTATCAGACTCCAGCCCTTCAAGCTGCTCTGCCTCCTGATTGGTCCCGATTTCCTCTTGTTCATCTTTAATCTGTGTAGGCTCTGGGTCCTGCTCCAGAGTGGGGCTCCACTCCTGCTCACAGTGTTGCCGCTCAGGGGGAACCTCCTCTGCAGAGACCGTGAGCTGCTGGGGGTCTAGAAAAAAAGGAGGGAAAGGGGTAAATAAGTGATCAATACATATTTGAACGTTTTTTATGTAAATAACATATGCCTATCCAGTGTTGTTGGTACTCGATTCCAGGACTCGGACTTGATTCGGACTCAATGCTCGACCGGTGACTTTGTTGTCAGAATGTCTCTCTCCCTTACATTATTCAACATGATAGCTATGAAATACCACAGTGTGCATCACAGCAGCAAGATTTGTTGACCTGTTGGCACAAGAAAAGGGCAACCAGTGAACAAACACAATTTTAAATACAGTGAGGGAAAGAAGTATTTGATCTCCTGGTGATTTTGTACGTTTGCCCACTGACAAAGACATGATCAGTCTATATTTTTAATGGTAGGTTTATTTGAACAGTGAGAGACAGAATAACAACAAACAAAAAATCCAGAAAAATGCATGTCAAAAATGTTATGAATTGATTTGCATTTTAATGAGGGAAATAAGTATTTGACCCCTCTGCAAAACATGACTTAGTACTTGGTGGAAAAACCCTTGTTGGCAATCACAGAGGTCAGACGTTTCTTGTAGTTGGCCACCAGGTTTGCACACATCTCAGGAGGGATTTTGTACCACTCCTCTTTGCAGATCTTCTCCAAGTCATTAAGGTTTCGAGCCTGACGTTTGGCAACTCGAACCTTCAGCTCCCTCCACAGATTTTCTATGGATTAAGGTCTGGAGACTGGCTAGGCCACTCCAGGACCTTAATGTGCTTCTTCTTGAGCCACTCCTTTGTTGCATTGGCCGTGTGTTTTGGGTCATTGTCATGCTGGAATACCCATCCATGACCCATTTTCAATGCCCTGGCTGAGGAAAGGAGGTTCTCACCCAAGATTTGACGGTACATGGCCCCGTCCATCGTCCCTTTGATGCGGTGAAATTGTCCTGTCCCCTTAGCAGAAAAACACCCCCAAAGCATAATGTTTCCACCTCCATGTTTGACGGTGGGGATGGTGTTCTTGGGGTCATAGGCAGCATTCCTCCTCCTCCAAACACGGCGAGTTGAGTTGATGCCAAAGAGCTCGATTTTGGTCTCATCTGACCACAACACTTTCACCCAGTTCTCCTCTGAATCATTCAGATGTTCATTGGCAAACTTCAGATGGGCCTGTATATGTGCTTTCTTGAGCAGGGGGACCTTGCGGGCGCTGCTGGATTTCAGTCCTTCACGGCGTAGTGTGTTACCAATTGTTTTCTTGGTGTCTATGGTCCTAGCTGCCTTGAGATCATTGACAAGATCCTCCCGTGTAGTTCTGGGCTGATTCCTCACCGTTCTCATGATCATTGCAACTCCACGAGGTGAGATCTTGCATGGAGCCCCAGGCCGAGGGAGATTGACAGTTATTTTGTGTTTCTTCCATTTGCGAATAATCGTACCAACTGTTGTCACCTTCTCACCAAGCTGCTTGGCGATGGTCTTGTAGCCCATTCCAGCCTTGTGTAGGTCTACAATCTTGTCCCTGACATCCTTGGAGAGCTCTTTGGTCTTGGCCATGGTGGAGAGTTTGGAATCTGATTGATTGATTGCTTCTGTGGACAGGTGTCTTTTATACAGGTAACAAGCTGAGATTAGGAGCACTCCCTTTAAGAGTGTGCTCCTAATCTCAGCTCGTTACCTGTATAAAAGACACCTGGGAGCCAGAAATCTTTCTGATTGAGAGGGGGTCAAATACTTATTTCCCTCATTAAAATGCAAATCAATTTATAACATTTTTGACATGCGTTTTTCTGGATTTTTTGTTTGTTATTCTGTCTCTCACTGTTCAAATAAACCTACCATTAAAATTATAGACTGATCATTTCTTTGTCAGTGGGCAAACGTACAAAATCAGCAGGGGATCAAATACTTTTTTCCCTCACTGTACAACCTATATTTATTTATTCTCCTTTTGTATTTTAACTATTTGCACATCATTATAACACTGTATATAGACATGACATTTGAAATGTCTTTATTCTTTTGGAACTTGTGTGAGTGTAATGTTTACTGTACATTTTCTATTTTACTTTTGTTTATTATTATCTATTTCACTTGCTTTGGCAATGTAAACATGTTTCAAATGCCAATAAAGCCCTTAAATTGAAGAGAGCGAGAGATTATCAAGTGCTTGTCAAATTGTGAATGAGAGACTGATTAAGTGTGTACAGCCTGCGCAAAAAACTAAGCAGAGCTCATGCCCATCATGCAACTTTTTTCAAATCATCATTAGTCGCATAATGCAGCCTTAGAATGTATTAAAAATCAAAACATATAGCCCAAAATGGATTAAATAAAACATGTCTCATTAATCTACACACAATACCCCATAATGACAAAGCGAAAACAGTTTTTTTGAAATGTTTGCTAATTTATAAAAATAAAATAAAAAAATACCTTATTTACATAATTATTCAGACCCTTTGCTATAAGACTCGAAATTGAGCTCAGGTGCATCCTGTTTCCATTGATAATCCTTGATGTTTCTACAACTTGATTGGAGTCCACCTGTGGTACACACCTGTCTATATAAGCTCTCACAGTTGACAGTGCATATCAGAGAAAAAACCAAGCCATGAGGTCGAAGAAATTGTACGTAGAGCTCCGAGACAGGATTGTGTTGAGGCACAGATCTGGGGAAGGGTACCAAAACATTTCTGCAGCATTGCAGGTCCCCAAAATAACAGTGGCCTCCATCATTCTTAAATGGAATAAGTTAGGAACCACCGAGACTCTTCCCAGAGCTGGCTGCCCGGCCAAACTGAGCAATCGGGGGAGAAGGGCCTTGGTCAGGGAGGTGACCAAGAACCTGATGGTAACTCTGACAGAGCTCCAGATTGAAACATGGTGGTGGCAGCATCATGCTGTAGGGATGTCTTTCAGCAGCAGGGACTGGGAGACTAGTCAGGATCGCAGGAAAGATGAACTGAGCAAAGTACAGAGAGATCCTTGATGAAAACCTGCTCCAGAGCACTCAGGACCTCAGACTGGGGTGAAGGTTCACCTTCCAAAAGGACAACGACCCTATGTACACAGCCAAGACATCGCAGGAGTGGCTTCGGGACAAGTCTCTGAATGTTCTTGAGTGGCCCAGCCAGAGCCCGGACTTGAACTCGATCGAACATCCCTGGAGAGACCTGAAAATAGCTGTGCAGCAACGCTCCCCGTCCAACCTGAAAGAGCTTGAGAGGATCTGCAGATAAGAATGGGAGAAACTCCCCAAATACAGGTGTGCCAAGCTTGTAGCATCATACCCATGAAGACTCGAGGCTGTAATCGCTGCCAAAGGTGCTTCAACAAAGTACTGAGTAAAGGGTCTGAATACTTATGTAAATGTGATATTTCATTTGTTCGTTTTTTTGCAAAAAAAATCTAAAAACCTGTTTTTGCTTTGTCATTATGGGGTATTGTGTGTAGATTGATGAGGGGGGAAAAAACAATTCAATCCATTTTCGAATAAGGCTGTAACGTAACAAAATGTGGAAAAAGTCAACTGGTCTAATACTTTCCGAATGCACTGTAGGAGTACCTGTTTCTTTGTTAACCGTTCAACACAGAACAGCCGCATGTGCACACTCCCTCAAATCGTGTGGAGAAAATATCATTTCTATTTTATTCAGCTATGTTCAATTGTATTCTTCATACTATAAAATAATATAAAATAATGCTACGGAATTCTAAGCAAATCTTGTCTGCTAAATGAACTAGTGTAGCTCACAGCCATATGGCATAGCCAGATCAGGACCTAACATAAGGACAACTCTGAGTATGCTATTCTGTTCTAATGAAATAGACTACATTTTCTTCAAATCATATTTCTTTAGACCTGTCTAAAATAAATAATGGATTTATTGTGAAGGTGTAGGCTATATTACATGGACTTATTTGACTTTTTAAAATGTAGATGTTCCAAAGGTCAGCATCAGTGGCTTTTAGGCTATGCTTGGAAGACAGGAGATGCTAAATGTGTTTATGTTAATTAACGGCAGTTATTTGCGTGACAATCATCAGCTGACAAAATGTCATGACAGCCACAACCCTAGTCTTAATTAAAGGGGCAGTGTTGTATTTTGAGACAGGCTTGAATATGCAAATAAGCCAATAGGCAGAAGGGTAGCCTACACTGTCTAATTCTCTGTATGGTAATAATAATTAATTTTATTTTGTAAAGTGGTTTCTTGCATCATACAACACAATGCAATTTACAGTCACCTATTTGGCCCATTGTGTTACAGACCAAGTAAAACAATTGTTAATTAAATGTCAAGCCCTTTATAATGTAAAAACGTCTTTAAAAGTCTAATGCAGTGTAGGCCTGTATTGAACACCACATAGGCTACAGTAGGCTATATCATAGAAATCAAAAGCTATTTCCATGTGAAAATGTTATGGTAGTTTTTGGTAGGCCTACATTACGCTCAAATAGCCACAATAGCCTATTGGCAACTGTTTAAAACTGTAAGGGTACAGACTCAGTGTTCACTGTAAAGGCTCTCCGCAAGTTGCACAAAATTCTCACAATGTTCAAGTTTCCGCTCACAAGACCTAAAATTAGCTCAGTGCCCCCCCCCAAAATTGGAGGGAACATTGCTTGTAAGACTTTTTCTGGCAGATGTTTTCTAAGATCCCTTTTCCATCTGTTTATCCAGAAATCAAAGCATTTACTTATGCCTAATTTCACACGTTGGTGCTCATGGTTCCTTTTTGATGGAAATGCCCATATCACAGTCATAGCAACAACAAAAAAGATGTATGTAACCGTTACTGATGGGCATTTGAAATGATTTCACTATTCTAATAATATCATGTATTATTTTATTTTTTTACTTCAATGGGGTGCAATTTTCTTGTTGTTTCAGTACAGAAGGGTGAAGGAGGGGCGGGAGAGGAGCTGGGGAATCACCTTTGGCAGCGATTACATCTGTGATTCTTTCTGGGTAAGTCTCTAAGAGCTTTGCACACCTGGATTGCACATTATTATTAAAACAATTCTTCAAGCTCTTTCAAGTTGGTTGTTGATCAATGCTTGACAGCCATTTTCAAGTCTTGCCATAGATTTTCAAGCTGATTTAAGTCAGAACTGTAACTACGCCACTCAGGAAAATTCAATGTCGTCTTCGTAAGCAACTCCGGTGTATATTTGGCCTTGTGTTTTAGGTTATTGTCCTGCTGAAAGGTGAATTTGTCTCCCAGTGTCTGTTGGAAAGCAGACTCAACCAGGTTTTCCTCTAGGATTTTGCCTGTGCTTAGCTCTATTCTGTAAATTTTTATCCTAAAAAACTCCCTAGTCCTTGCCGATAACAAGCATACCCATAACATGATGCAACCACCACCATGCTTGAAAATATGAAGTGGTACTCAGTGATGTGTTGGATTTGCCCCAAACATAATACTTTGTATTCAGAACATAAAGTACAGTTTTAGCAGTTTTACTTTAGTGCCTTATTGCAAACAGGATGCATGTTTTGGAATATTTGTATTCTGTACAGGCTTCCTTCTTTTCACTCTGTCATTTAAGTTAGTATTGTGGAGTAACTACAATGTTGTTGATCCATCCTCAGTTTTCTCCTATCACACACATTAAACTCTAACTATTTTAAAGTCACTATTGGCCTCATGGTGAAATCTCTGAGCGGTTTCCTTCCTCTCCGGCAACAGAGTTAGGAAGGACGCCTATATCTTTGTAGTGACTGGGTGTATTGATACACAATCCAAAGTAATTAATAACTTCACCATTCTCAAAGGGATATTCAATATCTGCTTTTTTTAAATTTTTACCCACCTACCAATAGATGCCCTTCTTTGTTAGGCATTAGAAAACCTCCCTGGTGTTTGTGGTTTAATCTGTGTTTGAAATTCACTGCTCGACTGAGGGACCTTACAGATAACTATGTGTGGGGTACAAAGATGAGGTAGTCATAAAAACAATGTTAAACACAATTATTGCACACAGAGTGAGTCCATGCAACTTATTATGGGACTTGTTAAGCACATCTTTACTCCTGAACTTATTTAGGCTTGCCATAACAAAGGGCTTGAATACTTATTGACTCAAGACATTTCAGCTTTTCAGTGATTAACTTGTAAAAATGTGACACAAAATCTCAATTTAATTAATTTGAAATTCAGGCTGTAACAACACAATGTGGAAAATGTCAAGTGCTGTGAATATTTTCTGAAGGCACTGTATCCATCATCTCATCTGGTATTCAATGCATCAAATTGATGTAAAGAAGCTAGCTACGCTAGCCAGCTATCTAGCTAGAAAGGCTAATTTAGGTTATTTTGCTACGCTCCCCATCTTCAACAACTCCATTCATATTAAACAACAGCCTACCTGTTGGTTGATCATTGTCGCATACTCCTTCTAATTTAGCCAATTCCATTTTGCATTGATTTATAAAGAGCCTTTGATGGTAGTGCTGCTTTGATTGACCGATAATAACACGCTACACGCGTGAAAAGTGTGTAGGCTACCGGTACATCTTTTTTATGGGGCGCACTCATAAAAACGGTAATTAAATCGTTGTTTTATAAAAATTTCAAGTATTTTATTTGTCGTATGTTCGGGATACACATGGTATACACTGTCCAACTAAATTCTTACTTGCAGGTTCCTTCGACAATGCAACAACAACAATAAATAATAAAAGACAAGAATACGAACATAAAGTAAAGGGCTCAGTAGAATAGAATAAACATTTTAGCATAAGTATAATACAGGAAGGCACAATTTATAGTCCAATATGTACACGTGTTTTGGGGAAAGAGGGATTGTTTAAATTGTGCAGTATTTAGCAATCATAATAAGAGTCTGGTAGCAGCAGTTGTGATGAGTGTGTGTGTGTGTGTGTAGTGTGAATGCATATACAGTGGGGAGAACAAGTACTTGATACACTGCCGATTTTGCAGGTTTCCCTACTTACAAAGCATGTAGAGGTTTGTAATTTTTATCATAGGTACACTTCAACTGTGAGAGATGGAATCTAAAACAAAAATCCAGAAAATCACATTGTATGATTTTTAAGTAATTAATTTGCATTTTATTGCATGACATAAGTATTTGATCACCTACCAACCAGTAAGAATTCCGGCTCTCACAGACCTGTTAGTTTTTCTTTAAGAAGCCCTCCTGTTCTCCACTCATTACCTGTATTAACTGCACCTGTTTGAACTCGTTACCTGTATAAAAGACACCTGTCCACACACTCAATCAAACAGACTCCAACCTCTCCACAATGGCCAAGACCAGAGAGCTGTGAAAGGACATCAGGGATACAATTGTATACCTGCACAAGGCTGGGATGGGCTACAGGACAATAGGCAAGCAGCTTGGTGAGAAGGCAACAACTGTTGGCGCAATTATTAGAAAATGGAAGAAGTTCAAGATGACGGTCAATCACCCTCGGTCTGGGGCTCCATGCAAGATCTCACCTCGTGGGGCATCAATGATCATGAGGAAGGTGAGGGATCAGCCCAGAACTACACGGCAGGACCTGGTCAATGACCTGAAGAGAGCTGGGACCACAGTCTCAAAGAAAACCATTAGTAACACACTACGCCGTCATGGATTAAAATCCTGCAGCGCACGCAAGGTCCCCCTGCTCAAGCCAGCGCATGTCCAGGCCCGTCTGAAGTTTGCCAATGACCATCTGGATGATCCAGAGGAGGAATGGGAGAAGGTCATGTGGTCTGATGAGACAAAAATAGAGCTTTTTGGTATAAACTCCACTCGCCGTGTTTGGAGGAAGAAAGATGAGTACAACCCCAAGAACACCATCCCAACCGTGAAGCATGGAGGTGGAAACATCATTCTTTGGGGATGCTTTTCTGCAAAGGGGACAGGACGACTGCACCGTATTGAGGGGAGGATGGATGGGGCCATGTATCGCGAGATCTTGGCCAACAACCTCCTGGGTCGTGGCTGGGTCTTCCAACATGACAACGACTCGAAACACACAGCCAGGGCAACTAAGGAGTGGCTCCGTAAGAAGCATCTCAAGGTCCTGGAGTGGCCTAGCCAGTCTCCAGACCTGAACCCAATAGAAAATCTTTGGAGGGAGCTGAAAGTCCGTATTGCCCAGCGACAGCCCCGAAACCTGAAGGATCTGGAGAAGGTCTGTATGGAGGAGTGGGCCAAAATCCCTGCTGCAGTGTGTGCAAACCTGGTGAAGACCTACAGGAAACGTATGATCTCTGTAATTGCAAACAAAGGTTTCTGTACCAAATATTAAGTTCTGCTTTTCTGATGATCAAATACTTATGTCATGCAATAAAATGCAAATTAATTACTTAAAAATCATACAATGTGATTTTCTGGATTGTTGTTTTAGATTCTGTCTCTCACAGTTGAAGTGTACCTATGATATAAATTACAGACCTCTACATGCTTTGTAAGTAGGAAAACCTGCAAAATCGGCAGTGTATCAAATACTTGTTCTCCCCACTGTATATACAGTTGAAGTCGGAAGTATAAATACACCTTAGCCAAATACATTTAAACTTATTTTTTCACAATTCCTGACATTTAATCCTAGTCCACCACTTTATTTTAAGAATGTGAATGTCAGAATAATAGTAGAGAGAATTATTTATTTCAGCTTTTATTTCATTCACCACATTCCCAGTGGGTCAGAAGTTTACAAGCACTCAATTAGTATTTGGTAGCATTGCCTTTAAATGGTTTAACTTGGGTCAAACGTTTCGGGTAGCCTTCCACGAGCTTCCCACAATAAATTGGGTGAATTTTGGCCCATTCCTCCTGACAGAGCTGGTGTAACTGAGTCAGGTTTGTAGGCCTCCTTGCTCACACACACTTTTTCAGTTCTGCCCACAAATTTTCTATAGGATTGAGGTCAGGGATTTGTGATGGCCACTCCAATACCTTGACTTTGTTGTCCTTAAGCCATTTTGCCACAACTTTGGAAGTATGCTTGGGGTCATTGTCCATTTGGAAGACCCATTTGCGACCAAGCTTTAACTTCCTGACTGATGTCTTGAGATGTTGCTTCAATATATCCACATAATTTTCCTTCCTCATGATGCCATCTTTTGTGAAGTGCACCAGTCCCTCCTGCAGCAAAGCACCCCCACAACATGATGCTGCCACCCCTTTGCTTCACGGTTGGGATGGTGTTCTTCGGCTTGCAAGCGTCCCCCTTTTTCCTCCAAACATAACGATGTTCATTATGGCCAAACAGTTTTATTTTTGTTTCATCAGACCAGAGGACATTTCTCCAAAAAGTACAATCTTTGTCCCCCATGTGCAGTTGCAAACCGTAGTCTTTTTTATGGCAGTTTTGGAGCAGTGGCTTCTTCCTTGCTGAGCGGCCTTTCAGGTTATGTCGATATAGGACTCGTTTTACTGTGGATATAGATACTTTTGTACCCGTTTCCTCCAGCATCTTCACAAGGTCCTTTGCTGTTGATTTGCACTTTTCACACCAAAGTATGTTCATCTCTAGGAGACAGAACGCGTCTCCTTCCTGAGCGGTATGACAGCTGCGTGGTCCCATGGTGTTTATACTTGCATACTATTGTTTGTACAAATGAATGTGGTACCTTCAGGCGTTTGGAAATTGCTCCCAAGGATGAACCAGACAATTTTTTTTCTGAGGTCTTGGCTGATTTCTTTTGATTTTCCCATGATGTCAAGCAAAGAGGCACTGAGTTTGAAGGTAGGCCTTGAAATACATCCACAGGTACACCTCCAATTGACTCAAATGATGTCAATTAGCCTATCAGAAGCTTTTAAAGCCATGACATCTTTTTTTGGAATTTTCCAAGCTGTTTAAAGGCACAGTCAACTTAGTGTTTGTAAACCTCTGACCCACTGGAATTGTGATACAGTGAAATAATCTGTCTGTAAACAATTGTTGGAAAAATTACTTGTGTCATGCCAAAACTATAGTTTGTTAACAAGAAATGTGTGGAGTGGTTGAAAAACGAGTTTTAATGAATCCAACCTAAGTGTATGTAAACTTCCGACTTCAACACTACCGGTCAAAAGTTTTACAACAACTACTCATTCAAGGGTTTTTCTTTATTTTTACATTGTAGAATAATAGTGAAGACATCAAAACTATAAAATAACACATATGGAATCATGTAGTAACCAAAAAAGTGTTAAACAAAACAATAAATATATATATATATATATATATATATATATATATCTTCAAATAGCCACCCTTTGCCTTGATGACAGCTTTGCATTGTGGTGTACTTCTCAATGCTATCTGAAGAACTATCATGGTCCAAACACACCAAGACAGTCGTGAAGAGGGCACGACAAAGCCTATTCCCCCTCAGGAGACTGAAAATATTTGGCATGGGTCCTCAGATCCTCAAAAAGTTATACAGCTGCACCATCGAGAGCATCCTAACTGGTTGCATCACCACCTGGTATGGCAACTACTCGGCCTCCGACCGCAAGGCACTACAGAGGGTAGTGTGTACGGCCCAGTACATCACTGGGGCCAAGCTTCCTGCCATCCAGGACCTCTATACCAGGCGGTGTCAGAGGAAGGCCCTCAAAATTGTCAAAGACTTCAGCCACCCTAGTCATAGACTGTTCTCTCTGCTACCGCACGGCAAGCGGTACCGGAGAGCCAAGTCTAGGTCCAAAAGGCTTCTCAACAGCTTCTACCCCCAAGCCTTAAGACTCCTGAACAGCTAATCATTGCTACCCGGACTATTTGCACTGCCCCCCCCACCCCCACCCCCCTCTTTTACGCTGCTGCTGCTTTGTCTATTATTTATGCATAGTCACTTTAACTCTACCCACATGTACATATTACCTAAATTACCTCGACTAGCCGGTGCCCCCGCACATTGACTCTGCACCGGTACCCCCCCCCTGTATATAGCCTCCCTACTGTTATTTTATTTTACTGCTGCTCTTTAGTTATTTGCTTTTATTTTGTTTAACTTAACACTTAAACATTTTTTTTTTTTTAATGCATTGTTGGTTAAGGTTTTGTACGTAATCATTTCACTGTAATGTCTACGCCTGTTGTATTCGGTGCATGTGGCAAATACTATTTGATTTGATTTTACATCTAGCTACATATTGAACTTCCATCCTCTCAGGCCAGGGGCACAACAATGTATGAATTAATGGTTGGATCAGAATCGCCATTATAATCATTGGCCAGTACGGAGAATTAAGTAAAACCACAAGTCCAAATCCCTATCTCCATCCATGGCTAATTTAGGAAAGGGACTACTAGCTGGCCACCAGAGGACAACAACACGAGATGCAACAATTCAATTTTGTCGGTCAATTACATATGCTCTCAATGGGATTTGATAGGGAGTGACACCAAAATTCAAGCTGGCTTCCCTTGACACTTTATTTTGGTGCGCCAGGACCATTCACAGTTGAGCTCACTAAGTTTAGCTCAACGCTGATTGGCTAATTATGTATACTTTTTTTTGTTTTTGTTTTTAATCAAGGGAGGCTAAATGCTCGCTGGCTTTCCTTGCCTTCAATGCTACGGGCGGCAACAATGTCATTCATACTAATTTGGACCAGACAACATCAGACAGCATCAGATAGATGGCCTACACGAGACAGAGGGGCGCTGTTTCACTCACTCAGATGCTTTCTCCTGTGAGATACATTCAGCCTCTTGTGAATTGAAGGAAAATTGTTATGTTTTTTTCTTGGTAAATGTTTTGGTAAGTCTGGCTTCCCTTGGCATCATGAATACACGCTACTGAGACGAGGAGACATTTTATTTTCATTATACAGAAAGTCAGAGACTGTTTTTTACATCCATTGCGAATGACAACAGTTCCTCTCTCAATTTGAAAACTCTTTCCAACACTCCCCCTCGATAACCACCAAACCTCAGTGTGAAAAAGAACATTGTCATGCTTTGATCCCATATCTCCACATAGTTTAGTGAACAGGCATGCGCGATGTAGTTTTACAATCGAAGTTACCAGCTGCATATCTCAGAGTTCTGCGCTCAGCTCTTTTGCAGCCAGTTGCTCTCAGTGTATCCATTATAGCTCAGTGGGTGTATCATACAATGTGTCCATATGGCAGAGGGAGACACCATCATAACTAGAGTTCAGAGGCCTTCCCGCCTTCCCATGATAGACGGAGCCCCATCTGTGCAAAAACCCACCATTCGATCCCATGGAATCTGTTTTTCGTCAATATAGCGATGCAGCACACTGAACATCCCGTGCCGTTTCATGCTCGGGAATCGTGAGACAGAACAATATGTCCTGAATAGCATCCCCCGACATGTAGAGAACTAAAGTAAATGCATCTCGGCCCTCACAGCGTACATCCATTTGGAGAGCATAAGGTGGGTAGTTTGAGTCGTTCAGTCAGAGTTCAGCATTCAACACTATAGTACCCTCCAAGCTCATCATTAAGCTCGAGGCCCTGGGTCTGAACCCTGCCCTGTGCAACTGGGTCCTGGACTTCCTGACGGGCCGCCCCCCAGGTGGTGAAGGTAGGAAACAACATCTCCACTTCTCTGATACTCAACACTGGGGCCCCACAAGGGTGCGTGCTCAGCCCCCTCCTGTACTCCCTGTTCACCCATGACTGCGTGGCCAAGCACGCCTCCAACTCAATCATCATGTTTGCAGACGACACAACAGTAGTAGGCTTGATTACCAACAATGACGAGACAGCTTACAGGTAGGAGGTGAGGGATCTGGGAGTGTGGTGCCAGGAAAATAACCTCTCACTTAACGTCAACAAAACAAAGGAGATGATTGTGGACTTCAGGAAACAGCAGAGGGTGCACCCCCCTATCCACATCGACGGGACCGCAGTGGAGAAGGTGGAAAGCTTCAAGTTCCTTGGCGTACATATCACTGACAAACTGAAATGGTCCACCCACGCAGACAGTGTGGTGAAGAAGGCACAACAGAGCCTCTTCAACCTCAGGAGGCTGAAGAAATTTGGCTTGGCACCTAAAACCCTCACAAACTTTTACAGATGCACAATTGAGAGCATCCTGTCGGGCTGTATCACCGCCTGGTACGTCAACTGCACCGCCCGCAACCGCAGGGCTTTCCAGAGGGTGGTGCGGTCTGCAGAACGCAGTACCGGGGGCAAACTACCCGCCCTCCAAGACACCTACAGCACCCGATGTTACAGGAAGGCCAAAAAGATCATCAAGGACATCAACCACCGAGCCACTGCCTGTTCACCCCGCTATCATCCAGAAGGCGAGGTCAGTACATGTGCATCAAAGCTGGGACCGAGAGAATGAAAAACTGCTTCTATCTCAAGGCCATCAGACTGTTAATTAGCCATCACTAGCAAATTAGAGGCTGCTGCTGCCTATTGAAATCACTTGCCACTTTAAGAAATGGAACCCTAGTTACTTTTATAATGTTTACATATCTTGCACTACTCATCTCATATGTATATACTGTATTCTATTCTATAATATTCTATTGTATCTTAGTCCAATGCCGCTCTGTCATTGCTTGTCCATATGTATATTTTCTTAAATTCCATTCCTTACTAGATTTGTGTGTATAGGGTATATGTTGTGAAATTGTTAGATATTACTTGTTAGATATTACTGCACTGTCGGAGCTAGAAGCACAAGCATTTCGCTACACCCGCAATAACATATGCTAAACACGTGTATGTGACAAATAAAATTTGATTTGATTTTAGTTTCCTCTTGATCGCTAGCTATAGCATCAATTCTTAGTTTCATAGTGTTATCTGACAAAGGTATTGATGTGAATGTCTGTGCCTCTGCCTCCCTACACATTGTTTTCACCATATCAATTGCGGCAGGTAAGGGAAAGGGTAGGGGGATACCTAGTCAGTTGAATTAACTGAATGCATTCAAATGAAATGTGTCTTCCACATTTAACCCAACCCCTCTGAATCAGAGAGGTGCGGAGGGCTGCCTTAATAATATCAAAGTCTGTGCAATAGTGTGTGGCTTCATTGCATAGCTGGCTTAGCCATTCACGGTGGAACTGATTCAAGTGCAACGGTCAAGTACAGCCTTTTCCCACGATCTATGGGCGCTCTGGTTGAATTTAGGTTTTTAAGGTTAGCCACATTAATGATTTTGAGTGACCAAGATGATCTTACAATATACAGTGAGGGATAAAAGTATTTGATCCCCTGCTGATTTTGTATTTTTGCCCACTGACAAAGACATGATCAGTCTTTAATGGTAGGTTTATTTGAACAGTGAGAGACAGAATAACAACAACAAAATCCAGAAAAACGCATGTCAAAAATGTTATAAATTGATTTGCATTTTAATGAGGGAAATAAGTATTTGACCCCTCTGCAAAACATGACTTAGTACTTGGTGGAAAAACCCTTGTTGGCAATCACAGAGGTCAGACGTTTCTTGTAGTTGGCCACCAGGTTTGCACACATCTCAGGAGGGATTTTGTTCCACTCCTCTTTGCAGATCTTCTCCAAGTCATTAAGGTTTCAAGGCTGACGTTTGGCAACTCGAACCTTCAGCTCCCTCCACAGATTTTCTATGGGATTAAGGTCTGGAGACTGGCTAGGCCACTCCAGGACCTTGCTTCTTCTTGAGCCACACCTTTGTTGCCTTGGCCGTGTGTTTTGGGTAATTGTCATGCTGGAATACCCATCCACGACCCATTTTCAATGCCCTGACTGAGGGAAGGAGGTTCTCACCCAAGATTTGACGGTACATGGCCCCGTCCATCGTCCCTTTGATGCGGTGAAGTTGTCCTGTCCCCTTAGCAGAAAAACACCCCCAAAGCATAATGTTTCCATCTCCATGTTTGACGGTGGAGATGGTGTTCTTGGGGTCATAGACAGCATTCCTCCTCCTTCAAACACGGCGAGTTGAGTTGATTACAAAGAGCTCGATTTTGGTCTCATCTGACCACAACACTTTCACCCAGTTCTCCTCTGAATCATTCAGATGTTCATTGGCAAACGTCAGACAGGCCTGTATATGTGCTTTCTTGAGCAGGGGGACCTTGCGGGCGCTGCAGGATTTCAGTCCTTCACGGCGTAGTGTGTTACCAATTGTAATCTTGGTGACTATGGTCCCAGCTGCCCTGAGATCATTGACAAGATCCTCCCGTGTAGTTCTGGGTTGATTCCTCACCGTTCTCATGATCACGAGGTGAGATCTTGCATGGAGCCCCATGCCGAGGGAGATTGACAGTTATTTTGTGTTTCTTCCATTTGCGAATAATCGCACCAACTGTTGTCACCTTCTCACCAAGCTGCTTGGCGATGGTCTTGTAGCCCATTCCAGCCTTGTGTAGGTCTACAATCTTGTCCCTGACATCCTTGGAGAGCTCTTTGGTCTTGGCCATGGTGGAGAGTTTGGAATCTGATTGATTGATTGCTTCTGTGGACAGGTGTCTTTTATACAGGTAACAAACTGAGATTAGGAGCACTCCCTTTAAGAGTGTGCTCCTAATCTCAGCTCGTTACCTATATAAAAAGACACCTGGGAGCCAGAAATCTTTCTGATTGAGAGGGGTCAAATACTTATTTCCCTCATTAAAATGCAAATCAATTCATAACATTTTTGACATTTTGTTGTTGTTATTCTGTCTCTCACTGTTCAAATAAGCCTACCATTAAAATTATAGACTTATCATTTCTTTGTCAGTGGGCAAACGTACAAAATCAGCAGGGGATCAAATTCTTTTTTTCCTCACTGTATATATATTTATTTTCTTTACCAGGATTTTGGAATTTTACAAGGGGCCCTAGTTTGGGAACCGCTGTGCTAGGGACTATCCATAGTCCTTTTTTAACACATGCAATAACATTAGCTAATGTTTTGTTTACAAGATGTTTAGCTAACTAGTTAGTTACTGTTGGAGAAATAAATCCCCAAATACTGCTCATTCAAGTTCAACAGAGCAAGTAATGGGTCTTTACATCATTAACTATCTATCCTTGATTCGATTGATGTACTGTTAAATCAACACAAACCTGTTCTGTGCGGGTTGACATCCAGCAGACGTCGAAGACGTTCGTTCTCCTCCTTTGAACGAGATATTTCCTCCTGGTACTCAGTTACTGTTCTCTCTACTACTCCGACTATCTCTACAGCCGCCGCTGTCAGCCGTTCAGTAATATACACATTGAACAACGCCAATTTAGACATTTTGAGAGCTATGAAAGTCGAGGTTTCTTTGTGTTTTTGTTAGCTATTATTTTTTCGCCAGAGGGAGAAAATGTTTTCCAGATGATGGTGCTGCTATTTCCCACAATCCTCCGCTGATTCCGGTTCCTGTTTTTCAGGAAGTTGGGTGTTTGACAGCTGAGACAGAACATAGATCACGGGGACCGCTCTCAAAGGAACGAATAAAGAAAGGATAACTACCCAATCATCTGTACAAGCCTGTAACCCAATACACTATGTCAAGGCAATCCAACCGAACCACAGACAGCAAGAAGATGGTAAGGAGTCGCGTTCTGCTAATGCTACTTAGCATACTGGCTACTCCATTAATGCTAGCTAGCTACAGTAGTAAGTTAAACTAACGCTAGCTAATTTAGACGACAAACTGCCTTTTATTGACCTCCAAAAAACAGCTTAACATGTTGATCTAATAATGCATGTTTTGATTAAGTATTAACGACACATCAGCTTAGCTGTAGTGCAATTTAGATATTCAATGATAATGTAATTAATGACAAATACAGGAAACTAGCCTGGCTAGCTAGTTAGTTACTGTAACTAGCATTTCATTCGCTAGCTAGCACCAGGGCACACTGAGCCACTGCAACTTGTTTAGAATTTTTTATTCGGGCATGGTTACCTTTCGCATTTGTTAAACATATGAACTGTTAGCCTGGCATGGATGGCAATTGGCATGAGAATATGTGCCCCTATGATATTGGTACTTGTCTTCGTCGTAGGTAGCTGACCCATGTACCTGATAACCATACTTTAGTCAGGCTGAATTAATTTATGAAAATGTTTTATCTGCAATACAATAAATTATTCACTGTCTTTGAATCAATGAAAGATGCCTGTAGTTTTGACGTTCTTACACCAGGGGGTGCTGGCAATTAAGTTTCTCTCTCTCTCTCTCTCAATTTCAATTTAAGGGGCTTTATTGGCATGGGAAACATATGTTTACATTGCCAAAGCAAGTGAAATAGATAATAAATAAAAGTTAAATAAACAATAAATTACACTCACAAAGTTCAAAAAGAATATAGACATTTCAAATGTCATTATGTCTATATATAGTGTTGTAACTATGTGCAAATAGTTAAAAGTACAAAAGGGAAAATAAATTGGGTTGTATTTACAATGGTGTATGTCAGGGTTCTTCAATTCCGGTCCTGAAGGGCCGAAACACCTCTGTTTTTCATCCTCTCCTTCTAATCAGGGGCTAATTCAGACCTGGGACACCAGGTGAGTGCAATTAACTACCAGGTAGAAATAAAAAACAGAAGTGTTTCGGCCCTCCAGGACCGGAATTGAAGAACCCTGGCGTATGTTCTTCACTGGTTGCCCTTTTTCTTGTGGCCACAGGTCACAAATCTTGCTGCTGTGATTGCACACTGTGGTATTTCACCCAATAGATCTCTCTCTCTCTGTTTCTCTGTGTAGAACTCGGAGCTGTTCACTCTGACATACGGAGCCCTGGTAACCCAGCTATGTAAGGACTATGAGAACGACGAGGAGGTCAACAAACAGCTGGATAAGATGTGAGTTTCTTCTCTTCTCAACAAACTCTGCTTAGTCCTCTCACTTATAAGTGATCAAGGAAAGGAGACAAGGAGAGTAATAGAGTCACATCTGTGTGTGTAAAATGTGCCACTCCTCAACATTTCATTTTCAGTTTATCCTTCACTCTGCAAATGGAAAAAGTGGAGCTACTGGTTTCGGCCTCTGAAGTTTCCCGTCAACCTACAGCACACTGACAAATTCTCCATCCCTCTTAAACTTGACCCTAGAAACTAATAGACCAATGATGTGACGTGTGTGTGTGGTGGTCAGATATGGCCTGTAAAGGTTTTCTGCTCTGCCAAACTAAGACATCTACTGTAGCATGCCCCAAATATGGTTCAATTAGGTGATGATCTAATCTGACTCCTTAATAGGGTCCAGATGTTTGTCTATATCTCTATATCTCTCCCTCTCTTTCTTTCAGCTTTGCTCAACTATGCCAGTGTTCATGTCTGAAAGCTTTAAGGGAGGTGTGGAATCTCTGCTCTAAATGGAACCATTCTTTTATCCTATACTCTTTCCAGGGGATATAATATCGGAGTGCGTCTCATCGAAGACTTCTTGGCGCGCTCCAGCGTTGGGAGGTGTCAGGATTTCAGAGAAACGGCCGACGTCATCGCTAAGGTAACGGGAATGTCCCTGAGCCAATCAGAGCGTGACCATGGAACCCTCCCAGAAAGGAGAGAGGCGATGGGGAAGAGAAGGAGTGAGGGAGGGAAGGAAGGAGAGCGAAAAGGACAGGGAGAGAGAGAGAGAAAGAAACGGAGATGGAGAAGAGCGAAAGAGATTAAGATCTGAGAGAGGGAGCGAGAGCTGGGAAAAAGACTGAGGGAGGGAGGTTGACTATGAACGAGTGAATGAGTGAGTTAGAGAGCGAGGGAGTCAGCGACAGGAATTTGAACTCCAACCTGCAGTAATCTGCATAGTTTCATCGCTCCTCTCTACTGCTTTTCATTTCTCTGCACTCACACAGGTAGGGAAGCATCCCAGCTATGTCACCACAAAGCCAACTGGCCCCAGCCCGTGTGTGTGTGTGTGTATGTGTGTGTGTGTGTGTGTGTGTGTGTCTGGGCTCTTGTTCCTCACTGCTTGTTGTCTTTCTTATACAGTAGTCCAGGCAGAATTGTCAACCTACATCCAGGGTGAAACACAACCCCTCGCCCAAGTACATTAGTTAACACTGAAGGAATGACCATACACACACACAAACTCGTGCTTGTGTCTATGTGGTCAGACAGTAGTCTGCTGTACTCCTGAGCAGCGGGCCTAATACTAAATCACTGTAGACTTTACTTGTCAAGCTCAAACGCTACTTCTCTCACCGTGTGGTTGACACCAACCCTACATCCATCACTTTGCAATGAGAGCGTTAGAGACCAGAGTTGAATATGTCCCCAGTTTATTTCAGCTACTCGACCGCAGGACGGGGCAGCTCTTGCTAGCAAGCTTTGACATTGACTAACAACCAAACTGCCGTCACGCAGTTTAAAAGATACATTCACAAGGGCAGATCTCAACGACTTGATCACTGATTATCTCGGCAGGTGTGAGACCCTGGTAAAGAAAGATTTTACACTCCCTGGCCCTAACCTAGTCCTCTCTTTTCAACCCTTTCTCAGTAGAAAACATGTGACAATGTCAAATTGTCTGCATTCAGTGAAGAATCTTATGAGAGTGATAGTCTCTGTTCCATTATCTCCTGAACAGCTAATCATGGCTACCCGGACTATTTGCACTGCCCCCCCACCCCATCCTTTTTACGCTGCTGCTACTCTGTTAAGTATTTATGCATAGTCACTTTAACTCTACCCACATGTACATATTACCTCAACTACCTCAACTAGCCGGTGCCCCCGCACATTGACTCTGCAACGGTACCCCCCTGTATATATAGCCTCCCTACTGTCACTTTATTTTACTGTATATATAGCCTCCCTACTGTCACTTTATTTTACTTCTGCTCTTTTTTTCTCAACACTTTTTTTGTTGTTGTTTTATTCTTACTTTTTTTTGTTTAAAATAAATGCACTGTTGGTTAGGGGCTGTAAGTAAGCATTTCACTGTAATGTCTGCACCTGTTGTATTCGGCGCATGTGACCAATAAAATTTGATTTGATTTGATTATAAATGCAGTACTAACACCATTGTAACACTAACAGCATTGTATGATTGCATGTGTTGTCCACTAGGTGGCGTTTAAGATGTACCTGGGCATCACCCCCAGTGTGACCAACTGGAGCCCGGCGGGGGATGAGTTCTCCCTCATCCTGGAGAGTAACCCCCTGGTGGACTTTGTTGAGCTGCCTGACAACCACAGCTCCCTGGTCTACTCCAACCTGCTGTGTGGGGTACTCCGAGGAGCTCTGGAGATGGTAAGGACTGTGCCTCTTTAGGCCTTTTCACACCAGCCTAACCAAGCTGTACTGTTCTGGCCTGGATACGTATCCACCATCTTTGTTGGAACCGTGCTAAAAAAGGACAATGTGAAAATAAAATACCAGAGTCAGCACAGGGTGTGTGCACGGTACTGTGAAAATTATATTTGTGTGATTTACACTGAGTATACCAAACATTAGGAACACCTTCCTAATATTGAGTTGCACCCTCCCCCCTTTTGCCATCAGAACAGCCTCAATGCGTCAGGGCATGGACTCTACAAGGTGTCGAAAGCATTCCACAGGGATGCTGGCCCATGTTGGCTCCAATGCTTCCCACGGTTGTGTCAAGTTGGCTGGATGTCCTTTAGGTGGTGGACCATTCTTGATACACACAGGAAACTGTTGAGTGTGAAAAACCCAGCAGCATTGCAGTTCTTGACACAAACCGGGACGCCTGGCACCTATTTCCATACCCCGTTCAAAGGCACTTAATAATTTTGTCTTGCCTATTCACCCTCTGAATGGCACACATTGAAGTGGATTTAACAAGCAACATCAATAAGGGATCATAGCTTTCAACTGGATTCACCTGGTCAGTCTATGTCATGGAAAGAGCAGGTGTTCTTAATGTTTTGTATATGCAGTGTATGTCATGTGTTGTGAAGCTTTATTATGTAGAGAAAAGCCCTTTTTAATTTCTAATATCTCCCTCTCTCCCCCAGGTGCAGATGGCAGTGGATGTGAAGTTTGCTCAGGACACCCTGAGAGGAGACAATGTCACAGAGATCCGCATGAAGTTCATCAAGAGGATCGAAGAGAATCTACCGGCCGGGGATGAGTGAGCGAGAGAGTGAGAGTGAGAGAAAAACCACCTCCCTCCACTTCTCTTCTCTTCCCACTCTGAGAGCGAGAGAATCAAGTCCTTGGGTGTGTCTGAAATATATTCTATCTTCCTCTCCTTTCCTCCATCTGCACTGGTCTAAATACAAAGGACAGAGATAGATGGAAGTTATGATGCATTTTACATCATCATGATGATGTGGCCGGTGACACTTTGCTTCTTGAAAGTCCAATATCTTAAAAACTTGACTGCTGACCTGTACAACATTGTGGGACTGTATCAACAGTGGACTAATGAAAAATAATACCAAAAGATAGTTTTGGAGTGGAATTAACCTTTAAATGCTTGATGACTACCAGCAATATTTACTGTCCCCTGTCTAGTTCTTTCACAGTCGTGCAGATGAAGGAAAGGAGACAGGGAGAGGTGGTTTTTGAGATGCACCCATAGAGATAGGTAGAGAACTATATCTGTGCCATTATAGAGTCTGTGACAGCATGGACAGCGCCATTGAGGCTACAACCCATAGGAATCCCCACCCAGTTGACTACTTTGACTACTTTAAAATGGCGGAAGCATGGTGGAAGCCCTCAATGGCGCTCCCCATGCTACAATTGGCCTTTTGGCCACTAAAGGGCTCTATCATTCTCTATGGATGCACCCTATGCTTTATGGAAGGACTTCTGCTGAACTATGACCCCTGGCCTTTAACCTTTGCTCATCTGACCCCCCTGACCGTTCAGCTTTAATCTCTGCTCCTGTGATGAGGAACTCCTTGGACACATCATCATCTCATATGTTAATTTCTAGGGCAAGGATCTTTTCAGATAAATACTTTGGCCCTTAGATGTAGTCTAGGCCACTCAAACTCAACTATGGACCTTTTTTTCATTGTTCCCCTCTAATCAGGTGTGTGTAATGAATTATCAGGTAGAACAGAAAACCTGCAGGCTCCTGACCTCGTAGGGTCAGAGGTGAATACCCCTGATCTAGTCAACTGTCTAATGAAAGTAGCCTTGAAAGGCTCCTGGCCCATTACAAATGGAACGTTTTTTGATTGACTTGCGATTCTGTTCATTTCACAAATGTGTATCACTGAATGGAATATGATGGTTCACTACCAAGTAAAAGTTGACTGTCTCAATTGTGTTGGTGGACAAGATTCGTTTTTACTTTCATCTGTCTTCAAGATTCTATTAATATCTATGTGTATAAGATATTTATTTGTTGTCATGTAAGATACTGCCACATGTATGGCAATGGTCATTTAAGTAGGCTGATGTCATTATTAATAAACTCATCATGACATATCCAATGGGTGCTGTATCACTGCAATAATTACAGCTACAGCTGGTCCCATAAGTGGTAGAAGACTTGTGTGTCCATGAGTCACATAGGAGGGTCTGTGTACCACGTTAACCTGTTGCAGGTCTCATCACACAAATGTAATGAAGTGTCACACAGACCCTTCCCCTGTGCCCGGTCGCCAGATATACCCCAGTGCACTGTGAGACTGTTGTTCCTCTGGAGCAGCAATGTCCAGTCAAACAACAATAACACAGACCTAATGCCCCTCAGATGTTTGTTCTGGTTACATGGAAGCAGTCATGAACTGCTGGACGTATGTGCGCGTCTGACAGCCATGTGTTAGGAACAGCCGCTTTTTAACAGGGTGCCTAGAACAGGGGTGTGTGTGTGTGTGAGGGAGAGAGTGGGCGGGGTGTTTGGAAGGGGCTAGCAAGGCAAGATGCCGTTAAAGGCCTCTGTTTCCACAGGCAGAGGCCCATTCTTCCTGTAACACCTGTGAATGGACTGATGTCAACCAGTAGTCACCAACTCAACCCCTCTTTGAGGAGAATCGCTCACCTCGTCGATCACAGCAGAGCACACAGAGCTGGCCATTCACACACACACACACACACACACACACACACACGTTTCCATGATTTGAAATAATCAGTAGATTGCATTACTGACAGTAACCACCAGAGGCTACTGTGGGCATTGCATTCCCCAACACTCCAACACTGTCTCCTTCCAAAAACATTTCCCTCTTCAGGTCGCTGTCCGGTTTGAGAGTACAAGTAAGTTTCCCCTTGAACACTGATCTAAGATCAGTTTTGTGTTAACCTGTTTAATGGTAAAGGTTATGATTTGGGATGGGTGATGATCCTAGATTTTTGCATGAAGGCAGCTTTTACCTTGAGCTTGGATTTTGGTATTGTTGGTATTTATGGCATTGAAAAATATCGATTTTACAAAATCTAGTAACATTTACTCCTGATGTACTGACCTGTTGCAACCTCTACAACCACTGTGATTATTATTTGACCCTGCTGGTCATCTATGAACGTTTGAACATCTTGGAGAAAAATCTGGACTTAATGGTCATGTACTGTTATAATCTCCACCCGGCACAGCCAGAAGGGGACTGGCCACCCCTCAGAGCCTGGTTCCTCTCTAGGCTTCTTCCTAGGTTTCAGCCTTTCTAGGGAGTTTTTCCTAGCCACAGTGCTTCTACATCTGCATTGCTTGCTGTTTGGGGTTTTAGGCTGGGTTTCTGTATAGCACTTTGTGACATCTGCTGATGTAAAAAGGACTTTATAAGTACATTTGATTGATATGTGGGTAAGTAGGTTACCCTGCACATAATTATTTTATCAAATTAAATGTATGATAATAGTAAAACAACCTCCCCTCCACAGACAGACAGACAGACAGACAGACAGTTCAAAACAGGTTTGATACAATCAATGCATGTATGAGGTCAGCATGCTTTCCAACCTCCAGGGAAGGAGTGGTCATTCATTGCTAACTGGCGGCTATTCATTGCTCAGCCTGGAATCAGAGACGTTTGAAAGGATAAACAGTGGAAAGTGGACACACTGTGAGGGCTGTCAACGTGAAATAAGAGGAACTCTCGCTCTAGTTTACACCCACATATATATGTATTCTGTAGGCCTATAAGGTGTATCTATGAATCAGTGGAGGCTGCTGAGGGGAGGATGGCTCATAATAATGGCTGGAATGGAGCCAATGGAATGGCAACAAACCATGTGTTTGATGTATTTGATACCGTTACATTGATTCCACTCCAGCCATTACCACGAGCCCGTTCTCCTCAAATAAGGTGCCACCAACCTCCTGTGCCATGCACTCTGTAGGCCTACAATGTGTACATTGGATAATGAGCGGGGAGGAAATTGTTTTGTGCAGACGTTCCATGTAAATCATTAGCCAATTAGCATTGAGCTAAACTGAGTGAGCGCTACTGTGAATGGTCCTGCCGCACCAAAAACAAGTGTCAAGGGAAGCCAGTTTGGATTTGGCTTCACATCAAAAGCAGAACATCATTTACAGAAAAAAACTTGAATTGTTGCATCTCATTGTGTTGTTGTCCTCCGGTGGCCAGCTAGCTAAAATCGTCCCTTTCCTAAATTAGCCATGGGTGGAGATAGGGATTTGGACTTGTGGTTTTACTTAATTCTCCATTACTGGCTAATGATTATAACGGCGATTCTGCCCCTGGCCTGAGAGGATGGAAGTTCAATATGTAACTAGAGGTAGGCTAATGTTAACTAGCTGGCCTGGTGCATCGTTGCCCATGAAAGGAAGTTAGGCTAGCGAGCAAGCATTTTAGCCAGGTAGCCTAGGACAACAAAAACGAAAAGCGTGTACTGTATGACAGAGTCATAGACCGTTTCGGAAACATGAAAGAGAGGAGGATGGCATTGGCGTTTCTCTACAAGTAGGGTGAGTCAACATGTTTCTTCTACACACACACACACACACACACACACACACACACACACACACACCATGGAGTTCAGTACCATGGACAGCCACATCATATTTAGCTTATGTTGATTAGACTAATTGTTTTTGGTATCTTTTAGTTGTCACTATATTAATCTAATCATAGGTGATTTGATGATGTTGAAATGTTGAAGTTGAAATGGTGCTGGAATAGTGGAGGTAGCTCCTGTTTTCATTTCGACTTGCGGTAACTCTCCATGGTTCTAAATCAATGGTTGTTTAGTGGTCCGAAAATGTCATGTTGACCATGCCGTAGGTCATGTAATTGTTTGTTACATGCAATATGTTTTGTGGACTTCACTGGACAGAGGTTGCTCTCCAGTTTTGTGATGAAACAAAGGTGGGGTTGAATTTATTCTGCCACTGTGTCTTCTTATTGTATCGGCCTTAGGCCTATATCACGGTGGAAAGGCATATGAACTAACAGGTTATAGCGCAAACAACGCAATTATCACAACACAGGTTGTAATATGGCTTTTCTTCTGGCTTCCCAGTGATTTGACCCACGCACCGCTACTGTTAAATAGCTGGCTAGACTAATTAAAAAATTGTCAGCTGACATGGCTAACTGTCAGTGACTGACATAACAAGAGAATAATTGCTGTTGCACAACCAAATTTCGAACCTGCACCTTGTGTATTCTACTATTCTAACTCTCAACAGGAAGTTGAGACCCCGAATGAGTTCCAAATCTTTTTCATGAGGTAGTCACCTGGAATGCTTTTCCAACCGTCTTGAAGGAGTTCCCACATATGCAGAGCACTTGTTGGCTGCTTTTCCTTCACTCTGCCGTCCAAAACATCCCAAACTATCTCAATTGGGTTGAGGTCGGGTGATTGTGGAGGCCAGGTCATCTGATGCAGCACTCCATCACTCTCCTTCTTGGTCAAATAGGTGGGGTAGGGAAGCGCCACTGCCTCCTCTCCTTCCCAGACTGCCGTGGCCCAATCCAGCGCCTGTCCTTTAAGTAGCGAAATCACCAGCGCTATCCTGGCTTGGTCAGATGGATATGCCCCAGGCTGACGCGCCAGATAAAGTGAAACCTGTAGCAGGAAGCCGCTACATTTAGTAGTTTTACCGTCATAGCGCTCCGGTAGGGCGAGGGTTCCCGCAGAAGTGAGTGATAGAACGGGAACAGGTGGATTGGATGCACTCGCCGCTCCCTGAGGTGGAACCGGAGCGCTGGGCAGATTATGCAGAGTTTGGAGCCCTACCTGCATGGTGGCGTTCAACTGGGCAAGCTGCTGCTAGTGCTGGTCCAGGCACTGGGAAACTCCTGCTGTATCCATTTCCATGGTGTGTGATTCTGTGATGAGTACTGATATACGAAGAGGCAGGACGCAGACGCAGGAATTAACAAGGTCAAGGTTTACTTAATAATGAGAACGAGAATAACAAAAGAGAGAGCAAACGACACGACGCTAAACAATCACACACAACACAATACAGAACAGTCCAGGGCTAAATAGGGGTGGTGATGAGATGATGAGGTGCAGGTGCGCTGGAGGTGATTAGGGTGCGTTGGGTTTCCATTCCCGTGTTGCCGAGATGGTGCGCTCAGACCGGTGGCTCAGTAGACCGGCGAATCAGAGCGCCGGAGGGGAGCAACAGGAGGAGACGTGACAGTAGCTAAGTCCTAAAAACAACTGAAATCTGCTATGATCCACCTGCAAGGAATTTTGGGAGATGAATCATCACCCACATCCTGGCAAAGTAGAACCTTGCTGTGGTGACTAAGGCTAAGATCAGTCGGCCAGACAGAGATTTTGTGTCGGAAAATTACCAATTGTGCCAATGGTTTCACAATGGGAGTCACCCGTAGAAGGATGATAGACAACAGCCAAATTGAGAATAATGGCGCCGGAGGGGATGGCTGCTGTGTTATGGACTCTTAACCAACCGTGCTATTTTGTGTGTTTTTTCGCATTGTTTGTATAACTTATTTTGTACATAATGTTGCTGCTACCATCTCTTATGCCCGAAAAGAGCTTCTGGACATCAGAACAGCGATTACTCACCTTGAACTGGACGAAGAATTGTTCTTTATTGAGTCGGACGAGAGGGTCCAGACACCCGTCATTCGCAGAAGAAAGAAAAGGAGATATCACGGAAAGAGATCGGGGTGCTTGGTAAGGAGCCGACATCGAGTGGCTAATCTGCCTTTGCCATCGATACTATTGGCCAACTTACAATCGCTTGATAATAAAGTGGACGAACTACAGGCACGTATATCCTACCAACGGGACATTAAAAACTGTAAAATCTTTCACCGAGTCGTGGCTGAACGAAGACATGAATAACACACAGCTGGCGGGTTATACATTGTATCGGCAGGATAGAACAGCAGCCTCTGGTAAGACAAGGGGTGGCGCTCAATGTATATTTGTAACAACAGCTGGTGCACAATATCTAAGGAAGTCTCAAGGTTTTGCTCGCCTGGGTAGAGCATCTCATGATAAGCTGTAGACCACACTATCTACCAAGAGAGTTTTCATCTATATTCTTCGTAGCTGTCTATTTAACACCACAAACCGATGCTGGCACTAAGACCGCACTCAATGAACTGTATACGGCCATAAGCAAACAGGAAAACGCTCATCCAGAGGCGACGCTCCTAGTGGCTGGGGACTTTAATGCAGGAAAACTTAAATCCGTTCTACCTCATTCTACCAGCATGTTAAATGTGCAACCAGAGGGAAAAAACTATAGACCACCTTTACTCCACACACAGAGACGCGTACAAAGCTCTCCCTCGCCCTCCATTTGGCAAATCTGACCATTATTCTATCCTCTTGATTCCTGCTTACAAGCAAAAACTAAAGCAGGAAGCACCAGTGACTCAGTCAATAAAAACGTGGTCAGATGAAGCAGATGCTAAACTACAGGACTGTTTTGCTAGCACAGACTGGAATATGTTCCGGGATTCTTCTGATGGCATTGAGGAGTACACCACATCAGTCACTGGCTTCATCAATAAGGGCATCGATGACATGGTCCCCACAGTGACTGTACATACATACCCCAACCAGAAGCCATGGATTACAGGCAACATCCGCACTGAGCTAAAGGGTAGAGCTGCCGCTTTCAAGGAGTTGGACTCTAACCCGGATAAGAAATCACGCTATGCCCTCCGACGAACCATCAAACAGGCAAAGCATCAATACAGGACTAAGATCGAATCGTACTACACCGGCTCCGACACTCATCGGATGTGGCAGGGCTTGCAAACCATTATAGACTACAAAGGGAAGCACAGCCGCGAGCTGTCCAGTGACACGAGCGAACCAGATGAGATACATTACTTCTATGCTCGCTTCGAGGCAAGTATCACTGAAACATGCACGAGAGCATCAGTTGTTCCGGACGACTGTGTGATCACGCTCTTTGTAGCTGATGTGAGTAAGACCTTTGAACAGGTCAACATTCACAAGGCCGCAGGGCCAGACGGATTACCAGGACTTTTACTCTGAGCATGCGCTGACCAACTGGCAAGTGTCTTCACTGATATTTTCAACCTCTCCCTGTCTGAGTCTGTAATACCAACAAATTTCAAGCAGACCACCATAGTCCCTGTGCCCAAGAACACTAAGGTAACCTGCCTAAATGACTACCGACCCGTAGCACTCACGTCTGTAGCCATGAAGTGCTTTGAAAGGCTGGTCATGGCTCACATCAACACATTATCCCAGAAACCCTAGACCCACTCCAATTTGCATACCGCCCCAACAGATCCACAGATGATGCAATGTCTATTGCGCTCCACACTTCCCTTTCACACCTGGACAACAGTAACACCTATGTGAGAATGCCATTAATTGACTGCAGCTCAGCGTTCAAGACCATAGTGCCCTCAATGCTCATCACTAAGCTAAGGACCCTGGGACTAAACACCTCCCTCTGCAACTGGATCCTGGACTTCCTGACGGGCCGCCCCCAGGTGGTAAGGGTAGGTAACAACACATCTGCCACGCTGATCCTCGACACGGGGGCCCCTCAGGGGTGCATGCTCAGTCCCCTCCTGTACTCCCTGTTCACTCATGACTGCATGGCCAGGCACGACTCCAACACCATCATTAAGTTTGCCAATGGAGGAGGTCAGAGACCTGGCCGTGTGGTACCAGGATAACAACCTCTCCCTTAACATGATCAAGACAAAGGAGATGATTGTGGACTACAGGAAAAAGAAGAGGACCAAGCACGCCCCCATTCTCATCAACAGGGCTGTAGTGGAGCAGGTTGAGAGCTTCAAGTTTCTTGGTGTCCACATCACCAACAAACGAACATGATCCAAGCACAGCAAGGCAGTCGTGAAGAGGGCATGACAAAACCTATTCCCCCAAAGGAGATTTGTCATGGGTCCTCAGATCCTCAAAAGGTTCTACACCTGCACCATCGAGAGCATCCTGACTGGTTGCATCACCGCCTGGTATGGCAACTGCTCGGACTCCGACCACAAGGCACTGCAGAGGGTAGTGCGTACGGCCCAGTACATCACTGGGGCCAAGCTTCCTGCCATCCATGACCTCTATACCAGTGGTGTCAGAGGAAGGCCCTAAAAATTGTCAAAGACTCCAGCCACCCTAGTCATAGACTGTTCTCTCTGCTACCGCACGGCAAGCGGTACCAGAGCACCAATTCTAGGTCCAAAAGGCTTCTAAACAGCTTGTACCACCAAGCCATAAGACTCCTGAACATCTAATCAAATGGCTACCCAGACTATTTGCATTGCTACTCTCAGTTTATTATCTATGCATAGTCACTTTAATAACTCTACCTACATGTACATATTACCTCAATTACCTCGACTAACCGGTGCCACCGCACATTGACATCGGTACCGGTACCCCCTGTATATAGCCTCACTATTGTTATTTTTACTACTGCTTTTTAATTATTTGTTACTTTTATTTTGTATTATTTAATATTGTATTTTGTTGTGTGATTTTTTTGTTGGTATTCTTTCTTAAAACTGCATTGTTGGTTAAGGGCTTGTAAGTAAGCATTTCACTGGAAGGTCTACCTACACCTGTTGTATTCGGCTCGTGTGACAAATAACATTTGATTTGATTTGAACAGCCATGATTGTCCATAAAAAAAATAATAATATGTCAACCTCAGTGTTGACCACAGCCTGATAGAGACCCTCTCCAAACCCAAGCCTGATGGACCTAATGTAGGGTCCTGAGTTTGCCTTGTTCAGGTCACACGATTAGGAACAACTCAATATTGTTCAGTGTTTGAAGGTGATTGTGTACGTCTGAAATGGCATTATTTTCCCTATAAAGAATAGGTTTCACAGAGATGCTGTTAAGTTACACATTTCTAATATGTCCTAATATCTAATTCTATGATAGGGTGCCATTTGAGACGATGCCTTTTTGTGTTCATATGTAAAAACAAAACAAAAATTTAATGAAAAACGATCACAAGTTATCATGCAATATCAAACTGTATCTAGTATGCGTCAGAGGTAAGATAAGGAGTGATCTCCGGCACATCCATGGTTTGGCTAGTTCTCGTTCTCTTTCTCCCCAGCTTTTTGGACGCTCGCTGC
>NC_139994.1:5929691-6024417 GCF_964263955.1 Coregonus lavaretus
TCAAAATACACATTTCTCATGAACAATGACAGGACAGACGAATGGGATTATTATTGCTGTCAATCCCAGTTCTAAACTCCTGGTGGCTCCTTAATGGTGTTTACTTAACCCTCATACCAAAGCACGTGTTCATTTAAGCTACTGTAGCTCAAAGTTTGTCGGAAGAAAAAACAGTTCAGCCTTGCTTCAATGTTATTATTTTTTTGCCAACTTCCTACTAGATCAGCTAGTCCAATATTCAACACCCTAAAGGAAGACCTAACCTGGGTACTGTCCCTGAATTCACTACATCATAGTCTTGCCAAACAAAACTAATTAGACAATGACAAGAATTTGGCAAAGCAGATGCACACTGGCACTAACGTAGAACAGTGGCGGCTCCTGAAAAAATTCTCAGGAGGGGCAATTTTTCTGATGATTTAGGTGACCTACACACGTGCACGAGTCCGTGCACGCGATTCCAGATATCTTTACCTCTGAATAAACTGCCTTTATTATACCATATCCACCCTGTCCAAAGTCTCTACTTGGTCTCAGTTCTCCAGTAAACTTGTGATTATCAACAGTACACAACGGTAACAAACAATTGGGGGAACTCACGGGGCAGATAGTAACCACTTAAAAGGAAGCGATTCCCAAACCTTCCATAACAAAGCCATCACCTACAGAGAGATGAACTTGGAGAAGAGTCCCCTAAGTAAGCTTGTCCTGGGCCTCTGTTCACAAACACAAACAGACCCCACACAGCCCCAGGACAACAACAACAACAACAACAACAACACAATTAGACCCAACCAAATCATGAGAAAACAAAAAGAGAATTACTTGACACATTGGAAAGAACAAACAAAAAAACAGAGCAAACTAGAATGCTATTTGGCCGTAAACAGAGAGTACACAGTGGCAGAATACCTGACCACTGTGACTGACCCAAACTTAAGGAAAGCTTTGACTATGTACAGACTCAGTGACCATAGCCTTGCTATTGAGAAAGGCCGCCGTAGGCAGACCTGGCTCTCAAGAGAAGACAGGCTATGTGCACACTGCCCACAAAATGAGGTGGAAACTGAGCTGCACTTCCTAACCTCCTGCCAAATGTATGACCATATTAGAGACACATATTTCCCTCAGATTACAGCGATCCACAAAGAATTCGAAAACAAACCCAATTTTGATAAACTCCCTTATCTACTGGGTGAAAAACCACAGTGTGCCATCACAGCTGCAAGATTTGTGACCTGTTGCCACAAGAAAAGGGCAACCAGTGAAGAACAAACACCATTGTAAATACAACCCATATTTATGTTTATTTATTTTCCCATTTGTACTTTAACTATTTGCACATTGTAACAACACTGTATATATACATAATATGACATTTGAAATGTCTTTATTCTTTTGAAACTTCTGAGTGTAATGTTTACTGTTAATATTTATTGTTTATTTCACTTTTGTTTACTATCTACTTCCCTTGCTTTGGCAATGTTAACACACGTTTCCCATGCCAATAAAGCCCTTAAATTGAATTGAATTGATAGTAAGGTCGCAATGACACAGAAAGCAGTTCAATGTCGGGGTACAGAGTCGCTCTCTTACCAGGATCGCGGTCCGCTCTGACCAGGGTGAAGGTGGCCGGCTCCACTTCTCTGTCCGGGACTCATCCAGCCAAGTCTCCCAGCTGTATTGGGATTCAGCTGCCAGCAGCGTTTTCATTATTTAGTCCGTTCGTAGCGGGTATGTACACGATCAACAAGATCAGTCCAAAACCAACCACTGGAAATCCATGGTTGGCAGAATGTTTGTAAACTAAGTCTACAAATTAAAAACATAAAATAACGCCGCACTGCAGGTCGCAACAGAGACGCTGGTAGCCGCCATTGTCTTAGTTACGTTCAACGTTACGTCACGTATGACGAAAGCGCGTAAGTGCAAGCCCACAGACACCCATAGAGAATGTATTGAAAGCTTTGAAATGTGAAAAAAATAGATTTTACATGACAGGCTATGAGAGACTTCTGGGCGATTTTCAACTTGACTGAAATCGCCCCAAAAACGGGCGGGGCCATTTGAAGCACGACTTTAGCCTGATTTGACATTTAGTGGCTGGCAGATCAGACGTGAACACTGATAACTGCTGTTGCCGTGATATAATTGATTAGAAAAAAAATCCCTTCCTTTTCCCGTTTGGCAGTGCGTCGCCCATATCGCCCTATTGAACAAGCCGTCCCTGACGTAGAACCATATCTATACAGTATTCACTGTAGGTTTTTCAATTCAGTTTACTGTGTCTTGAACGGAATGCCTATTTCAATCAACTGTAAAATCAATTACAGGTTCTTGCAAATCCAGGGTTATTGAGTGCTGTCTTAAGGACATATTTACAAAGCTTTTGTTCCACTATTTACAGAGCCAAGTCACTGAAAACTGGTGCTATGTCCCAAACGGCACCTTATTTACCTTAGGGCACTGGTCAAAAGTAGTGCAGTATATAGGGAATTTGGGATGCATTTGGGATGTCATTTGGGACGCAACCATGGATATTTGTCATTTTTCATACTTTAAGATGAATGTTGTAAGATAATGAAGGATTTCAAAGGGGATGAACAGGTAATCACATGATCTTCCATTTTCTCCTACAGACATGCCACCCATGATGGACGTAAAGGGTGTGCCAGGGCTCCAAGGAAAACCTGGACCCAGAGGCCCAACTGGGCCATCAGGACTTCCGGGAAAACCAGGACTGGGAAAACCAGGTCTCAATGGCCTGCCTGGGCCTCAGGGGCCTCCAGGCTTTCCGGGCATTGGGAAGCCCGGACTTCCGGGTCTCCCAGGAAAGGAGGGAATGAAGGGGATGCCTGGGAATAATGGCGAGGTTGGACTCCGGGGTGAACCAGGTCCCAGAGGACTTCCAGGTCAACCAGGTCTCCCTGGGCCAGCTGGCCTGTCTCTTAATGGCAAACCTGGCCTTCCCGGCGGGAGGGGCCAACCTGGATCTCGTGGAGAACCAGGAGAGAAAGGTGGGCCTGGAAATCCTGGGGAGCGTGGACTCAAGGGAGAGAATGGCAATGGGAAGCCTGGGTTGCCAGGAACCAGGGGCCCCAACGGACTCATGGGCCTCCCAGGGCCAGCTGGTAACCAGGGTGTGGGAAAACCAGGACTTAACGGGCTTCCTGGTCCGTCTGGGCCTAAAGGAGACCAGGGGCTCCCAGGAGGAATAGGAGAGCCAGGGGAGGCTGGCAGTCCAGGGCCGCAAGGCCAGCCAGGGCCCGTCGGATTGGGCAAGCCTGGTAAAGATGGATTGCCTGGAGGACCAGGTCAACTTGGGCCTAAAGGTGAGGCAGGGCAGAGGGGTTCTCCAGGGTTTCCTGGAACTCCTGGCTACGGCAAACCTGGTCTACCAGGGACAAAGGGAGACAAGGGCCTTTTCGGGGGACCAGGCGTCCCTGGAGATAAAGGGGACCCTGGGATGAAGGGGCAGCCAGGAGACATGGGCCCAGATGGACAGCCAGGACCACCAGGAATACAGGGCCCCATGGGGCTTTCAGGAAAACACGGCATGCCTGGCCTGAAGGGAGAGTTGGGTCCGCAGGGGCATCCAGGTCTGCCAGGGATCAGAGGGGACCAGGGTCCCAGTGGTCTGTCTGGAAAACCCGGCATTCCTGGAGACAAAGGCCTCCCGGGCCCTAACGGGTCTATCGGAAAACCTGGGCCCAAAGGCGAGGCTGGGCACATAGGCCTGCCAGGAAACCCAGGTCTTTTAGGCAATCCTGGACCAAAAGGGGAGTCTGGGTTCGTTGGGTCTCCAGGACCAAGAGGCCAGTCTGGTATCCCTGGTCTACAGGGGCCTTCAGGGCCAATGGGGCCACAGGGTATCCCAGGTCTGAAGGGCGAACCTGGGCTGCCGGGTCTTCCAGGGCTGGGCAAGCTCGGAGAAAAGGGAGTTCCAGGTCCCCAAGGTCCCCCAGGAAAGCCAGGCAACTCTGGACTCAATGGCAACCCCGGCCCCCCTGGGCCACCTGGGCCCCCTGGCCCTGCAGGAAATGGACAAACCGTAGTGGCTGGGCTAACGGATTCAGGGCTGGGCGGGGACGAGGTACCAGACGGGAGGTACGGAAAACCACAGTTTGGCAGTGCAGATCTCTCCACCACCGTGGCACCCGCGTTTACCGCCATCCTCACTACGGCTTTCCCTCCCTCTGGGATGCCCATCAAGTTTGACAGGACCCTGTACAACGGGCAGAATGCCTACAACCCCGCCACCGGTATCTTCACCAGCCCCATGTCCGGAGTCTACTACTTTGCCTACCACGTGCATGTAAAGGGACTCAGTCTGTGGGTGGCGCTGTACAAGAACAATGTTCCAGCCACATACACCTACGATGAGTACAAGAAGGGCTACATGGACCAGGCGTCCGGTAGCGCCGTGCTTGAGCTGAAGGAGAACGACCAGGTGTGGATGCAGATTCCCTCGGATCAGGCTAACGGGCTCTACTCCACCGAATACATCCACTCGTCCTTCTCAGGGTTCCTGCTCTGTCCCACATAACGCCCTGCTAGTCAACAATCCCCTAGGGTGCCCCCTGGTGTCCCCATATCATAACACCGGCAGCCATAACATAATAACACCACCTGTTATTCAACATCAACAACGACAGAAAATACTTTGTGAACGGAAGATGGAAAGAGTTAAAAAGCAGGAGAAGGATACTTCATGCTGTGCTCTGTGTTTTTATCTCTTTCTTTCAAATGTCTGTTCATTTTGTTTTGTTTATGTTTTTTTAGCTTATATTATTATTATTATTGTCATAATTGTTATTATTATTATTTTGTCGTCGTTGTCAGTATTGTTGTTGTTTATTAGATTCAGACTATTAAGTGCCTTACTTTGTCATGTCTAAGTAACAGTTATTATGCTGTGTTCATAACCAAGTGGGAAGGTGGTAAATACCAGTTGGATGCAATCACGTGCTTTGAACTCATTGAGAAACACTGATTGGTTAATGGCCAACAAGCTGCGTCAACCATAAATTAAAAGTACAGCTATTATGCTTGTAAAAAATTATAGTGTTTAAAAACCATATTAATAGCTTGCTTTTTATAAATAATGTTTTGTTGTTGCATTTAACTGCCAAAAATGCTGTTATCATTTCCTTAGTAGTTGACATCAGAGGTCAGCATGTGGGAGAAGTCGGAGCTCAGAGATGATAGACGAGTTTCCCACTAGTAATTTCCAGTTGGAGGGGCATGCAAGTGGATTTTTCCCAGTCGTATGTGGTAAATACCACCTTCCCACTTGGTTATGAATGCAGCATTAGACCTACCCACGTGACTGCACATCCTACCCAAATGCTCTGACATCAGTAGGATGACATTGTCAGACCCTGGGGCTCTGATTGGCTCCCCTGGCTGCAGTCACTTCCTGCACAAAAACCTCCCACTTCCTCCCATGTGCGTGTCCTTCCTATTTAAATCAATATTTCACATAAAGATTTACCATTACACATGCAGTATGAAGAATGTATTCAATACGTGAAATAATATCCAATACTTTTCACTTTACTTTTTATTTTTACCTGTTATAGGGATTGATGGATCATTGTTTATCAGTATGCTCTGATGTTTTGACAGTCAACTTCCAGTTGTCTGCTGGATGCTAATTTCCTGTTTTCTATGAGAGGCCGGTGCTGAAAGCATTGCTGGTCATACTAGAAGCTGACGGTTTTTGGATCATGGCTATTACTTGATCAATAAGAAGTCATTGCTGTACCCAACTTGAGTAGATCCACACAAATCAGGGGACATATAGAGATTGTAAAACCCCCTTAGCTGTATACAAAATCTGTAAGTAACCATGCTTTCCCCCCTTTTTCCCCTTCTGTGAAAAAGCATCAATATACAAACCAGTAACCTAAAAAATGATACATACTGTATATAGAACACATTAAATAGACAAAGAAATACATCTATAAATAAATACATGTGTAAGTTAATCATTATATTAATAAATACATATGCGTCAGCTAATGGACAGAAAGTGTGGGCCAAATGCATTAGGATCAATGCCATGTTTCCCTGCATCGATCCATTCTGTGGGTATTCCCCTTTACCACGTGCACTGCAGCTCCCATGTCACCCTCATTACGTGCTCTATGGCACACATATACCGATGACATCACTGCTTTTTGTGCCCGCTAACGCCATGGCTGCGGCCGAACAATCAATGCACTGGTGCCTTTCACATTAACATTTAGAGTGAACATTCTGAGGGATAGCTCACATTAAAAGCCTCATCCTGTCTACAAACTACAAATCTGTCAGCATTTCACAAATCAACAACTGGCTAGAGGCCATCCAACCTGTTTCTACAGAATAACCCTTTCAAGGTTCAGATCAAACCCAATGGGTGCAGTTCAGATGATCTCCTAAATTGTACACAACGTATTTGGTGCTATAGTTATTATCTCATTGTGTTGATAAACGTACAGTAACAATTTATAATCCTCCGTAAGCCTCAGTATAACATAAAGGCTATCCATTCATTTTCCAACTAAAGATACATCCACAACTAAAATGGTTTATCCGTTGCTTGGTTTGATGGAACATCTGGTGTTGCCACAGGATATTCTTAGCGGAAGTCTTCTGACAGAATATGAAAGAAGGTTAACTTTCGGAAATGAGCATGCATGAATCTCCATAATAAGTAAAGGGAGAGAGAGAGAGAGAGAGGCCCTGTGTTTGTGAAATCGTCATTGCATAACAGTTAACATGACTCTGTTATTTCTGGGAGAAACGGTGGGACAAAGGTGAGAATGGTGTTTGCTGTGTGAGTTCTCCTAGTGCAGTTCAGTGTTTCTGTCTGTATCTATTGTTTATTTTACTCCCAGCCGTTAACACTTCACCTGGGTGACAGATCAACTGCAGAGACCATGGACCATACTTTCTGGGTCATTTGGGAACATGCACTTCTAGTCAATATTCCACCACAGTTTTGAATTGATGATCTGATGCGGTTCAAATAGGATGTGTGTGTCTTCACGAAGGTTAAATAAATGTACATGTATGGCCCTATAGCTTGGGCAATGTCGCAAAGATAATAATTTGGTTTGGTAGTAGTAGTGGGCTACACATCATGCAAAGAGGAGAAACGTCAAATAGAGACGTGGGAAATGTATTGAAAGTAAGACGAAAGTAATGTTGGAATAAAAACATAAAGGAACTGAGGGTAGACATGGGAGAAACTGGGACGGAATGAACGGGACAATCTATCTTGAAGACCTTCATTTTCCAGTGACCTTGGGCTCAAGGTTACATCATACAGTATATCACACTTCCTCGCTGTAAGTTCATTGAAGGGGCATCAGATAGTATGTTTTCCATCATTAGATCTATTTACCACTGGTCATAATTGGTGAGAATACACCATTTAGACTGCCCTGATTCTATTCATGGTGGAAATAGCAGAACATTAGGTAGCACCCATTTATTATCCTAGATTTTGAGTTCTCTTTCTATAACACTACCCAAGAGTATAAGTTGTATTTAGATTAGAACCTCAGGCCAACGTTCAATCAAAAATGGGTATCCAGGTTCCTGGGGTAAACAATAAGTATAATGCATGTAGCGTTATTGCTCTGTTGTCTGCATATTAATCCAAACATGCTGTACTGCTGTGCCTGAAGAATGATGTTTTTGACTTATCCTGGAGAAACGGTCATCGGTTTTGACTGAGTAGAGCCTCGTGTTTCACATTCAGTATTTTAGGTTTATGTAATGCAATCTCACTAGTCTCTGTGCCCCTTTTCCTCTCATCAGAACCTGAACATTAAGCAAAGTTTGACTATCATTATTGTTGTGTGAGTCTACTAGACAATTCAAGACTCGTTCTTTTGCCTTGCAAAAGTATTCATCCCCCTTGGCGTTTTTTTCTATTTTGTTGCATTACAACCTGTAATTTAAATTGATTTTTATATGGATTTCATGTAATGGACATACACAAAATAGTCCAAATTGGTGAAGTGAAATGAAAAAAAAAAACTTGTTACAAAAAATTATAAAAAAGAAATAACTGAAAAGTGGTGCGTGCATATGTATTCACCCCCTTTGCTATGAAGCCCCTAAATAAGATCTGGTGCGACCAATTACCTTCATAAGTCACATAATTAGTTAAATAAAGTCCACGTGTGTGCAATCTAAGTGTTACATGATCTGTCACATGATCTCAGTATATATACACCTGTTCTGAAAGGCCCCAGAGACTGCAACACCACTAAGCAAGGGGCACCACCAAGCCAGCGGCACCATGAAGACCAAGGAGCTCTCCAAACAGGTCAGGGACAAAGTTGTGGAGAATACAGAAACTTTGAACATCCCACGGACCACCATTAAATCCATTATTTAAAAATGGAAAGAATATGGCACCACAACAAACCAAGAGAGACCCGCCCACCAAAACTCACAGACCAGGCAAGGAGGGCATTAATCAGAGAGGCAACAAAGAGACCAAAGATAACCCTGAAGGAGCTGCAAAGCTCCACAGCGGAGATTGGAGTATCTGTCCATAGGACCACTTTAAGCCATACACTCCCCAGAGCTGGTCTTTACGGAAGAGTGGCCAGAAAAAAAGCCATTGCTTAATGAAAAGAATAAGTAAAACACGTTTTGTGTTCACCAAAAGCCATGTGGGAGACTCCCCAAGCATATGGAAGAAGGTACTCTGGTCAGATGAGACTAAAACTGAGCTTTTTGGCCATCAAGGAAAACGCTATGTCTGGCACAAACCCAACACCTCTCATCACCCCGAGAACACCACCCCCACATCTCTGGATGACTGAAACAGGTTTCCCTCAAGAATTTCCCTGTATTTAGAGCCATCCATCATTCCTTCAGTTCTGACCAGTTTCCCAGTCCCTGCTGATGAAAAACATCCCCACAGCATGATGCTGCCACCACCATGCTGTGGGGATGTTTTTCATCAGCAGGGACTGGGAAACTGGTCAGAACTGAAGGAATGATGGATGGCTCTAAATACAGGGAAATTCTTGAGGGAAACCTGTTTCAGTCATCCAGAGATTTGAGACTGGGGACAGAGGTTCACCATCCAGCAGGACAATGACCCTAAGCATACTGCTAAAGCAACACTCGAGTGGTTTAATGGGAAACATTTAAATGTCTTGGAATGGCCTAGTCAAAGCCCAGACCTCAATTCAATTGAGAATCTGTGGTATGACTTAAAGATTGCTGTACACCAGCGGAACCCATCCAACTTGAAGGAGCTGGAGCAGTTTTGCCTTGAAGAATGGGCAAAAATCCCAGTGGCTAGATGTGCCAAGCTTATAGAGACATACCCCAAGACACTTGCAGCTGTAATTGCTGCAAAAGGTGGCTCTACAAAGTACTGGCTCTGGGGGGGTGAATAGTTATGCACGCTCAAGTTTTCTGTCTTTTTGTCTTATTTCTTGTTTGTTCCACACACACAAATATTTTGCATCTTCAAAGTTATAGGCATGTTGTGTAAATCAAAATTATACAAACCCCCAAAAAATCAATTTTAATTCCAGGTTGTAAGGCAACAAAATAGGAAAAATGCCAATGGGGTGAATACTGTATATCAGACATTTGGAATGCCGTTTTTGGAGTGGTGTGGATAGACTATTACTCTCCTTTTTGTCTATTCTTTGTCATAGACAAAGTCACTTGGTTGCAGAGTTTGCAGTGCGTGTGCAAATAATATTTCCCAATGTACTGCCTTGATCATAAACTGATTAGACTTGTTTTCTATTCAATGATTAAAAAAAAATATATATATATATATATATATATATATATATATATATTTAAAAAATACGCCTTGCTTCGGTTTTAAGGGATATTTGTTTGTTATAGTTTGGAGATAGATACAAATGGGCATTTCCATTTGCACATGACATTAATGAAGATGTATTTATACATTTGTGATAATTTAACAGTAACGTCAAAACCGACCACCGAAGCCTAGATGGTGTAAATGGTATTTAACAGCATTGAACGAGTTAAGAGCATTTAGAACACATAGTTAGCCTTCTAGCATTGTTCATGAAGGACTCTTTTTGTGGATAAAAAAAAAAAATGTTTTTGTGTAATGTATAATGTATCAACCTATAGGATTTTTTTGTCTTATACATGGCTAATGCGTGCCCTCTATGCAATAGAATATGGGTATAAAATGCACTCTTTTTGATTGAAAATGTTTTGTCTGCTTATACAAAATCTACAGTACTTGATTGTATTGATACCACATCAATAAATACTTTCTTGTATATCTGTATTGGTTTTTTTTATTTCTAGATTCCACATCCATTTGAAACACACATCATATTTTGGATACAAATCAAATCAAATCAAATTGCATTTGTCACATACACATGTTTAGCAGATGTTATAGCGGGTGTAGCGAAATGCTTGTGCTTTTAGCTCCGACAGTGCAGTAATATCTAACAATTACACAACATATACCCAATATACACAAAAAGTAAGGAATGGGATTTAAGAATATATACATATATGGACAAGCAATGACAGAGCGGCATGGACTAAGACACAGAATAATATTATAGAATAGAATGCAGTATATACATATGAGATGAGTAGTGCAAGATATGTAAACATTATTAAAGTGACTAGTGTTCCATTTCTTAAAGTGGCCAGTGATTTCAATAGGCAGCAGCAGCCTCTAATGTGCTAGTGATGGCTATTTAACAGTCTGATGGCCTTGAGATAGAAGCTGTTTTTCATTCTCTCGGTCCCAGCTTTGATGCACCTGTACTGACCACGCCTTCTGGATGATAGCGGGGTGAACAGGCAGTGGCTCGGGTGGTTGATGTCCTTGATGATCTTTTTGGCCTTCCTGTGACATCGGGTGCTGTATGTGTCTTGGAAGGCGGGTAGTTTGCCCCCGGTAATGCGTTCGGCAGACCGCACCACCCTCTGGAGAGCCCTGCGGTTGTGGGCGGTGCAGTTGCCGTACCAGGCGGTGATACAGCCTGACAGGATGCTCTCAATTGTGCAACTGTAAAAGTTTGTGAGGGTTTTAGGTGATAAGCCACATTTCTTCAGCCTCCTGAGGTTGAAGAGGCTCTGTTGCGCCTTCTTCACCACACTGTCTGGGTGGGTGGACCATTTCAGTTTGTCGATGATGTGTACGCCAAGGAACTTGAAGCTTTCCACCTTCTCCACTGCGGTCCCGTCGATGTGGATAGGGGGGTGCACCCTCTGCTGTTTCCTGAAGTCCACGATCATCTCCTTTGTTTTGTTGATGTTGAGGGAGAGATTTTCCTGGCACCACACTCCCAGAGCCCTCACCTCCTCCCTGTAGGCGGTCTCTTCATTGTTGGTAATCAAGCCTACTACTGTTGTGTCGTCTACAAACTTGATGATTGAGTTGGAGGCGTGCTTGGCCACGCAGTCATGGGTGAACAGGGAGTACAGGAGTGGGCTGAGCACACACCCTTGTGGGGCCCCAGTGTTGAGGATCAGCGAAGTGGAGATGTTGTTTCCTACCTTCACCACCTGGGGGCAGCCCGTCAGGAAGTCCAGGACCCCGTTGCACAGGGTGGGATTCAGACCCAGGGCCTCGAGCTTAATGATGAGCTTGGAGGGTACTATGGTCTTACATAGGTATTCCTCTTGTCCAGATGGGATAGGTTAGTGTGCAGTGTGTTGGCAATTGCATCGTCTGTGGATCTATTGGGGTGGTAAGCAAATTGAAGTGGGTCTAGGGTGACAGGTAAGGTGGAGGTGATATGATCCTTGACTAGTCTCTCAAAGCACTTCATGATGACAGAGGTGAGTGCTACAGGACGATAGTCATTTAGTTCAGTTGACTTTGCTTTCTTGGGTACAGGAACAATGGTGGCCATCTTGAAAAATGTGGGAACAGCAGACTGGGAAAGGGAGAGATTGAATATGTCCATGAACACACCAGCCAGCTGGTCTGTGCATGCTCTGAGGATGCGGCTAGGGATGCCGTCTGGGCCGGCAGCCTTGCAGGGGTTAACACTCTTAAATGTCTTAATCACGTCGGCCATGGAGAAGGAAAGGCCACAGTCCTTGGCAGTGGCGGCTCCTGAAAAAATTCTCAGGGGGGGCAATTTTTCTGATGATTTAGGTGACCTACACACATTTAAAAAAAGATATGTCCAGCAACAACATGAAGACAGGGCCAGCATATAAGTCAATACCAGAAGCATTTATTGACTGATCTCAAAAGTGTTGGCTTACAAAAGCAAAATAAGTTATCACAGTAAAAATAATCAAGGGTGTTCTTTCACATTCCTCAACACTGCATAAACAATATGCATTTCCATAAAACACCTCATCTAATTGTGCCACAAAGTTGACAAGTCCAAGAAAAATACCAGGGTTGGTGGAGCCCTCAGTTTCATCTTTGCCTCGCAAAGCTAACTCAAACACTCCGCAAAACTTCACACACTGGATTAGCCGGCTGAGGATGTGGCGGTTCTTGCTAACCTCATCGTTGTGGCGGCGGACAGCTAGCCTGTATCCCTCATCCAGTTGAGTGGCAATGTTCACTCTCCCCAAAGCAGACAATCTCAAACAGCTATCCATGTGGGTCTTTGACAGCTCATGTTTCTTAATCTTTTCTGAAAGATGGTGCATGTCCGTTACACCAGTCGCTGTCCAAGCGGTGCTGTCTGCCGTGCCGCCTTCAGGGTGAAAGAGTAAGCAGGGGTAGCAGAAGACTGCATTAGCTACATCGCAGCCTGCTAGCCAGGTTTTTCGTTCGTAACAATTTTTGGAAAATCCTCGGGTGTAGGACTTTCCCCCTTTAGTAGAAACCTGTTGAATTATTAAATTTGGTCTGGGAGGTCCTAATTGTTTCGTTGCCAATTTATCTTGATTTGTTCGCCGACAAAAAGGAACTTCTTTCAAAGAGACAATCGAGTTGCACTGAACGCTAGCCATCTTGACAGTAGTACGTGAATTGATTGACGCTGCTACCCGCTCTTTTCTTAGTTACGTTCATGGTTATGTTACGTATGACGAAAGCGCGTAAGTGCAAGCCCTCCCGGAACCCATAGAGATTGTATTGAAAGCTCTGATATTTGAAAAAAAATGATTTTACATGAGAGTCTATGAGAGACTTCTGGGGCGATTTTCAACCTGACTGAAATCGCCCCAAAAGGGGCGGGGCCATTTGAAGCACGACTTTAGCCTGATTGGACATTTAGTGGCAGATCAGACGTCTAGATTAGAACACTGATAACTACTGTTGCTGTGATATAATTGATTAGAAAAAAAATCCCTTCCTTTTCCCGTTTGGCAGTGCGTCGCCCATATCGCCCTAATGAACACACCGCCCCTGGTCCTTGGTAGTGGGCCTCGTCAGTGGCACTGTGTTATCCTCAAAGCGGCCGAAGAAGGTGTTTAGCTTGTCTGGAAGTGAGACGTCGGTGTAGGCGACGTGGCTGGTTTTCTTTTTGTAGTCCGTGATTGTCTGTAGACCCTGCCACATACGTCTCGTGTCTGAGCCGTTGAATTGCGACTCCACTTTGTCTCTATACTGATGTTTTGCCAGTTTAATTGCCTTGCGGAGTGAGTAGCTACACAGTTTGTATTCTGCCATATTCCCAGTCACCTTGCCATGGTTGAATGCGGTAGTTCGCGCTTTCAGATTTGCGTGAATGCTGCCGTCTATCCACGGTTTCTGGTTAGGGTAGGTTTTAATAGTCACAGTGGGCACAACATCACCTATACACTTCCTGATAAACTCAGTCACCATTTCAGTGTACATGTCTAAATTATTTTCGGAAGCTACCCGGAACATATCCCAGTCCGCGTGAAAAAAACTATCTTGAAGCGTGGATTCCGAATGGTCAGACAAGCATTGAATAGTCCTTAGCACGGGTACTTCCTGTTTGAGTTTCTGCCTATAGGAAGGGAGAAGCAAAATGGAGTCGTGGTCAGATTTGCCAAAAGGAGTGCGGGGGAGGATTTGCCGAAAGGAGGGCAATGGTCGAGGATTTTAGCAGCTCGAGTACAACAGTCGATATATTGATAGAACTTCGGCAGCCTAGTCCTCAAATTTGCTTTGTTAAAATCCCCGGCTACAATAAATGCAGCCTCAGGATATGTGGTTTCCAGTTTGCATAAGGTCCAGTGAAGTTATTTGAGAACACCCGAAGAGTATTCTCTTGGGAGATAATACGGTCGGCATTTGATTGTGAGGTATTCTAGGTCGGTTGAACAGAAGGACTCAAGTTCCTCTATGTTACTACAATTACACCATTAGTCGTTAATCATGAAACACACACCTCCGCCCTTCTGCTTCCCGGAGAGATATTTATTCCTGTCTGCGTGATGAACTGAGAGCCCATCTGGCTGGACCGATTTCGACAGAATATCCCAAGAGAGACATGTTTCCGTGAAACAGAGTATGTTACAGGCCTTGATGTCTCTCTAGAAAGAAATCCTTGCCCATAGTTCGTCGACTTTGTTAACCAAAGACTGAACATTAGCGAGTAGAATACTTGGAAGCTGTGGATGGTGTGTGCGCCTCCTAAGTCGGACCAGCAGGCCGCTCAGAGTGCCTCTCCTCCGCCGGCGATGTTTTGGGTCAGCCGCTGGAATCAGTTCAGTTGCCCTGGGGAGTGCAAACAAAGGATCTGCTTCGGGAAAGTCGTATTTCTGGTCGTAATGCTGGTGAGTTACCACCGCTCTGATATCCAATAGTTTTTCCCAGCTGTATGTAATGATGCAAAACACTTTCTGAGCTAATAATGTAAAAAAATAATACATAAAAAAACAAAATACTGCAAAGTTTCCTAAGACCTAGTCGCGAGGCCGCCATCTTCGTCGGCGCCAGGCGCAAGGGAGTATTAGTAGTGTATGCTTACTGTATCTGGGCCTTAGTATAAAATACTATATATAGGCTATCCAATTTGCTCTCAGAATGGTATGTACTGTACCAATGAAGATATAGGCCTAAGTCACTTTGGAGAATAACCAGTAATGAGTAGGGTGTCTTTTATCTAGAAGAGACCCACCTGTGTGTATACATTTTCCATGGTCTGGTAAAGAGTTCACTAGACTGAACATAACAACCACATCTACATCCATCAAACAGACTGTGTGTTTTTTCTACAAAAACACACAGACCCATCACACACACACACACACACACACACACACACACACACACACACACACACACACACACACATTGGAAGCAAGAGCTGCTACTGTTCACAAAAATGTCAGGTTGGGAAAAGAGGGGTGGGCTATATAGGCTGGCTGACGTGACTCACGTGACTCACAGGGTGGGTATTGCTGTGACACACTGGTCTGGACAGGAGGCCGTTGTTAATGCAGCATTCGGACAGACTTGTGCTTATTTCTGGCTAAGCTTTGATTGGTTCTCTCAAATGTTTTTTTTTATTTCCTGGGGAATTGAGACCTCATGTTGTTTGGATTTGAAAATCCAACAGTTGTATTTGAAGGGGCGGCGCTCGGGGGCTGTGTGTGGTTGTCCACGTGGGTTTGAGTGAGAACGACACAGAGGAGAACCAATCAGGAAAAAAAGCACATCCCCTTCATTATCGACGCATCTTGCCGACAACATCAACATAGCCTTTCCAGACTGAAGTCAGGAGGACTTCGAGTTAGGTGTTAGCCAGACTATTAGCTGATCAGAAGTCAGGAGGACTTGGAGTTAGGTGTTAGCCAGACTATTAGCTGATCAGAAGTCAGGAGGACTTCGAGTTAGGTGTTAGCCAGACTATTAGCTGATCAGAAGTCAGGAGGACTTCGAGTTAGGTGTTAGCCAGACTATTAGCTGATCAGAAGTCAGGAGGACTTCGAGTTAGGTGTTAGCCAGACTATTAGCTGATCATAGCGAATGTACATGACGCAGGCCTAAATCAGCTACAGTAGTTAGCTAGCTAGTTAATTATGCTGTCGAAATAATATTCTAGCTATTCTTTTACTTGATTTGAGTTTGTTCTGCTGCTGACATCTGCCTCTTAATTGCCCCCTTCCCTGTACCTGACCACGAGAGACGACAACACGCAACTCAGAAGTACTTCCAAAGACGATGTAACTTTTATTGGTAATCACCACTAACGGAGGGCGCCTGTATCACCTGTATGCCTGGATGAGTGTAGCAGCAGTGCGCATGCAAACTCCTTGGGTGGGGGAATGGGGCGCCCGCATGGGGGAGTGGTAATTTTCTAAAATTCAAGAGTTTATTTACATTTACATCATTTAGCAGACGCTCTTATCCAGAGTGACTTACAAATTGGTGCATTCAACTTATGATAGCAAGTGGGACAACCACTTTTTTTCTTCTTTTTTTTATGGGGGGGGGGGGGGGGGGGTGGGGGAGGGGGGGTAGAAGGATTGCTTTATACTATTCCAGGTATTCCTTAAAGAGGTAGGGTTTCAAGTGTCTCCGGAAGGTGGTCAGTGACTCCGCTGTCCTGGCGTCGTGGGGGAGCTTGTTCCACCATTGGGGTGCCAGAGCAGCAAATAGCTTTGACTGGGCTGAGCGGGAACTGTGCTTCTGTAGAGGTAGGGGAGCTAGCAGGCCAGAGGTGGATGAACGTAGTGGCCTCGTTTGGGTGTAGGGTCTGATCAGAGCCTGAAGGTACGGAGGTGCCGTTCCCCTCACAGCTCCATAGGCAAGCACCATGGTCTTGTAGTAGATACGAGCCTCAACTGGAAGCCAGTGGAATGTGCGGAGGAGCGGGGTGACATGAGAGAACTTGGGAAGGTCGAACACCAGACGGGCTGCGGCGTTCTGGATAAGTTGTAGGGGTTTAATGGCACAGGCAGGGAGCCCAGCCAACAGCGAGTTGCAGTAATCCAGACGGGAGATGACAAGTGCCTGGATTAGGACCTGTGCCGCTTTCTGTGTAAGGTAGGGTCGTACTCTGCGAATGTTGTAGAGCATGAACCTGCAGGATCGGGTCACCGCTTTGATGTTAGCAGAGAACGACAGGGTGTTGTCCAGGGTCACGCCAAGGCTCTTTGCACTCTGGGAGGAGGACACAATGGAGTTGTCAACCGTGATGGCGAGATCATAGAGCGGGCAGTCCTTCCCAGGGAGGAAGAGAAGCTCCGTCTTGCCGAGGTTCAGCTTGAGGTGGTGATCCGACATCCACACTGATATGTCTGCCAGACATGCAGAGATGTGATTCGCCACCTGTTATCAGAAGGGGGAAAGGAGAAGATTAATTGTGTGTCGTCTGTGTAGCAATGATAGGAGAGACCATGTGAGGATATGACAGAGCCAAGTGACTTGGTGTATAGAGAGAATAGGAGAGGGCCTAGAACTGAGCCCTGGGGGACACCAGTGGTGAGAGCACGTGGTGTGGAGACAGATTCTCGCCACGCCACCTGGTAGGAGCGACCTGTCAGGTAGGACGCAATCCAAGAGTGAGCAGCGCCGGAGATGCCCAACTCAGAGAGGGTGGAGAGGAGGATCTGATGGTTCACAGTATTAAAGGCAGCAGATAGGTATAGAAGGATGAGAGCAGAGGAGAGAGAGTTAGCTTTAGCAGTGCGGAGAGCCTCCGTGACACAGAGAAGAGCAGTCTCAGTTGAATGACCAGTATTGAAACCTGACTGGTTTGGATCAAGAAGGTCATTCTGAGAGAGATAGCAGGAGAGTTGGCTAGAGTCGGCACGTTCAAGAGTTTTGGAGAGAAAAGAAAGAAGGGATACTGGTCTGTAGTTGTTGACATCGGAGGGATCAAGTGTAGGTTTTTTGAGGAGGGGTGCAACTCTCGCTCTCTTGAAGACGGAAGGGACATGGCCAACGGTCAAGAATGAGTTGATGAGCGAGGTGAGGTAAGGGAGAAGGTCTCCGGAAATGGTCTGGAGAAGAGAGGAGGGGATAGGGTCAAGCGGGCAGGTTGTTGGGCGGCCGGCCGTCACAAGTCGCATTATTTCATCTGAAGAGAGAGGGGAGAAAGAAATCAAAGCATAGGGTAGGGCAGTGTGAGCAGGACAAGCGGTGTCATTGGTTGACGAAGTCATCCACAGAGAGGGAGGAGGGAGGGGGAGGAGGAGGAGGATTCAGCAGGGAGGAGAAGGTGGCAAAGAGCTTCCTAGGGTTAGAGGCAGAGGCTTGAAATTTAGAGTGGAATTAGCTAGTTCAATTGGTAATCTGTTACATTTAAAGTTACGAGAGAAAAGAAACATCAAATAAAATGTATTCATAAAAAACATTTTCACCAATCTGCGAGGGCGTTCAGTTCGATTAAACATTTGCTATGTTGCATGAGAGTTTGTACTGAACGACATGTTTCCCCAAAACGTACCTCAACGTTCTTGAACAGACTTCGAGGTACGTTTTCTCAGTTTGGTGGGTGTGGCAAGGTGTGACTTGAAGCAATGAGTGACGTATTTAAAAGGCAGCGGAGCGTTCCCCAACCCAACCCCTCCCCGTTTTTCAACTGGTCGTTCAGAACAGAACAGTTTCTGTTTCATTGAACGTTGCAGTACGTTTTTTCGTACTGAACGCAGCCCTGGGTCCTTTCTGTGCAGGTGTCTGTGACTCAGCCTCATTCTATGTTGATATGGGTGTTTTGGTTACAAATAGGCCTATATAGTGTTGTGGTGGATACACACACCCCTACAGAGAGACCAGGGTAGAGTAACACACACCCCTACAGAGACCAGGGTAGAGTAACACACACCCCTACAGAGAGACCAGGGTAGAGTAACACACCCCTACAGAGAGACCAGGGTAGAGTAACACACACCCCTACAGAGAGACCAGGGTAGAGTAACACACACCCCTACAGAGAGACCAGGGTAGAGCAACACACACCCCTACAGAGAGACCAGGGTAGAGTAACACACACCCCTACAGAGAGACCAGGGTAGAGTAACACACACCCCTACAGAGAGACCAGGGTAGAGTAACACACACCCCTACAGAGAGACCAGGGTAGAGTAACACACACCCCTACAGAGAGACCAGGGTAGAGCAACACACACCCCTACAGAGAGACCAGGGTAGAGTAACACACACCCCTACAGAGAGACCAGGGTAGAGTAACACACACCCCTACAGAGAGACCAGGGTAGAGTAACACACACCCCTACAGAGAGACCAGGGTAGAGTAACACACACCCCTACAGAGAGACCAGGGTAGAGTAACACACCCCTACAGAGAGACCAGGGTAGAGTAACACACACCCCTACAGAGAGACCAGGGTAGAGTAACACACACCCCTACAGAGAGACCAGGGTAGAGTAACACACACCCCTACAGAGAGACCAGGGTAGAGTAACACACACCCCTACAGAGAGACCAGGGTAGAGTAACACACACCCCTACAGAGAGACCAGGGTAGAGTAACACACACCCCTACAGAGAGACCAGGGTAGAGTAACACACCCCTACAGAGAGACCAGGGTAGAGTAACACACACCCCTACAGAGAGACCAGGGTAGAGTAACACACACCCTTACAGAGAGACCATTAGAGTAACACACACCCCTACAGAGAGACCAGGTTACACACACAGAGCTAAGGAGAGACGGCCAGTAAAGACTAGGCCTATAAACTCAAACCTAGAGCATTTTATGATTTTACACCCCCCCCCCTAGTACCTGGCTGTCGTGGATGTTATCCCCAGGGGGCCAGCTGTGTTTGCCAGGCTGTTCTCCGTCGCCAGCCCAGTCCGGCCCATTCCGGCTCTCCGCACCAAGTCTGTGGTGCGCGTCGCCAGCCCAGTCCGGCCCATTCCTGCTCCCCGCACCAAGTCTGTGGTGCGCGTCGCCAGCCCAGTCCGGCCCATTCCTGCTCCCCGCACCAAGTCAGTGGTGCGTTTCGTCAGCCCTGTCCGGCCCGTTCCTGCTCCCCGCACCAAGTCAGTGGTGCGCGTCGTCAGCCCGGTCCGGCCCGCTCCTGCTCCCCGCACCAAGTCAGTGGTGCGTTTCGTCAGCCCGGCTCGGCCTGCTCCTGCTCCCCACACCAAGCCAGTGGTGTGCGTCGTCAGTCCGGCACGGCCCGTGCCTGTTCCACCGGTGGCGGGTCCGGCACCGGTCAGGTGCTGCGTCACGCCGGAGCTAGAGCAATCCGCTCCACCAGTGTTCAGTTCAGCTCTGGTCAGCAGGGCCAGACCGGACCAGGGGTACTTTGGGGGGTTAGAGAAGGAGTGGGGGTCATGTCCGGAGCCGGATCCGCCGCCGAGGCGGAGTGCCCACCCGGTCCCTCCCCTGTTGTATTTGGTTGGCGCGGTCGGAGTCCGCGCCTTTAGGGGGGGGTACTGTCACGCCCTGGCTCTGGGGACTCTAGTATGTTGAGCCAGGGTGTGAGTTTTCATTTGTTTATGTTCTTATTTGGTTTGTTTATGTAACCAGAGACATCACGTTTTCGTCTGTTATTTTGATTGTGTGATCATACCCTAATAAATATAAATATGTTCACCTTCAACGCTGCGCATTGGTCCTCCTCCTTAGACGAGCGTGATAACGACTCAAGTCATGTTTGTGCCTGTGCGATTGAGTCTGACTAGTAGAGGCGTTGTCTTCTCTTCCCTAGCAGTTGAAATTCAAATATTTAAAAAAAACTAGCTTGTGAACAAAACAATGTAAATTGCCAAGAAACACAAGGACAAAGTCTCACTTTAGTAAATTATACCAACAAAAAAGTAAAAAAAGTAAATTATACCAACTTTTTATGCTTTTCATAGCCTACTGGTTAATTTAGAATGTTTCTCATGACTCAGCCCTGTTGCGACACCACTCATATTATGGCCATTGAAATGCCACCGATCGCGGTTAACATTTTTTCAATAACTGAAGCTGAAGGTTATACTCTTAGTTTAAAGTGTGACCGAAACCCAAATTGTGTACTTGCCTACTGTCAGATTTCTTTTTTTTTATTTCAAGGGCGTATGTAACTTCTTTCCTAGGTCAGTTTGACCTCACTGCACATGTTTAGGGTGATCAACAGATGCTGAGTAAGAGAGAACTCCAGCTGATCGTCGCGTTCATAATGACGAGTTTAGGAATTTTATTTTTTTCCCTTTTATTTTTTATTTGAAGGGTATTGTACTATCACTTTTATTTTTATTTTGTGTAGGTTGGGAATGTTGAGGGTGGGGTTATGTTGGCATTATCCAAAGATTATTGTGTTGTGTTTCTATGGTATTTTGACTTCTCCTCTTATAAGGATTCATGTCTAGTTCAACCACAAGTCAGGATGGTATTTTGACTTCTCTTATAAGGATTCATGTCTAGTTCAACAACAAGTCAGGATGGTATTTTGACTTCTCTTATAAGGATTAATGTCTAGTTCAACCACAAGTCAGGATGGTATTTTGACTTCTCTTATAAGGATTCATGTCTAGTTCAACCACAAGTCAGGATGGTATTTTGACTTCTCTTATAAGGATTCATGTCTAGTTCAACAACAAGTCAGGATGGTATTTTGACTTCTCTTATAAGGATTCATGTCTAGTTCAACAACAAGTCAGGATGGTATTTTGACTTCTCTTATAAGGATTCATGTCTAGTTCAACAACAAGTCAGGATGGTATTTTGACTTCTCTTATAAGGATTCATGTCTAGTTCAACAACAAGTCAGGATGGTATTTTGACTTCTCTTATAAGGATTCATGTCTAGTTCAACCACAACTCAGGATGGTATTTTGACTTCTCCTCTTAAAATAATTAATGTATAGTTCAACCACAAGTAAGGATGATATTTTGACTTCTCTTATAAGGATTAATGTCTAGTTCAACCACAAGTCAGGATGGTAATTTGACTTCTCCTCTTATAAGGATTAATGTGTAGTTCAACAAAAAGTCAGGATGGTATTTTGACTTCTCCTCTTATAGGGATTCATGTCTAGTTCAACCACAAGTCAGGATGGTATTTTGACTTCTCTTATAAGGATTAATGTATAGTTCAACCACAAGTCAGGATGGTATTTTGACTTCTCCTCTTAAAATAATTAATGTATAGTTCAACCACAAGTCAGGATGGTATTTTGACTTCTCTTATTAGGATTAATGTCTAGTTCAACAACAAGTCAGGATGGTATTTTGACTTCTCCTCTTATAAGGATTAATGTCTAGTTCAACCACAAGTCAGGATGGTATTTTGACTTCTCCTCTTATAAGGATTAATGTCTAGTTCAACCACAAGTCAGGATGGTATTTTGACTTCTCCTCTTATAAGGATTAATGTCTAGTTCAACCACAAGTCAGGATGGTATTTTGACTTCTCCTCTTATAAGGATTAATGTCTAGTTCAACAACAAGTCAGGATGGTATTTTGACTTCTCTTATAAGGATTAATGTCTAGTTCAACCACAAGTCAGGATGGTATTTTGACTTCTCCTCTTATAAGGATTAATGTCTAGTTCAACAAGTCAGGATGGTATTTTGACTTCTCCTCTTATAAGGATTAATGTATAGTTAAACAACAAGTCAGGATGGTATTTTGACTTCTCCTCTTATAAGGATTAATGTCTAGTTCAACAACAAGTCAGGATGGTATTTTGATTTCTCCTCTTATACATTTACATTTACATCATTTAGCAGACGCTCTTATCCAGAGCGACTTACAAATTGGGATTAATGTGTAGTTCAACAAAAAGTCAGGATGGTATTTTGACTTCTCCTCTTATAGGGATTAATGTCTAGTTCAACAACAAGTCAGGATGGTATTTTGACTTCTCCTCTTATAAGGATTCATGTCTAGTTCAACAACAAGTCAGGATGGTATTTTGACTTCTCTTATAAGGATTAATGTCTAGTTCAACAACAAGTCAGGATGGTATTTTGACTTCTCCTCTTATAGGGATTCATGTCTAGTTCAACAACAAGTCAGGATGGTATTTTGACTTCTCTTATAAGGATTAATGTCTAGTTCAACAACAAGTCTGGATGGTATTTTGACTTCTCTTATAAGGATTAATGTCTAGTTCAACAACAAGTCAGGATGGTATTTTGACTTCTCCTCTTATAGGGATTCATGTCTAGTTCAACAACAAGTCAGGATGGTATTTTGACTTCTCTTCTTATAGGGATTCATGTCTAGTTCAACAACAAGTCAGGATGGTATTTTGACTTCTCTTATAAGGATTAATGTCTAGTTCAACAACAAGTCAGGATGGTATTTTGACTTCTCCTCTTATAAGGATTAATGTCTAGTTCAACCACAAGTCAGGATGGTATTTTGACTTCTCCTCTTATAAGGATTAATGTCTAGTTCAACCACAAGTCAGGATGGTATTTTGACTTCTCCTCTTATAAGGATTAATGTCTAGTTCAACCACAAGTCAGGATGGTATTTTGACTTCTCCTCTTATAAGGATTAATGTCTAGTTCAACAACAAGTCAGGATGGTATTTTGACTTCTCTTATAAGGATTAATGTCTAGTTCAACCACAAGTCAGGATGGTATTTTGACTTCTCCTCTTATAAGGATTAATGTCTAGTTCAACAAGTCAGGATGGTATTTTGACTTCTCCTCTTATAAGGATTAATGTATAGTTAAACAACAAGTCAGGATGGTATTTTGACTTCTCCTCTTATAAGGATTAATGTCTAGTTCAACAACAAGTCAGGATGGTATTTTGATTTCTCCTCTTATACATTTACATTTATATCATTTAGCAGACGCTCTTATCCAGAGCGACTTACAAATTGGGATTAATGTGTAGTTCAACAAAAAGTCAGGATGGTATTTTGACTTCTCCTCTTATAGGGATTAATGTCTAGTTCAACAACAAGTCAGGATGGTATTTTGACTTCTCCTCTTATAAGGATTCATGTCTAGTTCAACAACAAGTCAGGATGGTATTTTGACTTCTCTTATTAGGATTAATGTCTAGTTCAACAACAAGTCAGGATGGTATTTTGACTTCTCCTCTTATAAGGATTAATGTCTAGTTCAACCACAAGTCAGGATGGTATTTTGACTTCTCCTCTTATAAGGATTAATGTCTAGTTCAACCACAAGTCAGGATGGTATTTTGACTTCTCCTCTTATAAGGATTAATGTGTAGTTCAACCACAAGTCAGGATGGTATTTTGACTTCTCCTCTTATAAGGATTAATGTCTAGTTCAACAACAAGTCAGGATGGTATTTTGACTTCTCTTATAAGGATTAATGTCTAGTTCAACCACAAGTCAGGATGGTATTTTGACTTCTCCTCTTATAAGGATTAATGTCTAGTTCAACAAGTCAGGATGGTATTTTGACTTCTCCTCTTATAAGGATTAATGTATAGTTAAACAACAAGTCAGGATGGTATTTTGACTTCTCCTCTTATAAGGATTAATGTCTAGTTCAACAACAAGTCAGGATGGTATTTTGATTTCTCCTCTTATACATTTACATTTACATCATTTAGCAGACGCTCTTATCCAGAGCGACTTACAAATTGTGATTAATGTGTAGTTCAACAAAAAGTCAGGATGGTATTTTGACTTCTCCTCTTATAGGGATTAATGTCTAGTTCAACAACAAGTCAGGATGGTATTTTGACTTCTCCTCTTATAAGGATTCATGTCTAGTTCAACAACAAGTCAGGATGGTATTTTGACTTCTCTTATAAGGATTAATGTCTAGTTCAACAACAAGTCAGGATGGTATTTTGACTTCTCCTCTTATAGGGATTCATGTCTAGTTCAACAACAAGTCAGGATGGTATTTTGACTTCTCTTATAAGGATTAATGTCTAGTTCAACAACAAGTCTGGATGGTATTTTGACTTCTCTTATAAGGATTAATGTCTAGTTCAACAACAAGTCAGGATGGTATTTTGACTTCTCCTCTTATAGGGATTCATGTCTAGTTCAACAACAAGTCAGGATGGTATTTTGACTTCTCTTATAAGGATTAATGTCTAGTTCAACAACAAGTCAGGATGGTATTTTGACTTCTCCTCTTATAAGGATTAATGTCTAGTTCAACAACAAGTCAGGATGGTATTTTGACTTCTCCTCTTATAAGGATTAATGTATAGTTCAACCACAAGTCAGGATGGTATTTTGACTTCTCTTATAAGGATTCATGTCTAGTTCAACAACAAGTCAGGATGGTATTTTGACTTCTCCTCTTATAAGGATTAATGTCTAGTTCAACAACAAGTCTGGATGGTATTTTGACTTCTCCTCTTATAAGGATTAATGTGTAGTTCAACAACAAGTCAGGATGGTATTTTGACTTCTCCTCTTATAAGGATTAATGTCTAGTTCAACCACAAGTCAGGATGTTATTTTGACTTCTCTTATAAGGATTAATGTCTAGTTCAACAACAAGTCTGGATGGTATTTTGACTTCTCCTCTTATAGGGATTCATGTCTAGTTCAACAACAAGTCAGGATGGTATTTTGACTTCTCCTCTTATAGGGATTCATGTCTAGTTCAACAACAAGTCAGGATGGTATATTGACTTCTCTTATAAGGATTAATGTCTAGTTCAACAACAAGTCAGGATGGTATTTTGACTTCTCCTCTTATAAGGATTAATGTCTAGTTCAACAACAAGTCAGGATGGTATTTTGACTTCTCCTCTTATAAGGATTAATGTATAGTTCAACCACAAGTCAGGATGGTATTTTGACTTCTCTTATAAGGATTCATGTCTAGTTCAACAACAAGTCAGGATGGTATTTTGACTTCTCTTATAAGGATTAATGTCTAGTTCAACAACAAGTCAGGATGGTATTTTGACTTTTCCTCTTATAAGGATTAATGTCTAGTTCAACAACAAGTCCGGATGGTATTTTGACTTCTCCTCTTATAAGGATTAATGTCTAGTTCAACAACAAGTCAGGATGGTATTTTGACTTCTCCTCTTATAAAGATTAATGTCTAGTTCAACAAGTCAGGATGGTATTTTGACTTCTAACCTCTACAAATCTGAACCCCCATCAAATAATACGGCTATAGACAACTTTTTAGATAACTTGGATATTCCATCCATTGATATGGACATGAGTAAAGTTCTGGATAACCCTCTGCATCTTGATGAGATAACAGGGTCTAAAGTTAATGCAAAGTGGCAAGGCCGATGGCATGGGGCCAGATCAACTCACCCCACTTGCTATTACATATGTTCAACGACTCGTTTTCACAGGGCTCTCTCCCCCCGACGCTAACTCAAGCCTCCATCTCACTTATACTCAAGAAAAATAAAGATCCGGTGGAATGTGGTGGATAAGCTACTTTGTTCTACTTGTTATTTTAATGACACTGACAATGCCTTGTTCAATGTTCTGTGTGCCGTTTCTCAAAATAATCCCCATAATAAAGGGACAGTCCAATTGACCACTAGGGGGCGTTTATGTCTCACTAAAAGGTAACATGGACCAAAACAGAGAACCTATTTCTTCACTTGATAATAATGTCAGAGAATAACATGATTTATGATATTCGATACATATTCATACATGGTGTTACTATTATATTTTCTATATTCATAACATGACATTAGATTAATCAATGATGACGCCATTAAGCTATGAGCACACGTCTGTGTCTGACCAATATTTTATATTGCCAATCTAACAAAACAACAGATTACCTCATCCCTTGACTGTTTGTTATATTATAACATAGCTAGTAAGACAGGACAAGGCTTGGCTGGAGGTCATCTAACTAGGTGGATGGACCAAAATAGGTGCGTTTGAGTGGTAAGGCGAAAGCAACAGACTGTAGACAAATGTCTAGGAGTGAAGTCAGGTGCATCTGCGACAGCCGAAAGTCGGACACTAATGTGGTTTTCCAAAAGCAAGGCTCCGATCAACATGGCAGTGTTGCCGTTGTTTATAAAAGTTTATCTTTATAATATCGAAATAAAGATGGCTGCAACCCCCATATCACACACTAACAAATTGAAATCATATGTATAATCAATCGGTGAGAAAGAGCATCATATTAATGTTTATATATCCATTGTATACATGAATCTCGGCAAAGTTGGATCCTGTTTCAATCATGTCTTTGATCACATTCCTGTGGGTCAAACAAAAACACCCTAATGATTGGTTGGCAATAGAGCCTCCCACAATGCAGGCGATGGATGCAGGATGCGGTCAAAATTTCATGACCCTTGATCACATGGTTTTTGTCAAGTTCATGGAGTCAACATGTAGGCACAAGTCGGACAATTTGTAAATTATGCAATACACTTTGAAGGCGGTGAACAAGGATGGCCAGACTTGACAAAAATGATCCACTCGAACACTTATAATGGCTCAATGTACAACCTATTGAGTCCTATTGCTCATCACTCCGAGATTGGCGATGACGAGAGGTTGACCAAATCGGCAATTTATAGTCGGAACTAGGAAACGCGGAAATTTCGATTTGCTGATTCGTTGAACGCGGCACTTGTATAACTACAACCACTTAGCAACTCGGACATTTCTGAGATTCCTAGTTCCGACTAGCACATGAACGCGGCATTACTACTGCTCAACCTGAAATAAACATTATATCTCTCAGTGATTCCAGTTTAATATTAGCACATTTGTTAAACATTATTGTTGTTTTGTGATGACAGTGGTTTTGATCACTGGTTTTCTTGCGTACAAAGTGACGCAAAAAAGATTACCACCTTGAAACTCCTCCCAACAGTTCCGATGTGAGCTCTCTCACCCACCTTTGAGAGGAACTAAAAAGATATCTGACAGCAGTTACTGCCCTCCATCCACATTCTCCGGGATAGTCACTGGTTTTCAATGTTCAGCCTGCTCTTTGTAAGTAAGAACGCTTGTTCATATCGTTATACATTATCACAAAAAAAACCCAGATATAACTATTTCGCAATAGCGTCGGTCTTATTGGGAAGAAAGTAACGTTAGCTAGCTAAGGCTAGCCTGCTAACGCGGGGATATGGCAGCTAAATAACATTACGCGAAGCTGCAGAGTTGGAGAACGACGTTATCTACAAATAATGTTGGCAAAACACCAAGGTCCAAGTTAAACGAAACATTAATAGCGAACGAGTAGTAGTTTTAATCGAAAAAGCCTTAACATCGATAACAGCTAGCTAGCTAACGTTAGCCAGTCAGCTGTCCGTTTCCTGCGTAACGCCGGTAGCTAGCTATAGTAAGTTAACGTTAGCTTAGTTAGCACGTTAACCACGGTAATGGACGCGAGCTAACTAACGAATCTACAAGGGGGGATTGTGGTTTCAGCCAACCATCTAAGCCAAAGTAGCCATCGATAATAACTAGGTATTTTTTTCTGTTTATCTACCCAGATAGCTTTGTTAGTGCTAGCTAGCTAGCTACTCGTTTGACCCACACTAACAGTTACAGCCCAGTGTGACCCATTTATTTTCTTAACTGCCTTGCTTGTAGCCGGCTAGTTAGCATAACGACGTTAGCAGGGTAGCTAGTTTCATGGCTTGACAGACGGAGAAGGGGCAAGCCAACGTTGTTGGCTAACATTACAGTTACACACACAGCGACCTATTTTACAAGACATGCGGACCCGTTTCTTGTGTCAATGTTATCTTTTGTCCTCGATATTAATTAGCCGACCAAGAAAGCTTACTAGCCAAATATAATTAGCCTGTTTGCTAATTGCTAGGTAGCTAGATGATGCTTCTACTGTACCCAATGATGTATAGTTATACTCCTTGCTTCTAGCTACCTTACTTGCCCTTGTTCCTGTTCACATGTAGCTAACGTTAGCCTAGCTGCGCAGTGTTGAACTGGAAACGCCGCTGTCTGAATTGGATGTACAGAGTTTCGGTCGGTCCTAAGGTTGGCTACGGACAGGTGTAACACGATATAACGTGTCAACTAAATTCAAAAAAAAAAAATACAAATCGGGATGGAAAAACGCATTAACTGTTAACTTATACGACTAAAACCAGATATAAAGTATGTAGAAAAGATAGTGCTCATATATTTATTTATTTATAATATAGTCTAAGTCATCATAATAAAATCTAGACAATCAGGGAGAATTGAAAATTCCCAAAACAATGAATTTAGCAGAATATGTAAGAATCGCATGAAATTACCTTATACTGCAACATTTTCTCCCAGCTGCATGGCAGAATGTGTAGAATTGTAGGAAATTTGCTTTAAAACTGCAAACATGTCTCATGCTCCCTGCTACCCCCACCACCTAAGCCCCCTTTTCATCCAGAAAAAACCCTGATCATAACATCCACTCCTGCTTCAGTGTATTCTTTGTCAGGGTATTTCAAATCAAATTGTATTTGTCACATGCTTACTTACAAGCCCTTAACCAACAATGAAGTTTTAAGAAAAATAAGTGTTAAGTAAAAAATTGATAAATAATTAAAGAGCAGCAGTATAATAACAGTAGTGAGGCTATGTACTGGGAGTACTGGTACGGAGTCAATGTGCGGGGGCAGAGAGTAGCAGCAGCGTAAAAGAGGGGGTGGGGGGAACAATGCAAATAGTCTGGGTAGCCATTTGATCAGGAGTCTTATGGCTTGGGGGTAGAAGCTGTTAAGAAGCCTTTTGGACCTAGGCTTGGCACTCCGGTACCACTTGCCGTGCGGTAGCAGAGAGAACAGTCTATCACTAGGGTGGCTGGAGTCTTTGACAATTTTTAGGGCCTTCCTCTGACACCGCCTGGTATAGAGGTCCTGAACGGCAAGAAGCTTGGCCCCAGTGATGTACTGGGCCGTATGCACTACCCTCTGTAGTGCCTTGCGGTCGGAGGCCGAGCAGTTGCCATACCAGGCGGTGATGCAACCAGTCAAGATGTTCTCGGGTGCAGCTGTATAACTTTTTGAGGATCTGGGGACCCATGCCAAATCCTTTGTCTCCCGAGGGGGACTAGGCTTTGTCCTGATCGCTCCACGACTGGCTTGGTGTGTTTGGACCATGATAGTTTATTGGTGATGTGGACACCAAGGAACTTGAAGCTCTCAACCTACTCCACTACAGCCCCGTCGATGAGAATGGGGGCGTGCTCGGTCCTCTTTTTCCTGTAGTCCACAATCATCTCCTTTGTCTTGATCACGTTGAGGGAGAGGTTGTTATCCTGGCACCACAGGGCCAGGTCTATGACCTCCTCCTTATAGGCTGTCTTGTCGGTGATCAGGCCTACCACTGCTGTGTCGTCGGCAAACTTAATTATGGTGTTGGAGTCGTGTCTGTGCAGTCATGGGTGAACAGGGAGTACAGGAGGGGACTGAGCACGCATCCATGAGGGGCCCCTGTGTTGAGGATCAGCGTGGCAGATGTGTTGTTACCTACGCTTACCACCTGGGGGTGACCCGTCAGGAAGTTAAGGATCCAGTTGCAGAGAGCGGTGTTTATTCCCAGGGTCCTTAGCTTAGTGATGAGCTTTGAGGGCACTATGGTGCTGAGCTGTAGTCAATTATTAGCATTCTCACTTGGGTGTTCCTGTTGTTCAGGGCAGTGTGGAGTGCAATAGAGGTTGCATCATCTGTGGATCTGTTGGGGCGGTTTGAAATTTGGAGTGGGTCTAGGGTTTCTGGGATAATGGTGTTAATGTGAGCCATGACCAGCCTTTCAAAGCACTTCATGGCTACTAACGTGAGTGCTACGGGTCGGTAGTCATTTAGGCAGGTTACGTAAGTGTTCTTGGGCACAGGGACTATGGTGGTCTGCTTGAAACATGTTGGTATTATAGACTCAGACAGGGACAGGTTGAAAATGTCAGCGAAGACACTTGCCAGTTGGTCAACGCATGCTCGGAGTACACGTCCTGGTAATCCATCTGGCCCTGCGGCCTTGTGAATGTTGACCTGTTTAAAGGTCTTACTCACATTTGCTACAGAGAGCGTGATCACACTGTCGTCCGGAACAGCTGATGCTTTCATGCATGCTTCAGTGTTGCTTGCCTCGAAGCGAGCATAGAAGTAATTTAGCTCATCTGGTAGGCTCGTGTCACTGGGCAGCTTGCGGCTGTGCTTCCCTTTGTAGTCTGTAATAGTATGCAAGCCCTGCCACATCCGACGAGCGTCGGAGCCGGCGTAGTACGATTCAGTCTTAGTCCTATATTGACGCTTTGCCAGTTTGATGGTTCGTCGGAGGGCGTTGCGGGTTTTCTTATAAGCGTTCGGGTTAGAGTCCCGCTCCTTGAATGTGGCAGCTCTACCCTTTAGCTCAATGCGGATGTTGCCTGTAATCCATGGCTTCCGGTTGGGGTATGTACGTACGGTCACTGTGGGGACGACGTCATCGATGCACTTATTGATGAAGCCAGTGACTGATGTGTACTCCTCTATGCCATCGGAAGAATCCCGGAACATATTTGATTTTGTGTTCCTGCTGTTGTTTACAAATATACACAGAGACGGTGGCAGAAACATTATGTACAAAATAAGTTACAAATAACGTGAAAAAACACACACAATAGCACAATTGGTTAGGAGCCCGTAAAACGGCAGCCATCTCCTCTGGTGCCATTCTTTTGAAGGTTCTTTTTTTTTGGTCTATTTGACAGTGAGTGACAACTACAATTTATTTTGGGGTGGAAAGGTTGAATGTGCAAAGGATGTCACACTGCTTGCTTAGTGAGTACCACTTCCTCCTGATTCTGCCTATTCCTGTCTGAACTCGGGACCTCTGCCTCACGCACGTGACCGTACTCCCGCAAGCGTCTTGTCCGATCGCGCCACCTCAAAGGCTAGCTAATGAGGTGACACAGGCACGACACTTAAAGCTGAGGAGTTCACACATCCCCATGTTCTACACAGGCAGTTTACACACACCCAGTGTGGGCGGATCAGTCAGAAGGTAAGCTTAGACGTTCCTACTTAGGAGTCATGGCAAGGTGACCTATTTATTCATGCACTTGTAAAGTAGCTGTAGGTGGATATACATCACTCTAAGGTATCACTGGCTACCAGTGCCTGCTCAGTTTTGATTACTGAGCATTGCTTTGACTAATTAACAAAATAGGCCATACAAATCCTATACATTGCATTCGGAAAGTATTCAGACCCCTTCACTTTTTCTACATTTTGTTACGTTACAGCCGTATTTTAAAATTGATAAAGTTGTTTTTTACCCTCATCAATCTACAGACAATACCCCGTAATGACAAAGCAAAAAACAGGTTTTTATACATTTTTTCAAATTTCTAAAAAATAAAACCAGGAATATTACATTTACATATGTATTCAGACCCTTTACTCAGTACTTTGTTGAAGCACCTTTGGCAGCGATTACAGCCTCAAGTCTTCTTGGGTACGACGCTACAAGCTTGGCACACCTGTATTTGGGGAGTTTCTCCCATTCTTCTCTGCAGATCATCTCAAGCTCTGTCAGGTTGGATGGGGAGCATCGCTGCACAGCTATTTTCAGGTCTCTCCATAGATGTTTGATCGGGTTCAAGTCCGGGCTCTGGCTGGGCCACTCAAGGACATTCAGAGACTTGTCCGGAAGCCACTCATGCATTGTCTTGGTTGTGTGCTTAGGGTCGTTGTCCTGTTGGAAGGTGACCCTTTACCCCAGTCTGAGGTCCTGAACCTGCTCCAGAGCGCTTTCATCAAGGATCTCTCTGTACTTTGCTCTGTTCATCTTTCCCTCGATCCTGACTAGTCTCCCAGTCCATGCCGCTGAAAAACATCCCCACAACATGATGCTGCCACCGTCATGCTTCACTGTAGGGATGGTATTGGCCAGGTGATGAGCGGTGCCTGGTTTCCTCCAGACGTGACACTTGGCATTCAGGCCAAAGAGTTCAATCTTGGTTTCATCAGACCAGAGGATCTTGTTTCTCATGGTCAGAGTCCTTTAGGTGCCTTTTGGCAAACTCAAAGCGGGCTGTCGGTCCTTTTACTGAGGAGTGGCTTCGGTCTGGTCACTCTACCAGAAAGGCCTGATTGGTGGAGTGCTGCAGAGATGGTTGTCCTTCTGGAAGGTTCTCCCATCTCCACAGAGGAGATTTTAGATTGAATACATTTGGAAACGTTTCTAAAAACCTGTTTTCGTTTTGTCATTATGGGGTATTGTGTGTAGATTTATAAAAAATAAATATTGAATCCATTTTAGAATAAGGCTGTAACGTAACAATGTGGAAAAGGTCAAGGGGTCTGCACTTTCCGAATGCACTGTGTATCATAATGATCTGTAACAATTGAACTGTAAATCCATTTCCTGTAGGACATTGTTAGCTTATTTTATTGTTTCAAGTACGGTTGTCACAATCCCAGTGTCCATGTCAGAAAGGAAAACACAAAGCAGACAGCTCTTTTTGGACCTTTAAAAACACAACTGCAATATTGTGTGCTATAGCTTGGAAAATAAAAATGTGATTCTGGGTGACATCAGGCTGTTTGTCTCCAACATCAGGACTGTTTTCTACAGGAAATATAGTCCGTTTCATGTTTTGTTTCCTTGTGACGATACCTCTGAGTATGGCAATGCTAGTATAGTAACAACCCTAGTGGGTCACACTGAACTGCTTTATTAGAAAGCTAATTGACGTACAAGGCTGGAGCTGGGAGCTGCTCTGGAAATAGCTCACTTCAGCCAGCCCACATGTATACAGCCTGACGTCAAGGGCAAGCCTTTGACGGCCAGGCAGGGAGGGCCTCATTCCCCAGATTCCATGCTACACATACCGGTATCACACCCCACTTCCTGTCTGTGTTCTTTTGTACACTATGTGCTCTGGATAGAGGTTGGCCTCATCACCCTTGGCAATTTCCTACTCTACTTTTGATCACCTCCTTTTGAGACACAGCCACAGATCTAGGATCGTCTCACCTCCCCAAAATCCTAGCCTTGCTGTTTTTAAGGAGAAACATTACAAAAGGCTGATCAGTTTGGGCTTGGGAAGTGTTGATCCCTCTCCCTGGGGCTTGGATTGGCAGTAAACATGGTGTGAGTCATTGTGAAAACAAATGTTTGCTCACACTGCAACTGAATTGTCTGCTTTGAACACCGATAGTCAAGTCTTCTCAATGCTGGATGGTACTAGACATTGCTGTGGTCCATTGTCATTTTGTCTACATTACTACTTTACGCTTGTAGACAGAATTGCATATTTTATAGTCAAATAGTGAAGGTGTCTTTTTGTACGGGAACTAGATGGGTGGTGTCTGTGTCACAGCCACCACTTCGCTAGATGGTGTGACATTTGGCACACAGAGGAAGGTTCCCCTCTCTGTATTAGCAGCATAAAGAAAGACGAGCGTGACAACAGTGGAAGTCTTCAGCCTTGGTTACCGTAACTGAGACTAGCTGTGGCAGGTACAGTAACATGAGGCTAGGCAAGGGTCACTACAGGGGGGGCAGGGAGCTGTCTGTGTAGCTGGCACCGGGCCTGGTTTGACCACAGGGTGCCTGTGTCTGTTGAATGGTGGTGTTGATGAGCTTGTAATGTGTTCTAGTCTGCCTGGTGTAACGGATTAGCCCATTAAAACATTTCTTTATGCCCCTGGGGCTCTGGCTGGAGTGATGGAGAGAGGGATCACTAACCTCTGGTTTGGTGCATGTGTTGGGGGGAGGAGGGGGTGCTGTGCACTCGCTGCTCCTGACATCCACTCGGCTCTCTCTCTCCACTATGTCCTCCTGTGGACACTCAAGGTAGGCCCACAGGTCTGGGATCAAATTACACCACACTTAATCATAGAGTAGCCAGCCCTCCTGGTTGACATTTTTTTGCAGAAGACCTCTATTTTGGTGGTCTCTGGTACACTCTAATGCCTTGATTCCATCTGAAATACACATCGAAATTATTGAATACTTTATCGAGTTTACCTCACAGATTGGAAAAAAATGGTAGTGTAGAAAGACATGACTTTACAATTTTAAATGACTGAAAATTGATGAATTCCAATATATTGTTGTTTTGGATATTTTCTAGGCCTATATGATCAGGACTGTTTTCTAAGTAGGAGAACATTTAACCTGTCTTCTCTTGAGATGAAGTCTTATTTACTGTTTTACTGCAAGATACGCCACAATGTTTGTTCTTCAAATTATGCATTTTTATTTAAACTGGAAAATGAAGTAAATAGCCCACATTATCTTGACAAATTAATTAAAGTTAAGTTTTTCCAGGTTTCTGTTCCCCACCCACACAATTTTATTTCTTCTGTCAATCACACTTTTTAAATAGGAAAAAACAACAATTAGATGTTCTAAGTCCGCAAACAATGCTTAAACCACATCAGGAGACCACTTTTAAGGTCTGGGGAAAAATCTGAGAGAGAGAGATTTTTGGGTGTAGTGACCCTTTTAATTCATGTTTTTGTAGTGCACGTGAAGGTGCAGTTTGAAAAACGAATACCCGCTGGATTGATGAAAATAATATCATTCTGCCCGGTAAGCATAGGCTACTTTGTAGTTAACATTTTAATTGAGAAGGATTTTGGGAAATCTTTTCCATCTACCAGAAGTCTGTTTTCATTAGCATCATCGTTATGGCTACACAAAGTGGTACATGTGTGCACTGCACACGGGCGTTCTCATTGCCTCTTCAGAAAGCTGCAGGAAATTCGAAATCACTGATGCATTCTGTTCGTCTTATGATAAACTTGGGCTAATTAGTAAATGTTCAGTACATTTAGTTGATTACCTACAAAGGTCAATACTTTTTTGAATATTGTTGAATTCCATTTTAATGCCTGTATTCCGCGAGGGCCCTAATTATCATATTCGGACCAGAATGAGGCTCTCCACTACCTATTGTTCCTGTAGTGATGATTCACCATCTTCATCTAATGTTTTCATAATTTAACTGCAGATAATTGCCAAAAAGCCTAGGCCTGCTACCAGTAGCCTATGCAAATTAGGGAGCCATATGAATGGCTCTCTGCGATTCGGTAGGCTACACTGACCACGACATCATAGCAAAAAACAAAACCAGGCATTTCTTTGGTGTACTTGTTCCGATGCGATACCATCGACATATAACCACATTGCGTGATTTACAGTGCATTTGGAAAGTATTCAGACCCCTTGACTTTTTCCACATTTTGTTACGTTACAGCCTTATTCTAAAATTGATTTAAATTGTTTTTTTAATCATCAATCTACACACAATACCCCATAATGACAAAGCGAAAACAGATTATTAGACTTTTTTGCAAATCTATTAAAAATAAAAAACATACCTTATTTACCTAAGTATTTAGACCCTTTGCTATGAGACTCGAAATTGAGCTCAGGTGCATCCTGTTTCCATTGATCATCCTTGAGATGTTTCTACGACTTGATTGGAGTCCACCTGTGGTAAATTCAATTGATTGGACATGATTTGGCAAGACACACACCTGTCTATAAAAGGTCCCACAGTTGACAGTGCATGTCAGAGCAAAAACCAAGCCATGAGGTTGAAGGAATTGTCCGTAGAGCTCCGATACAGGATTGTGTCAAGGCACAGATCTGGGGAAGGGTACCAAAACATTTCTGCAGCACTGAAGGTCCCCAAGAACACAGTGGCCTCCATCTTTCTTAAATGGAAGAAGTTTGGAACCACCAAGACTCTTCCTAGAGATGGCCGACCGGCCAAACTGAGCAATCGGGGAGAAGGGCCTTGGTCAGGGAGGTGACCAAGAACCTGATGGTCACTCTGACAGAGCTCCAGAGTTCTTCTGTGGAGATGGGAGAACCTTCCAGAAGGACAACCATCTCTGCAGCTCTCCACCAATCAGGCCTTTATGGTAGAGTGGCCAGACGGAAGCCACTCCTCAGTAAAAGGCACATGACTGCCCGCTTGGAGTTTGCCAAAAGGCACCTAAAGGACTCTGACCATGAGAAAGAAGATTATCTGGTCTGATGAAACCAAGATTGAATTCTGGCCTGAATGCCAAGCGTCATGTCTGGAGGAAACCTGGCACCATCCCTACGGTGAAGCATGGTGGTGGCAGCATCATGCTGTGGGGATGTTTTTCAGCGGGCAGCGGGAGACTAGTCAGGATCGAGGGAAAGATGATCAGAGCACAGTACAGAGAGACCCTTGATGAAAACCTGCTCCAGAGCGCTCAGGACCTCAGACTGGGGAGAAGGTTAATCTTCCAAGAGGACAACGACCCTAAGCACACAGCCAAGACAACGCAGGAGTGGCTTCGGGACAAGTCTCTGAATGTCTTTGAGTGGCCCAGTCAGAGCCCGGACTTGAACCTGATCTAATATCTATGGAGAGACCTGAAAATAGCTGTGCAGCAACGCTCCCCATCCAACCTGACAGAGCTTGAGAGGATCTGCAGAGAAGAATGGGAGAAACTCCCCAAATACAGGTGTGCCAAGCTTGTAGCGTCATACCCAAGGAGACTCAAGGTTGTAATCGCAGCCAAAGGTGCTTCAACAACGTACTGAGTAAAGGGTCTGAATACATATGTAAATGTGATATTTCAGGGTTAAAAAAATAGTACATTTGAGATACATTTAGAAAAAACAGTTTTTGCTTTGTCATTTTGGGGTATTGTTTAGATTGATGAAGGGGGGAAAAAAAACAATTACATCAATTTTAGAATAAGGCTGTAATGTAACAAAATGTGGAAAAAGTCAAGGTGTCTGAATACTTTCCGAACGCGATGTATGAATGGCAAAGGGATATAAGAGATCAAATTTATTCAGTCACCTTTTATAAACTAGTTAACAACTAGTTGTCAATCAACGCAGAGCAGCCTACTATGCGCCAAGACTCTGCGTGGCTATGTGAAACACAAAATTATCAAATGGGCCGAAATGAATGTGTGAAACAATGACAAGCTTTGGTCCAAAATAAGCCCATAGAAACGCGTTGGGCTGATTTTGGACAGATTTTTGCGAGTTAAACCTCTCGCTTCCCCTCTGCTGCGTTTTCCTGTCATCATTCGCTTTGTGACTGACCGATTTCTGTCCTCTCAATAGATTGCTAGAAGATGCTTCTAGTTTATAGCGTGCGACAGCTTGATATACAAGTATACCCCCTGGACAGGATGCTAAGTCCTAGATCTGTGCCTAAGACTTTACCCAGGACTACAGTAGCTTCTCTCTTTTCTCTATCCCTCCTGGTGCTGCACCTCCTGCTTGTCAGTGTTAATATTTAAAGAGGCGCACCGCTGCTCCTTTGTGATCTCTCCTGGAGGGACAGGAGCTGTCCCTTCTGGAACTCCTGTCTGTCGCCTCCCCAGAGATACCCGCCCGTCGTTATGGCAACAGGCATTCCCTGTTGCGTCTGTTTTGAGTGGCATCTGGAGTCTTCGATCCACAGGCTGTGATTGAATGGGCTAGGCCAACCGCTAACCCTTTGCCAGGCCATGGATGAATGACTTGATTAGAGATTTGGCTCAAGGCTACTTTCTCAAGGTGGTCTTATCAAAGGATTATGATGCATGATATAGTTGTGGTGAATCTTGGTGTTGGCTGTCAATCAGAGTACACACACACGACTGCCACAGAAAGTGGCTGTCATGAATTTTATGTCTCCCTCCGTGTTAATATTAAATCCCTTGGTTCTGTCTGGTTATATGACAACTTGTTCTAAGTGCGAAGGGCGAACCATAAGGCCTAATTTGTGCGTGTTTGTATATGCATGTGCAGGCGTGCCTTTGTTCTGAAATGTATTCTCAGTAAAATAAATGAGTTACCCATCTTAAATTAAGTGAAAGTTCAAACAAAACCCTCTAGACACGGAACTTCCCTGTCTCTCCACTTAACATTAGGAAACCCCAGTGTTATTAAAGGCCCAACACTGTCTCTTCCAGCCCGTATAGGACAGGACAGCAGACCTGGTTTCAAATTCTATTGAAATAATTATAAATTCTTCATTTGGGCTTGATTTGAGTTTGCCTTATGCAATTGAATCAATGGAAAAGTTCCCAAAGGGCAAACCCCACCCACCTGGCACTCCATGACAGGCTAAAGCAAACACTGTAGTATTTGAACCCAGGTCTGCAGGACAGGTGGTTAGGTGACCTGCCTTACCCTCTCCACCACTATCTGGCCAGGGCTGGTTAGGCGGCCCGGCCCGGGGTGCTAGCCTTATAGAAGGGACCTGATTAGATTGGTGACAGGAGATTATGACTCATTAAAAAGCTCAGGGGCAGCTGCCTGGTGACTGTCCATCCTAGCCCATTTTCCACCATAATGGCACTTTACCTGACACACTTTTCAAATGTCTAGAAATGTACATGTTTTGTGCTCTTGTAGGAAGCAATCACTCCCATATTGCTGACTATAAGTTATCTATAACTGGGCTAATAACTCACTAACTAGCAAAGGATATGAACAAAATGTGCACACGTGGTTACATGCAGCGCTTGCTTTTGATCTCAAAACAAGTGCATCTACTCAGCACCACAGCGTAAACACAGTCCAGTTCAAGGTAAATGGCACAGATCCATATATGGCAATGGTCTATTTGCATATAGGCCTACTGCAGCTCTGATTGTACTCTACACAGAGCTGTGTAGCATAACCAGTCTGAGGTGTGAGCAATAGAATCCTACTCCGATGCGTTCTGCCTACAACAAAATCTCTCACATAGTTTGTTTTGTTTCGGTATGTTGCATTGAAAGTGGCTAATATTGCGTTGATTTTATCAAAATTGCCACAGTAAAGTGAAAAGTTGATAGTGTTAACTAAGAGGGAAAACTCTAGAAAAGTGAGTGAAGTTCAATCCCGTGCTTCTCTCCGTGGGCTGATATTTATTTTGTGCTCTGCAGAAGGGGGTAGTCTACTGGGGGTAGTCTTGGGCTACTGTGGACTCACGCAGCTTAGCGGTAACATTGGTGGACACCCCTTCAAATTAGTGGGTTCGGCTATTTCAGCCACACCCGTTGCTGACAGGTGTATAAAATCGAGCACAAAGCCATGTAATCTCCATAGAGCTCAGTGACTTTCAACTTGGCACCGTCATAGGATGCCACCTTTCCAACAAGTCAGTTTGTCAAATTTCTGCCCTGCTAGAGCTGCCCCGGTCAACTGTATGTGCTGTTATTGTGAAGTGGAAACGTCTAGGAGCAACAACGGCTCAGCCGCGAAGTGGTAGGCCACACAAGCTCACAGAACGGGACCGGCGAGTGCTGAAGCGCGTAGCGTGTAAAAAATCGTCTGTCCTCGGTTGCAACACTTACTACCGAGTTCCAAACTACCTCTGGAAGCAACATGAGCACAAGAACTGTTCATCAGGAGCTTCATGAAATGGATTTCAATGGCCGAGCAGCCGCACACAAGCCTAAGATCACCATGCGCAATGCCAAGCGTCGGCTGGAGTGGTGTAAAGCTCGCCGCAATTGGACTCTGGAGCAGTGGAAAAGCGTTTTCTGGAGTGAAGAATCACACTTCACCGTCTGATGGACGAATATGGGTATGCCAGGAGAACGCTACCTGCCTGAATGCATAATGCAACATTTGGTGGAGGAGGAATAATGGTCTGGGGCTGTTTTTCATGGTTTGGGCTAGGCCCCTTAGTTCCAGTGAAGGGAAATCTTAACGCTACAGCAAACAATGACATTCTAGATGATTTTGTGCTTCGAACTTTGTGGCAAATTTGGGGAAGGCCCTTTCCTGTTTCAGCATGACAATGCCCCCGTGCACAAAGCAAGGTCCATACAGAAATGGTTTCTCGATCGGTGTGGAAGAACTTGACTGGCCTGCATCAGTCCCTGACCTCACCAATGCTCGTGGCTGAATGGAAGCAAGTCTCCGCAGCAATGTTCCAACATCTATTGGAAAGCCTTCCCAGAAGAGTGGAGGCTGTTATAGCAGCAAAGGGGGGACCAACTCTATATTAATGCCCATAATTTTGGAATGAGATTGTCACGAGGTGTCCAAATACTTTTGGTCATGTAGTGTACTTTGACAAGTGTTGCTTGTTCCTCTTTTTCACTTTCACACCCCCTTTCAGTCATTGGGATGGGATGGTTTTCTCTCCCCCTTTCAGTCACTGGGGGTAGGTGGATTTTCACTAGTGGGTTAGTAAAGAACCTGGGATGAAACTGTGGTTGTTCTGCTTAGGATGTAAGACATCAACAGTGACCTGGTGTTCCATTTGAAAAGCTAACAGGAAGTGGCGCTAACTGGACCTTGCCAAGGAGATTTAAATATATTATGCTATTACCTGTCCGGGAGAGCACAGTACCCCACCCTCTCATCCTGCCCAGAAGGGCCTCTGGCTCAGAGCCTTCTTTGGGTAACATTTAGGATATTTATACCTCTAGACTGACTGGGATAGTGCCTGTCCGCTGTGGTAGTCTGAACCACAATAGTCCCTAGTCTACACAAACACACAGAGCTACAGATCCAGACCCAGACTGAATCTGATCACCCAGTGTTTCTTCTGGTAATATGTAGCAGTGGGGGAAAAGGGGGGGGACAATTGCATTGCAGGTCGGAAACATTTAAAATCAAGAGAATAAACTTTTTTTTTTTAAACAGGAGCTTTTTATGTAGAGTTGTGTTGCGAATTCCGTTCTGTGAGCGGCGAGGCAGACATAAGGCTAGCAGCCACACATTGAGTGTGTGGAGCCAGGAACTGTCCCTTTTTTGTGTGGTGCTAAAACGTTGTAATTTGTCCACGCGCAGAGCTTATGTTCCCTCTCCCCACGTGAGAATACGACACGTTGCCAAGTTTACTTTCCCTGGATAGCCTAGCTCACGCGAAAATGGCTAACATAAAAAGAGAGGTTATGATAAGGGCATAGGCTACAACATCACTGCGGAAACAGGTGTTGCGCGAGTGAAATCCCCAGTTTGGAAGGACAATAACGCGGTAGATGGTTACACAGCCTCCACGAAGTACAAGCAGGTAGGCCTGTGTCTGTTAGCCCATATAGCTAAAGCCCATAGGGTTGAGTCCTGAGGTCCCCGTACCGAGCGGTTCGGTACGAATACGTGTACCGTTACACCCCTTTCAGATACAATTTCTATTCTATAGTCCCTACCAGCCCGACAGTGGCTACTTTGTGTTCTAAGAACCAGCCTACCAACCCGGCAGTGGCTGCTTTGTGTTCTAAGAACCGGCCTACCAACCCGGCAGTGGCTGCTTTGTGTTCTAAGAACCAGCCTACCAGCCCGGCAGTGGCTGCTTTGTGTTCTAAGAACCGGCCTACCAACCCGGCAGTGGCTGCTTTGTGTTCTAAGAACCAGCCTACCAGCCCGGCAGTGGCTGCTTTGTGTTCTAAGAACCGGCCTACCAACCCGGCAGTGGCTGCTTTGTGTTCTAAGAACCGGCCTACCAACCCGGCAGTGGCTGCTTTGTGTTCTAAGAACCAGCCTACCAGCCCGGCAGTGGCTGCTTTGTGTTCTAAGAACCGGCCTACCAGCCCGGCAGTGGCTGCTTTGTGTTCTAAGAACCGGCCTACCAGCCCGGCAATGGCTGCTTTGTGTTCTAAGAACCGGCCTACCAACCCGGCAGTGGCTGCTTTGTGTTCTAAGAACCGGCCTACCAGCCCGGCAATGGCTGCTTTGTGTTCTAAGAACCGGCCTACCAACCCGGCAGTGGCTGCTTTGTGTTCTAAGAACTGGCCTACCAGCCCGGCAGTGGCTGCTTTGTGTTCTAAGAACTGGCCTACCAACCCGACAGTGGCTGCTTTGTGTTCTAAGAACCAGCCTACCAGCCCGGCAGTGGCTGCTTTGTGTTCTAAGAACCGGCCTACCAACCCGGCAGTGGCTGCTTTGTGTTCTAAGAACCAGCCTACCAGCCCAGCAGCGGCTACTTTGTGTTCTAAGAACCAGCCTACCAGCCCAGCAGCGGCTACTTTGTGTTCTAAGAACCAGCCAACATTCTCTGAACCCTCCCCATTACCATTTCAGTTCTTTCACACAGGAATTCAGTAAACAAAACGAGGACCCCTCAAAATCAGTCAGTCACACCAGTATCACTTTCAGCCAGAGACACCTGTATGCAAATCCTCTTCGTCCAATCAGTTGACTTCATTTGGAGGCGTTGCTAGATTAGTGCAGTTAGTTTTTCTCTCTCAGCCTGTGTGCTGCTGCTGCAGGTGTGTTGCGGCAGTCCTGTCCTGCTCATGTCCTGACATGTCTCCTTTTTTATTCCCTCACATGTCATGAGCGGAGCGAGGCAGAAAAGAAACAATGGTGGGAGGGAAAGAAACCGGAGGCTCTGTACTGTCCTTGGTTGTAAACTAAGGTGTGTGTGATCCTAAATGCCTCCAGTAAGGCAGGGGGTGGGGCAGTCAATAGTACAACTTCCTGTAACTGTTTGCATTTCCCCGTGGTGACATGTCAACACGCCCACCTGCTAACGTTCTGCCCCGCTCTGCTCCTCTCTGGACTCTCACCCCAGCCCAGCCGGAACAAAAACCTTCTTGTCTTTTGAAGCGTAGTTATTTTTCCTCTCTTGTGACCCAGTAGTGGCTTCCATTTGTCCCGCACTCGTGATGAGGAGTTTTGACTCTAGTTTACTGACCAAAGACATGACTGAAACAGGAACCAATTTTCTGCAATTTATGTGGCTATATACAAATACAGTGGAGAAAAAAAGTATTTAGTCAGCCACCAATTGTGCACGTTCTCCCACTTAAAAAGATGAGAGGCCTGTAATTTTCATCATAGGTACACGTCAACTATGACAGACAATGAGGAAAAAAAATCCAGAAAATCACATTGTAGGATTTTTTATGAATTTATTTGCAAATTATGGTGGAAAATAAGTATTTGGTCAATAACAAAAGTTTCTCAATACTTTGTTATATACCCTTTGTTGGCAATGACACAGGTCAAACGTTTTCTGTAAGTCTTCACCAGGTTTTCACACACTGTTGCTGGTATTTTGGCCCATTCCTCCATGCAGATCTCCTCTAGAGCAGTGACGTTTTGGGGCTGTCGCTGGGCAACACAGACTTTCAACTCCCTCCAAAGATTTTCTATGGGGTTGAGATCTGGAGACTGGCTAGGCCACTCCAGGACCTTGAAATGCTTCTTACGAAGCCACTCCTTCGTTGCCCGGGCGGTGTGTTTGGGATCATTGTCATGCTGAAAGACCCAGCCACGTTTCATCTTCAATGCCCTTGCTGATGGAAGGAGGTTTTCACTCAAAATCTCACGATACATGGCCCCATTCATTCTTTCCTTTACACGGATCAGTCGTCCTGGTCCCTTTGCAGAAAAGCAATGCAATGCAAATAGTCTGGGTAGCCATTTGGTTAGATGTTCAGGAGTCTTATGGCTTGGGGGTAGAAGTTGTTTAGAAGCCTCTTGGACCTAGACTTGGCACTCCGATACCCAAGCAAGCCAGGATCTGTTCTAACCAGGACAGGGCTCCCTCCCCAGCTAGCCCGCCAGGACTTGTTCTAACCTGGCCAAGGCTCCCTCCCAGGCCAGGCATTCCCCTAGTCCCCTGGCCCAGCTCCCACACTGCCCTCCAGCTGGTCTGAGCCCGAGCCAGCCCCAGAGAACTAGACAGAACCACAGACTCTCTCTTCCCCAGACACTTCCTCAGTCCCCAAGACTGGGCATGGTACATTTCTGACACCTGCCTGCCCAACTGTGGGAGGAAGTGGTCTAAGGCTGGGAGTTGCCAGGGACTTGACGATATCACCATACTTAGGTGCCGATACGTATTGCGATTCGATCTTCCAAACATTTTTCTCACCATATGTCTGCTGCAGAGGGACGAGAGAGCCATGAGAAAACTAGTTTTGATCAGTCACGGGGAGAAAAAAAAGTGCTGAAAACAAATTTGCACGCTATGAATTAAAAATACTGGAGTTTTGGCGCAAAAATATAGCGATATTGTCAAAACTATATGATATATCGTCAAAAATATCCCGACATGTGACTCCATTTTTTTCTTCTCCCCCCAGCACTATCTAGTAGTGCTAGTTTGTATTCATTTGAAAGTCAACAAATGGCTTGTGCTATTTCAGTATCTGAACGCCTTTCCTGTTGCCTTTTGTTTCTGTAAGATTAGTCTCTGCTGACCTACCTAGTTACCCGTGCCAGGTCATCTGTGTTTCCATGTTATATACATTTACATTTTAGTCATTTACAAGACGCTCTTATCCAGAGCGACTTACAGGAGCAATTAGTCAAGTGCCTTGCTCAAGGGCACATCGACAGATTTTTCACCTAGTCGGCTTGGGGATTAGAACCAGCCACCTTTCGGTTACTGCTTAGACCCACAATATTATCGTGACCTAAGCCCATGTTCCAGCAGATTCCTCTAGCCTAAATCTTCAGCACAGCCACCGGGCAAATAAACAACTGACATATCAGCCTATATTTGTGACAAAACCCCTGATGCCAAAACACACTTGTGTGAACCGGTGGTCCTTGCTTGTGTCACAAATGGCACCCTATTCCCTACATAGTGCACTACTTTTGAACAGGGCCCATATGGCTCTGGTCAAAAGTAGTGCACTATGTAGGGAATAGGGTGCCATTTGGGACTCAGCCTGGGTCCGTGCCAGTGGCTCAGCTGGATTTGTAGTAAAGATATGGGGGATCTGAGGAAGGGGATTAGGTCGCTGTGGTGGATATATTAGTTATTCAAACCTCCTGCTGATCCCACGTTTAACCCTGTTCAGGGATGTCGGAGGGGTAGAGAGGAGGGTTGACATGTTATCTCAGGTGGTTTAGGTTTCACTTCTCATGGATGTTAGCTAGGCTATAGCCTAGCATATATTACCTTGAAATCCCACAGCATTTATCCTTTTCACATGGAGAATATGTAAGAGACATAAAACTGGTTGCTTGGATCCTGGATGCTGATTGGATGAGCAGCGTTCCAAGTCGTGCTGTGTTGGCCGTCACAGACACACCTATGCCTGCGAACAGTTCCATCTGAAAATGATCACTGTGCCTCATAAGAATATCATGTTCATGTTGCTGTCCCAATCATCTCTTGTATTTATCTCCCCTTGCTTCCAGCCTAGCATTTAGCCTCGCTGTCTGCCTGTCCGACCTCGGAAACAATGTTTCACTTTTGAATTTCTATCTCTGTAGTACCATACATGGAGTGAACGGTGCCCAGAAGAACTTTTTCCCAGTCAGTCAAAATCGTGCATCAACATCATTATCATGGACATATCCAAATAAATGCCAATAGGAAAAAAACTAAAACAAACGAAAATGCAGCTAGTGTACTGTCATTCCAGGTTCAATGTTTGACGTGACTGAGTTAGCTAGCTACCTGGCTAGCTAGCAATTGACAAGAACGTTATCCAGCCTGCGTAGCAAACATTTAGTTAAGAATGAACAACTATGCAAAAATAATTAATGACTGGGTCGCGTCTGTAGCAACATGACCAAAAGATGACCAGATTTTTGTCTGGACTATATCGCGTCATGGCGATCAACGCCATTTACCTGTGACTGTATTCATGATACAGCACTACCTCTTACCTGTGACTGTATTCATGGTACAGCACTGCCTCTTACCTGTGACTTGTATTCATGGTACAGCACTGCCTCTTACCTGTGACTGTATTCATGGTACAGCACTGCCTCTTACCTGTGACTGTATTCATGGTACAGCACTGCCTCTTACCTGTGACTGTATTCATGATACAGCACTGCCTCTTACCTGTGACTGTATTCATGGTACAGCACTGCCTCTTACCTGTGACTGTATTCATGGTACAGCACTGCCTCTTACCTGTGACTGTATTCATGGTACAGCACTGCCTCTTACCTGTGACTGTATTCATGGTACAGCACTGCCTCTTGTGCCTTATTGCATAGTTGTTAGTCGATTTAAAGTCCCATTGTAGCAGGTCTCTCCTGTGGTTTAGCCGTCCAGGCAGTCTTTCTCACTGGCACACGTCCCACTGCTGATAATACCAGCCTATTAAATGTGACCTGTCAAACACAGAATTCACTCACCGCTGATTCCCTTACTAACATGCAAATAAAGCTCAGTCCCATTATTTCACCATCAGTCACTTGTTTTGTAATTAGTCTAGGACTCTTTTTGTTTTACGCTCTGTCTGAAACGCGCACACACGGCTGCTTTGCCATCAGATCTAACCTAGTTGTTTTCCCGAGCCAAGCTTTACAAGGGAGCCCCTGGCTGCACTCCCAGCCCTGCCATTATCTGTTGGGTTTGTTCTCTCTGTTCTCTGATACTGGGCTCATTCTCACACTCTATACACCACTACTAGTGCTGAGCGATTTGTGCTTTTTGAGGTCTGTACGATTTTGGTTCGATTATGAACAAATGATCACAGGTCTCTGTTTCAATTTATTATTTTTAGACATGAAATGCACTATGCATTGTGGGTTGAATGCTGTAACACAGATTAAAACTGTTAATAAAAGTCCCATGTTGGTAATAACTGCCCATTTTACTGCTTATCACGTATTAACCATATTTTATTCACATTACTTGAATAAAATATTTCAGTTGTGTATTTTACGTTTGTTTTATTTGATGACTTTATTATTTAATTCCAAGTCATCTCTATAGAGCTGCTGCCTATACTGTCTGACAATCACTATTTTAGGTCTTCAAATAAATAAGGCATACTTTTATGACTGCTGAATACCAACTATCAATCACTTAGATCATGTATTTTCAGGTAGAGATACCTCATGATGTAACTGCTCTCTATCCCTCTCAATCATGCTTTCTTCTCCCCTTCTCCGGACAAGTAGGTGCAATGGATTATGGTCATTGTGTAGTTAACATTTCCTATGTAGAATATTGGCCTGTCGGAAACAACTCCCTACTACATCGTACAGTTCGGGCTTGATCTGATTTATCTAGAGAAACTGCAGTGAGAAAATGAACATTGAGCTCACAGAAGAACAAAAAAAACAAAATGGAATTCTAATAATTGAACCTACGTCAAATTACCGAAATGTAGTTTAATCGCTCAGCACTAGCCACTATCCTCCCACAGTTGTATTTTTGTATTTCTTTTTCACTCTCCCTTCCCTCTGTCACAGTGTGTGATATTGCGCTTAGAGTGGCCAGCTGATTGGGGCCGATGGGTCTAATATACTCTCCCTATCAGCTCTCACACGCCCTGCCCGGCAGTGTCGTACAGTACAGGCCCACCATGGGAACACGTGACGAGCAGGGCACCAAGAGGATACTCTCCCTCTGTCTCTGGGCCTAGATGTCGAGCAGGGCACCAAGAGGAGACTCTCCCTCTGTCTCTGGGCCTAGATGTCGAGCAGGGCACCAAGAGGAGACTCTCCCTCTGTCTCTGGGCCTAGATGTCGAGCAGGGCACCAAGAGGAGACTCTCCCTCTGTCTCTGGGCCTAGATGTCGAGCAGGGCACCAAGAGGAGACTCTCCCTCTGTCTCTGGGCCTAGATGTCGAGCAGGGCACCAAGAGGAGACTCTCCCTCTGTCTCTGGGCCTAGATGTCGAGCAGGGCACCAAGAGGAGACTCTCCCTCTCTGTCTCTGGGCCTAGATGTCGAGCAGGGCACCAAGAGGAGACTCTCCCTCTCTGTCTCTGGGCCTAGATGTCGAGCAGGGCACCAAGAGGAGACTCTCCCTCTCTGTCTCTGGGCCTAGATGTCGAGCAGGGCACCAAGAGGAGACTCTCTGTCTCTGGGCCTAGATGTCGAGCAGGGCACCAAGAGGAGACTCTCCCTCTCTGTCTCTGGGCCTAGATGTCGAGCAGGGCACCAAGAGGAGACTCTCCCTCTCTGTCTCTGGGCCTAGATGTCGAGCAGGGCACCAAGAGGAGACTCTCCCTCTCTGTCTCTGGGCCTAGATGTCGAGCAGGGCACCAAGAGGAGACTCTCCCTCTCTGTCTCTGGGCCTAGATGTCGAGCAGGGCACCAAGAGGAGACTCTCCCTCTCTGTCTCTGGGCCTAGATGTCGAGCAGGGCACCAAGAGGAGACTCTCCCTCTCTGTCTCTGGGCCTTGATGTCGAGCAGGGCACCAAGAGGAGACTCTCCCTCTCTCTGGGCCGAGCTGCCTATGTCTCAGAGGCTGCGTCCCAAACGGCTCGCTATTCCCTTTATGCTGCACTACTTCTGACCGATACCACAGGGAATAGGGTACCGTTTGGGACAGAGCCAGGGCCTCGGACCCTCAGCTAGGCCCCAGTACTGCAAGTTTACTCACTCACTGACTTATCTCCTAGTTTAGCTTCCGCAGACAAGGGGGGGTTGATGTGCAACCTAGCTGTCCTTTCTCAGAATATGTGTGGGTAGTTTAGTGGTTGTGTGTGTGTGTGTGTGTGGTGACTGACTTGTGTTTTGTAATGTTTTTCCCAGGTTCATATAGGCTAAGCCCACTATGCCTATCTCTAGGCATCAGGTGAAGGAAAATACTTAATGTAGCTAGTTGAACTATTTCTTAGTGCTGAGTGGACACACAATGTGTACCCAACAACATTCAGTCCAGCTGGAAAACAAAGGGAGGTGTTGGTACTCCCAACAGGGAAGTGGTTGTAGGGTATGTGGAACACAGCAGGAGAACTGATTAGCTTGTGACCTTTTGTGTTCTCCTTCATTAGGACTTGTGCAGGAGCTGTGAGGTAATGACGAATAATCATGACACTTTATGCTAATCACATAGCCTAATCATGCAAATCATAAAGTAGCCTAATTTTATAGAAGTTGTAGGTTAGAAAAAAAGAATGAAGCGCTCCTAACTCAGTTGACCTGAATGTGGCCTAGACCTGAATGGGTCCCTTGTTGGCATTTGTTTTGTGTGTAGGCCTAGCTGTGTGTTTGTTGGATAGTTCCGTTATTTATTTTTTTTGGTTGAAATTACTTGACGGAATTTGACCAATATTGACTATTTTATTATATTGGTGTAGGCCTACATCTGTCAATTACTCATGGTTAGGCTACACGATTATGCCTGATAGCAGTCAGTTTCACACTCACACAGACACAGTGTTCATTTCCGTGTTGTATTTCCTGTGTGGTAACGAACACATTGTCTGAGTTGGTGTGTTTACTCAGTCCTCCATCTGGGCTGACAGCTGGCTGTAATTGCAGAAGGACTAGTTTGCAAATATGGCAGAGTTATTTGCATGAGTTCCCTGCAGCGTTGCGGAAGCAGGGCTGGTCTGGCCTTACCACAATGTCCCTGCTGTGGGCTATTCCTTTAGCTAGTGCTACTCACAGAGACAGGCTATAACTGGGGATGTTCCTTTAGCTAGTGCTACTCACAGAGACAGGCTATAACTGGGGATGTTCCTTTAGCTAGTGCTACTCACAGAGACAGGCTATAACTGGGGATGTTCCTTTAGCTAGTGCTACTCACAGAGACAGGCTATAACTGGGGATGTTCCTTTAGCTAGTGCCACTCAGAGAGACAGGCTATAACTGGGGATGTTCCTTTAGCTAGTGCTACTCACAGAGACAGGCTATAACTGGGGATGTTCCTTTAGCTAGTGCTACTCACAGAGACAGGCTATAACTGGGGATGTTCCTTTAGCTAGTGCTACTCACAGAGACAGGCTATAACTGGGGATGTTCCTTTAGCTAGTGCTACTCACAGAGACAGGCTATAACTGGGGATGTTCCTTTAGCTAGTGCCACTCAGAGAGACAGGCTATAACTGGGGATGTTCCTTTAGCTAGTGCCACTCAGAGAGACAGGCTATAACTGGGGATGTTCCTTTAGCTAGTGCCACTCAGAGAGACAGGCTATAACTGGGGATGTTCCTTTAGCTAGTGCTACTCACAGAGACAGGCTATAACTGGGGATGTTCCTTTAGCTAGTGCTACTCACAGAGACAGGCTATAACTGGGGATGTTCCTTTAGCTAGTGCCACTCAGAGAGACAGGCTATAACTGGGGATGTTCCTTTAGCTAGTGCCACTCAGAGAGACAGGCTATAACTGGGGATGTTCCTTTAGCTAGTGCCACTCAGAGAGACAGGCTATAACTGGGGATGTTCCTTTAGCTAGTGCTACTCACAGAGACAGGCTATAACTGGGGATGTTCCTTTAGCTAGTGCTACTCACAGAGACAGGCTATAACTGGGGATGTTCCTTTAGCTAGTGCTACTCACAGAGACAGGCTATAACTGGGGATGTTCCTTTAGCTAGTGCCACTCAGAGAGACAGGCTATAACTGGGGATGTTCCTTTAGCTAGTGCTACTCACAGAGACAGGCTATAACTGGGGATGTTCCTTTAGCTAGTGCCACTCAGAGAGACAGGCTATAACTGGGGATGTTCCTTTAGCTAGTGCTACTCACAGAGACAGGCTATAACTGGGGATGTTCCTTTAGCTAGTGCCACTCAGAGAGACAGGCTATAACTGGGGATGTTCCTTTAGCTAGTGCCACTCAGAGAGACAGGCTATAACTGGGGATGTTCCTTTAACTAATGCCACTCAGAGAGACAGGCTATAACTGGGGATGTTCCTTTAGCTAGTGCCACTCAGAGAGACAGGCTATAACTGGGGATGTTCCTTTAGCTAGTGCTACTCACAGAGACAGGCTATAACTGGGGATGTTCCTTTAACTAATGCCACTCATAGAGACAGGCTATAACTGGGGATGTTCCTTTAGCTAGTGCCACTCAGAGAGACAGGCTATAACTGGGGATGTTCCTTTAACTAATGCCACTCATAGAGACAGGCTATAACTGGGGATGTTCCTTTAACTAGTGCCACTCAGAGAGACAGGCTATAACTGGGGATGTTCCTTTAGCTAGTGCCACTCAGAGAGACAGGCTATAACTGGGGATGTTCCTTTAACTAATGCCACTCATAGAGACAGGCTATAACTGGGGGGCATCTCAACGATGCGATTGGCTTCCTGTCCTTTCCTCCATGTTCACTGAGATTAATTTGGGACTATTGAGACACAGCTAGGGGACTATTAGGGAGAGAGGACCTTGACACATGTAAGTCTATATGCTGACTGAATGGAAGTTAATGCTAATACCACTTAGCTATGAAGGATGCTACTTAGCTGGCGAGTAGAGCCCAACTCCTGTAGACTCATGTTTGGAGGCACTCCAAGTGGTGGGACATCTTTTATAGGCTGTGTCTAGTCTATAGGCTGTGTGTAGTCTATAGGCTGTGTTTTGAGACGTTGTGCAGTTTCTACTTCCCTTGTCTGTCACTCTCCACACACATTGTCCTGTAGTCATATTTGGTCTGTCTATCTGTGTCGCAGTGCCCTAATGCTTAGTGCTGTTTGGAGCTGGTAATTAAAGGCTAAGGGAGAAATGCACTCACAGAGAACTAGTGGCTCCTTTGAACAGTGGCACTGTTTCTGGCACCAGCTAAAGAAGGTACAGTGAGGGAAAAAAGTATTTGATCCCCTGCTGATTTTGTACGTTTGCCCACTGACAAAGAAATTATCAGTCTATAATTTTAATGGTAGGTTTATTTGAACAGTGAGAGACAGAATAACAACAACAAAATCCAGAAAAATGCATGTCAAAAATTTTATAAATTGATTTGCATTTTAATGAGGGAAATAAGTATTTGACCCCCTCTCAATCAGAAAGATTTCTGGCTCCCAGGTGTCTTTTATACAGGTAACGAGCTGAGATCAGGAGCACACTCTTAAAGGGAGTGCTCCTAATCTCAGCTTGTTACCTGTATAAAAGACACCTGTCCACAGAAGCAATCAATCAATCAGATTCCAAACTCTCCACCATGGCCAAGACCAAAGAGCTCTCCAAGGATGTCAGGGACAAGATTGTAGACCTACACAAGGCTGGAATGGGCTACAAGACCATCGCCAAGCAGCTTGGTGAGAAGGTGACAACAGTTGGTGCGATTATTTGCAAATGGAAGAAACACAAAATAACTGTCAATCTCCCTCGGCCTGGGGCTCCATGCAAGATCTCACCTCGTGGAGTTGCAATGATCATGAGAACGGTGAGGAATCAACCGAGAACTACACGGGAGGATCTTATCAATGATCTCAAGGCAGCTGGGACCATAGTCACCAAAAAAACAATTGGTAACACACTACGCCGTGAAGGACTGAAATCCTGCAGCGCCCGCAAGGTCCCCCTGCTCAAGAAAGCACATATACATGCCCGTCTGAAGTTTGCCAATGAACATCTGAATGATTCAGAGGAGAACTGGGTGAAAGTGTTGTGGTCAGATGAGACCAAAATGGAGCTCTTTGGCATCAACTCAACTCGCCGTGTTTGGAGGAGGATGAATGCTGCCTATGACCCCAAGAACACCATCCCCACCGTCAAACATGGAGGTGGAAACATTATGCTTTGTGGGTGTTTTTCTGATAAGGGGACAGGACAACTTCACCGCATCAAAGGGACGATGGACGGGGCCATGTACCGTCAAATCTTGGGTGAGAACCTCCAGGGCATTGAAAATGGGTCGTGGATGGGTATTCCAGCATGACAATGACCCCAAACACACGGCCAAGGCAACAAAGGAGTGGCTCAAGAAGAAGCACATTAAGGTCATGGAGTGGCCTAGCCAGTCTCCAGACCTTAATCCCATAGAAAATCTGTGGAGGGAGCTGAAGGTTCGAGTTGCCAAACGTCAGCCTCGAAACCTTAATGACTTGGAGAAGATCTGCAAAGAGGAGTGGAACAAAATCCCTCCTGAGATGTGTGCAAACCTGGTGGCCAATTACAAGAAACGTCTGACCTCTGTGATTGCCAACAAGGGTTCTAAGTCATGTTTTGCAGAGGGGTCAAATAATTATTTCCCTCATTAAAATGAAAATCAATTTATAACATTTTTTACATGCGTTTTTCTGGATTTTTTTGTTATTATTCTGTCTCTCACTGTTCAAATAAACCTACCATTAAAATTATAAACTGATCGTGTCTTTGTCAGTGGGCAAACATACAAAATCAGCAGGGGATCAAATACTTTTTTCCCTCACTGTAGATGGAAAATCTAATCAAATTGTGTTTGTCACATGCGCCGGATACAACAGGTGTAGACTTTACCGTGAAATGGTTGCTTACGAGCCCTTAACCAACGTTGCAGAATTAAAAACATTAGAAGAAAATTAATAACGAGGAATAAAATGCACAATCATGGAGCTATATACAGGGAGTACCAGTTCAATGTGCAGGGACACAAGGTATTTCAGCTAGATATGTACATAAAGGCAGGTACCAGAAGGCGAGACCGCGACTGAGGGAGGAGGGGTTGGTGATTTAGATTTTTGTTTTTAAGACTGCCCCTCTTATTGGCACTAGGTGAGAGGAGACGAGAGAGTCATGGAGACAGAGGGCGAGAGAGCCAGTGAAGGACAGATGGGGAAAGAAGGTTGGTTTTAGCCTCAAACGTAGCCCTGTCTTTGGCTCAGAGTGAGAGATTGAGAGGCACCGCTCGCTTCCTCTGTCTGTAGAGAAGGTGAGCAAGGCAAAGTGAGTCGGTTTGTCCTGTTCTTGGCTCAGAGTGAATGAGTGGGCGAGACGACTGCACTACACTGGCGCCACGACAGACTGAGGAAGATATGAGGAGAGCTAGAGTTACAGTTGAAGTTGGAAGTTTACATACACTTAGGTTGGAGACAGTAAAACTTGTTTTTCTACCACTCCACAAATTTCTTGTTAACAAACTATAGTTTTGGCAATTCGGTTAGGACATCTACTTTGTGCATGACACAAGTAATTTTTCCAACAATTGTTTACAAACAGATTATTTCACTTATAATTCACTGTATCACAATTCCAGTGGGTCAGAAGTTTACATACAGTCGTGGTCAAAAGTTTTGAGAATGACACAAATACGAATTTTCACAAAGTCTGCTGCCTCAGTGTTGATGATGGCAATTTGCATATACTCCAGAATGTCATGAAGAGTGATCAAATGAATTGCAAAGTCCCTCTTTGACATGAAAATGAACTTAATCCCCAAAAAACATTTCCACTGCATTTCAGCCCTGCCACAAAAGGACCAGCTGCCATCATGTCAGTGATTCTCTCGTTAACACAGGTGAGAATGTTGACGAGGACAAGGCTGGAGATCACTCTGTCATGCTGATTGAGTTAGAATAACAGACTGGAAGCTTTAAAAGGAGGGTGGTGCTTGAAATCATTGTTCTTCCTCTGTTAACCATGGTTACCTGCAAGGAAACACGTGCCATCATCATTGCTTTGCACAAATAGGGCTTTACAGGCAAGCATATTGCTGCTAGTAAGATTGCACCTAAATCAACCATTTATCTGATCATCAAGAACTTCAAGGAGAGAGGTTCAATTGTTGTGAAGAAGGCATCATGGCGCCCAAGAAAGTCCAGCAAGCGCCAGGACTGTCTCCTAAAGTTGATTCAGCTGCGGGATCTGGGCACCACCAGTGCAGAGCTAGCTCAGGAATGGCAGCAGGCAGGTGTGAGTGCATCTGCACGCACAGTGAGGCGAAGACTTTTGGAGGATGGCCTGGTGTCAAGAAGGGCAGCAAAGAAGCCACTTCTCTCCAGGAAAAACATCAGGGACAGACTGATATTCTGCAAAAGGTACAGGGATTGGACTGCTGAGGACTGGGGTAAAGTCATTTTCTCTGATGAATCCCCTTTCCGATTGTTTGGGGCCATCTGGAAAACACCTTGTCCGGAGAAGACAAGGTGAGCGCTACCATCAGTCCTGTGTCATGCCAACAGTAAAGCATCCTGAGACCATTCATGTGTGGGGTTGCTTCTCAGCCAAGGGAGTGGGTTCACTCACAATTTTGCCTAAGAACACAGCCATGAATAAAGAATGGTACCAACACATCCTCCGAGAGCAACTTCTCCCAACCATCCAAGAACAGTTTGGTGATAACCAATGTCTTTTCCAGCCTGATGGAGCACCTTGCCATAAGGCAAAAGTGATGACTAAGTGGCTCGGGGAACAAAACATCGAAATTTTGGGACCATGGCCAGGAAACTCCCCAGACCTTAATCCCATTGAGAACTTGTGGTCGATCCTCAAGAGGCGGGTGGACAAACAAAAACCCACAAATTCTGACAAACTCCAAGCATTGGTTATGCAAGAATGGGCTGCCATCAGTCAGGATGTGGCCCAGAAGTTAATTGACAGCATGCCAGGGTGGATTGCAGAGGTCTTGAAAAAGAAGGATCAACACTGCAAATATTGACTCTTTGCATAAACTTAATGTAATTTTCAATAAAAGCCTTTGACGCTTGTGGAATGCTTGTAATTATACTTCAGTATACCATAGTAACATCTGATAAAAATATATCATAACACTGAAGCAGCGAACTTTGTGAAGACCAATACTTGTGTCATTCTCAAAACTTTTGACCACGACTACACTAAGTTGACTGTGCCGTTAAACAGCTTGGAAAATTCTAGAAAATGATGTCATGGCTTTAGAAGCTTCTGATAGGCTAATTGACATCATTTGAATCAATTGGATGTGTACCTGTGGATGTATTTCAAGGCCTACCTTCAAACTCAGTGCCTCTTTTCTTGACATCATGGGAAAATCTAAAGAAATCAGCCAAGACCTCCACAATGTGTAGACCTCCACAAGTCTGGTTCATCCTTGGGAGCAATTTCCAAACGCCTGAAGGTACCACGTTCATCTGTACAAACAATAGTACGCAAGTATAAACATCATGGGACCACGCAGCCATCATACCACTCAGGAAGGAGATGCGTTCTGTCTTCTAGAGATGAATGTACTTTGGTGCGAAAAGTGCAAATCAATCCCAGAACAACAGCAAAGGACCTTGTGAAGATGCTGGAGGAAACAGGTACAAAAGTATCTATATCCACAGTAAAACGAGTCCTGTATCGACACAACCTGAAAGGCCGCTCAGCAAGGAAGAAGCCACTGCTCCAAAACCGCCATAAAAAAGCCAGACTACGGTTTGCAACTGCACATGGGGGCAAAGATCATACTTTTTGGAGAAATGTCCTCTGGTCTGATGAAACAAAAATAGAACTGTTTGGGCATAATGACCATCGTTATGTTTGGAGGAAAAATGGAGTGGCTTGCAAGCCGAAGAACACCATCCCAACCGTGAAGCACGGGGGTGGCAGCATCATGCTGTGGGGTTGCTTTGCTGCAGGAGGGACTGGTGCACTTCACATAATAGATGGCATCATGAGGAAGGAAAATTAGGCGGATATATTGAAGCAACATCTCAAGACATCAGTCAGGAATTTAAAGCTTGGTCGCAAATGGGTCTTCCAAATGGACAATGACCCCAAGCATACTTCCAAAGTTGTGGCAAAATGGCTTAAGGACAACAAAGTCAAGGTATTGGAGTGGCCATCACAAAGCCCTGACCTCAATCCTATAGAAAATGTTTGGGCAGAACTGAAAAAGCGTGTGCGAGCAAGGAGGCCTACAAACCTGACTCAGTTACACCAGCTCTGTCAGGAGGAATGGGCCAAAATTCACCCAACTTATTGTGGGAAGCTTGTGGAAGGCTACCCGAACGTTTGACCCAAGTTAAATAATTTAAAGGCAATGCTACCAAATACTAATTGAGTGTATGCAAACTTCTGACCCACTGGGAATGTGATGAAAGAAATAAAAGCTGAAATAAATAATTCTCTCTACTATTATTCTGACATTTCACATTCTTAAAATAAAGTGGTGATCCTACCTGACCTAAAACAGGGAATTTTTACTAGGATTAAATGTCAGGAATTGTGAAACTGAGTTTAAATGTATTTGGCTAAGGTGTATGTAAACTTCTGACTTCAACTTTATCTATTTCATTTACTTTGGCAATGTGAACATATGTTTCCCATGCCAATAAAGCCCACTGAGTTGTATTAGCCCTATGGGGAAAGGAGAAGCTAGATGAATGGTCCCACAGAGAATAGGAGAGAATGAATGCAGTAAAGAGATGGGAGACCTGGAAAGGAGATGGCTGAGTGAGGGATGGAAATAGAAGGAGAAAGACTGAGGGAGAGTCTCAGAGGTGGAAGGGGGAGCGTGGGACTGTGAAAGTTGGCTGGTGTGAAACCCTGCCAACCCATAATCCTCACCTTGTGACTACTGCCTTAGACACTGCTGCCGAGGTCTCCCCCACCCTCTCCCCTCTCTCTCCCCACTGCCCTCTCCCCACTGCCCTCTCCCCCCACCCTCCAACCCCTCTCTCTCCCCACTGCCCTCTCCCCCCACCCTCCAACCCATCTCTCTCCCCCCACCCTCCAACCCATCTCTCTCCCCCCACCCTCCAACCCATCTCTCTCCCCACTGCCCTCTCCCCTCTCCCCCCACCCTCCAACCCCTCTCTCTCCCCTCTCCCCCACCCTCCAACCCATCTCTCTCCCCCCACCCTCCAACCCATCTCTCTCCCCCCACCCTCCAACCCCTCTCTCTCCCCTCTCCCCCCACCCTCCAACCCCTCTCTCTCCCCTCTCCCCTCTCCCCCCACCCTCCAACCCCTCTCTCTCCCCTCTCCCCCCACCCTCCAACCCTCACTCTCCCCACTGCCCTCTCCCCTCTCCCCCCACCCTCCAACCCCTCTCTCTCCCCACTGCCCTCTCCCCTCTCCCCCCACCCTCCAACCCATCTCTCTCCCCACTGCCCTCTCCCCTCTCCCCCCACCCTCCAACCCCTCTCTCTCCCCACTGCCCTCTCCCCCCACCCTCCAACCCATCTCTCTCCCCACTGCCCTCTCCCCTCTCCCCCCACCCTCCAACCCCTCTCTCTCCCCACTGCCCTCTCCCCCCACCCTCCAACCCATCTCTCTCCCCACTGTCCTCTACCCTCACCATCCACCCCCTCTCTCCTCACCCTCCACCCCCTCCCCTCCCCTCCCCTGGACTCGGTCACGTAGTCTGTGTGAGTACACAGCGGTAGCTACTAGCCAGTTTGGTGGCTGGTTTCAGCCGGTTAGAGGTGAGGGCAGGCCTTACATGATTTGTGAGAGGCTCTCTTGAAGCCAAGAGCTCATGGGTGTCTGTCTGTCTTCATTATCAGGCTGTGTGTGTGGCTGGAAACAGAGTAATAAATAATGGGTCATTATAACGCCTTAGTACAAAGCTGATAATGGCTCTGATAATAGGTTTAATAGCCTCAACGTGTGGAGACATATTTCTGCTGTAATGAGTTTTACCATTTTCTCCAACCGGTGCTTTTAGATTTGTCTAACTAGTCTTGCTCTTTAAGAACTTCAATGGTGCCTTGCTAAAGGGTGACTGTGTTGTCTTGTCTATTTGAGTTTACCTAACTACATTTTTCCCCCTCCCTCTCTCCTCTTCTCTCCTGTCTCCCTCCCCCTCTCCTTCTCTCTCTCTCTCCATTCTCGGCAGTGTTTCTGTGTTGATTTGGACCATACATATATGGCGTATGTGAGCGTCAGTGGAGACTTCTGCCAGGCACAGCACCTCGCCTTCGTGGACAAGTGAATCGTCCGCCCCCCTCGGGACTACGCTACCCAGAAGCCCCCCTGAAGCCAGCACACTGGGAACCCCTGTCTCCTCCAACAGTCCCCTAGGATATCGCGTAGTCCAAGGCCAGATTGCCCAGCTCTGTCCCCTGAGCGGCCAATAAGGAAACTGCCTAGTTCTCTTCTACTTGCTGCTTTCTCTCCCAGAAGCCAATCACATACCACTCTCCTGAATGGGGTAAAATCTGAATGTCCGATTGGATGACTGGTGGATAGTCTCTGCATACATTTTTTTGTTTGTTTATTTTTTGTAAAATATTTTTTCCATCCCCCTGTGGAGTCTTGTGGACTAGATCATCCAGTTTTTTGTTACCCCTCTTTTTATGTAAACCTTCCTGTAGCTATCCACCTGTGTTACCCACATCCTCCTCCACCTCTTCCCTTCGTTGACATCTTTTTATTGTTTTTTTTTAACCTACAGAATTCTACTACAAGTCCTTGCTGACATTAGAGCCAAAAGTAGTCATCCTTTTTGTACCTGATATTCTAAGTATTTCATTGTAATTGTTTTCAAAGCCGTCTCGCCAACATGAACCGCCCTGCTGCAGTGGAGATTACCTACGAGGGCATGAGGTTCCTCATCACACACAACCCCACCAACGCCACGCTCAACAAGTTCACTGAGGTGAGGCCGCCACGCTGTGTGTGCGTGTATAACCAATTCAACACTTGAGTTCACTGTGGAGAAACTTGCACATACAGTACCAGTCAAAGGTTTGGACACACCTACTCGTTCAAGGGTTTTTCTTTGTTTTACTATTTTCTAAGTTGTAGAATAATAGTGAAGACATCAACACTATGAAATAACACACATGGAATCATGTAGTAACCAAAAAAGTGTCAAACAAATCAAAATATATTTTTGATTCTTCAAAGTAGCCACCCCTTTGCCTTGATGATAGCTTTGCATTCTCTCAACCAGCTTCACCTGGAATGCTTTTCCAACAGTCTTGAAGGAGTTCCCACATATGCTGAGCACTTGTTGGCTGCTTTTCCTTCACTCTGCGGTCCAACTCATTCCAAACCATCTCAATTGGGTTGAGGTCGGGTGATTGTGGAGGCCAGGTCATCTGATGCAGCACTCCATCACTCTCCTTCTTAGCCAAATAGCCCTTACACAGCATGGAGGTGTGTTTTGGGTCATTGTCCTGTTGAAAAACAAATGATAGTCCCACTAAGCACAAACCAGATGGGATGGCGTATCGCTGCAGAATGCTGTGGTAGCCATGCTGGTTAAGTGTGCCTTGAATTCTAAATAAATCACAGACAGTGTCACCAGCAAAGCACCCCACACACCATAACACCTCCTCCTCCATTCTTTACGGTGGGAACTACACATGCGGAGATCATCCGTTCACCTACTCTGCGTCTCACAAAGACACGGCGGTTGGAACCAAAAATCTCAAATTTAGACTCATCAGACCAAAGGACAGATTTTCACCAGTCTAATGTCCATTGCTCGTGTTCCTTGGCCCAAGCAAGTCTCTTCTTATTGGTGTCCTTTAGTAGTGGTTTCTTTGCAGCAATTCGACCATGAAGGCCTGATTCACGCAGTCTCCTCTGAACAGTTGATGTTGAGATGTGTCTGTTGCTTGAACTCTGAGGTGCAGTTCATTGCCGATTTCTGAGGCTGGTAACTCTAATGTAACTCTGGGTCTTCCTTTCCTGTGGCGGTCCTCAAGAGAGCCAGTTTCATCATAGCACTTGATGGTTTTTGCGACTGCACTTGCAGAAACTTTCAAAGTTCTTGACATTTTCTGGGTTGACTGACCTTCATGACTTAAAGAAATGATGTTGTTCCTCTTTCATTATTTGAGCTGTTCTTGCCATAATATGGATATGTCCTGTATACCACCACTGCCTTGTCACAACACAACGGATTGGTTAAAAATTAACTTTTAACAAGGCACACCTGTCAATTTAAATTCATTCTAGATGACTACCTCATGAAGCTGGTTGAGAAAATGCCAAGAGTGTGCAAAGTTGTGATCAAGGCAAAGGGTGGCTACTTTGAAGAATCTCAAATATAAAATATATTTTGATTTGTTTAACACTTTATTTGGTTACTACATGATTCCATATGTGTTATTTCATAGTTTTGATGTCTTCACTATCATTCTACAATGTAGAAAAAAATAAAGAAAAACCCTGTACATCTGATTACATGCATCAATAACCTCACCAATGTAGCCTATAACAAACTCACCTCAACCTACAATTAAACACATATTTTAGAGTACAAAATTGACCCTCTCTCCATCCCTCTCTCACTACCCCTCTCTCTCCCCTACCTCTTGCTCTCTTTCTCTCTATCTCTCCTACTTCTTGCTCTCTTTCTCTCTCTCTCCCCCACCTCTCTTGCTATCTTTCTCTCTCTCCCCCTACCTCTTGCTATCTTTCTCTCTCTCTCTCCTACCTCTTGCTATCTTTCTCTCTCTCCCCCTACCTCTTGCTATCTTTCTCTCTCTCCCCCCCACCTCTCTCGCTATCTTTCTCTCTCTCCCCCCCACCTCTCTCGCTATCTTTCTCTCTCTCCCCCACCTCTCTTGCTATCTTTCTCTCTATCCCCCTACCTCTTGCTCTCTTTCTCTCTCTCTCCTACCTCTTGCTATCGTTCTCTCTCTCCCCCTACCTCTTGCTATCTCTCTCTCTCTCCCCCACCTCTCTCGCTATCTTTCTCTCTCTCCCCCCCACCTCTCTCGCTATCTTTCTCTCTCTCTCCCCCACCTCTCTTGCTATCTTTATCTCTCTCCCCCTACCTCTTGCTCTCTTTCTCTCTCTCTCTCTCTCCTACCTCTTGCTATCTTTCTCTCTCTCCCCCTACCTCTTGCTATCTTTCTCTCTCCCCCTACCTCTTGCTATCTCTCTCTCTCTCTCTCTCTCTCTCTCTCTCTCCTACCTCTTGCTATCTTTCTCTCTCTCCCCCCTCACCTCTCTTGCTATCTTTCTCTCTCTCTCTCCCCCTACCTCTTGCTATCTTTCTCTCTCTCTCCCCCTACCTCTTGCTATCTTTCTCTCTCTCTCTCCTACCGCTTGCCATCTTTCTCTCTCTCTCTCCCCCCACCTCTCTTGCTATCTCTCTTTGTCGCTATCTTCCTATCTCAGGAGCTGAAGAAGTTTGAGGTGAACACGCTGGTGAGAGTGTGTGACGCCACCTACGACAAGGTCCCAGTGGAGAAGGAGGGAATCCAAGTTGTGGTAAGGATAACAAACGCACACACTCCCAGAGAGGAGAGCAGTCAGAATTTCTACTGAACCAAAACAGGATCCCTTTGTTTCCTTCCGAGGAATTGAGGGTAGTTAGATTCACTTTGCCCCTCTCTGGAGAACTTCTGTTAGTCCGTCTGTTCCACTGTCCTCAACTGTCTGCCTCCCGCTGTGTGCTGAGCTAATGGGTGGAGAATTGGAAGGAATCTCTGGCTCAGATCCAGATGAATGGTGTTCCACCCAGGCCTTCTTGCTCTCTCTGTTGCACTCGTATGTGCACTGTATTGTCTTTCTCACAGCTAAGGCTAGTATTCTTAAAATATTTCTCTACAACATTCTTATTTTTTTCACTTGTCTCACAGGTGATTCAGGAAAACCAGAGACACTTTGGGATAGGAAATGTCTTATCCCCTCTCCTTGATACAGTTTTAATTAAGTGATCACCACCCCTCATCCTGGAGTGTTCCTCTCCCCATTATGCCTGTCACTCTCCAATGTATTGGATTAAATGTTATGCAGACTGTAATCACAATCCTGTTTCATATTGGTTGAGCACCGAGACCGGAAAAGCCATGCGTAGGGTTGCACAATTATGGTAACTTTCCAAACATTTTAGAGACATCCTGATTGGAAAGTTCCCAGAAACATGAGGGAATTGGCAGAAAATATGGGAATCGTCCAACCAGGATTTTTGGGAAAGATAGCAGAATTTTCAAAGCATGGCCAAACGCACGGCTGATTGGCAAACTACAGTGAAAAGCTATTAGTAACAAAACCCTTTCTGTCTGTTCCGGTCTTTGTCACTCTTCAAAAATATGAAACAGGATCTGTGATTGTTGCCTACATAAAACTGGCCCATGGTGTCAAAGGACAGTCACAGACTGGGAGAGAGAAGGCTGCAACAGGGAGAGGATGGTGTGGGAGAGAGAAGGCTGCAACAGGGAGAGGATGGTGTGGGAGAGAGAAGGCTGCAACAGGGAGAGGATGGTGTGGGAGAGAGAAGGCTGCAACAGGGAGAGGATGATGTGGGAGAGAGAAGGCTGCAACAGGGAGAGGATGATGTGGGAGAGAGAAGGCTGCAACAGGGAGAGGATGATGTGGGAGAGTGAAGGCTGCAACAGGGAGAGGATGATGTGGGAGAGAGAAGGCTGCAACAGGGAGAGGATGATGTGGGAGAGTGAGAGATGTGCTGAGACTGAGTCAGCACAAGTGCAGAGGCTCAGATGGTCAGGCTGTCTGCCAGGACACACTCACACACACACACACAGTACTTCAGCATATCAAGCTTCCCAACTTAGACACACATGATACAGCTGCTCTGCTCCAATCAGGCTTTGAGTCCTGTACTGCCTTTGAGCATTGAGCACTGGTTAATCCTCAAGTCTGTTGACGCACCCGTGCTTCAATCTAAGTAACATTTTAAAAATCCCCATCAAAATCCATCAGTTTAAGCTAGAGATATCTATTTTTAGCATGGGCTGCGTCTCAATCTACCGCATCCGCCTATGGCTGGCTTCCGCATCTGCTGTGGAAGGTGGCCGAGTTACAGCAGTGTTTGTCAGACCATGAGACTTCCCGAAAAATCGGCCTTCTCACGACAACGTCTGTAGCATCTGAACAGTTTGGCCTACAAACTATTATGGAAAGGGGAGACTCACGAACACGATGGTTTTCACCGTTTTTGCTCTACGACCCCCACAAGTGTCACGAGACTCGTCTGAAGGTAGCCCATTGATAGAGGAATTATGATTATGACTAAAATTGTTCCACCCCAATACTGATGATGACTGTGTGAACTGTGTTAGGGTTATCATTATAAACCCACTAACAGAGGGGGTGAGTTAGAAACTGCTGAGACAGACATTCCAGGAGAAAGGAGACTTAGAAGATGTCCTATTTAAACATTCTATTAAGGGTGTAACGATCCATCTACTACATCGATGTATCGATTTATATTCCTATGATCCAACTACATCGATCTGTGCTCGGCGAGTTGGCCTTTTGGACAACATATATCAATCTAACATCGTTTTAAAATGTAATAAATCGATTGTATCGATACTAGGAAATAACCCATTGGATTTAAGCACGTCAGACTTTTTATGGATGTTTTTTCTTAGCACTTTTAATGATAAAGGCTTTAAACATTACTCGATTTGGTCTGCCTATCCGTGACGTCATCGCCCCGCGCCAGCAGCAGCGCAAAGGCGCAAAGACAACAAAACATAGCATGGCGGACGACAGAGGAGAAGCCGACGAGCGAGAAATTATCAAGCCACCATTGCGGTCCTTACAAGAAACAGGAATCTAGGAAACTTCACCTGCACTGTCCAGTATCCAGGTATTTATTTCAGTCACACTGGTTGAATTTTTGGCTAAAAGGTTACTGAATCGATTTCAAGTCACTGAATCGTTTCGGATCGTATCGTTCTAAATGAACCAATATCGTCCTTGAATCGTATCGACAACCACGAATCGTGATCCAAATCGAATCGTTGTTAAAACGAATCGTTACACCCCTACATTCTATACTGTGGAAATGTACAGGCCGCCTAAAGGGGGGCGGAGCAAAGTTCCTTTGTGTAAAGGCATATATAAAGGCTGTATATGTGTTTTGGCGGGAGAGCTCTCCATGAATAAATAAAACCAGAGCATTACAACCTCTGGGAATTATTCAAGCTTGAGTTTAATTAGAGATAGAAATACTCGTGACACCCTTACAAACAAATGGCAACAAAAATAAGGGGTTAAATATGCGTAAAAAATATATATATTTCCTTAGCGTTCTTATATCTCCTAGACATAAGACACACTTCAAAACCTTATTCCATATTATTACTTTTTTGACTGTCTTTGCCTTTTTTTAACGTTTATTCAATATGTTTCTGTGGGCTATAGTAGTAAAGGCTGAATTCAATATTTTATCAAATAGTTTAAATATATTTGTTTATACCTAAAGGGTATCAAATAGCTAAATGATCTGTGGTAAGACCATCTTTAAAAACATTATGCTAGCTTAGTACCCCCCCCTAGCCCTTAAATGAACCCCCATCCCCAGCCCTTGGTTTGGTCCATGTTAAATGAACCCCCATCCCCAGCCCTTGGTTTGGTCCATGTTAAATGAACCCCCATCCCCAGCCCTTGGTTTGGTCCATGTTGATGTTTTTGTCCCTCTTCCGCCGTAGGACTGGCCCTTTGATGATGGTGCCCCGCCCCCCACCCAGATAGTGGATGACTGGCTGAACCTGCTGAAGACAAAGTTCAGAAACGAGCCTGGCTGCTGTATCGCCGTGCACTGTGTGGCGGGGCTGGGCCGGTGAGTGTGTTAACCTGTGTGTGTGTGTGTGTGTATATGTGTGTATATATATATATATATATATATATGTGTGTGTGTATATATATGTATATGTGTGTGTGTGTTTGTGTGTGTGTGTGTGTGTAAAGTGGGACATTTGATATGAATGAGTGTATGTGGGCTTGATTGTGTCGCGTGTCAACGACTGAAGCCTGTTCCAATGTTCCATGCTAAGCCTGTTAGCAAGTTAGCGTATGTTTTTATCCTCTTATCAATCTCTCCCTATCTATTAGCCTGCTAGCATTAGCCTGGTGCTTCTGTGGTTCTACCGGCTATTCTCATCCCCTCACTTTATAGCTAGCTTCTCTGCTGTTAGCGCCACTGTCTCTGTTAGGCTATCCAGCTAGTATTTTTCTCCAGAGTGTGCGCTGGACTCCTCATCCTCTCTGTTCAGTTTATTTCCTGTTAGTGTTGGCTTCTCTTTGTCTCTCTGTCATACTTCGTCTGGTCCTTCAGGGTATGCTCTGGACTCCTCATCCTCTCTAGCTTCTGTCCGGTTAGGTTTAGCCTCTCTCGTTCTCGCTCCCTGTTAGCCTGGTTCTCCAGGGTGTGCTGCTGTACACCATTTAGATTTCCCGGCCCTCAAGTTGGCCCCATAGAGCACGTGTCACTCATTCCACGGAGGGCTGAGTGTCTGCGGGTTTTCACTCCTCCCTTGTACTTGATTGATGAATTAAGGTCACTAATTAGTAAAGAACTCTTCTCGCCTGGTTGTCTAGGGCTTAGCAAAAAAACAGAAGACACTAGGCCCTCCATGGAATGAGTGACACCCCTACCATAGAGGCTCCCTCCCGCCGTCTGTGCCAAGACGGGCTCCACACTACTCACGCCTGTCCAGGGTTATAGCCTTCATTGATTCAGCGCATCGCTTAGACCAGTGTTTCCCTCCTCCAGTACCCCAACAGCCCAACTCCAGTCCTCCAGTACACACAACAGTACACATTTTAGTTGTAGCCCCAGACAAGCACACCAGATGCAACTCACCTTAGGGCTTGATGATTAGTTGACAAGTTGAATCAGGTGTGCTTGTTTCCTTGTGGGGACCGGCGAAATGTCCCCACTTGTCCAAATGATCCTTATTTTACTATCCTTGTGAGGACTTCTGGTTCCCACATGGATAGTAAAACCACACACACACACACACACATTGCTGTGGGCTCCCTAAGCAGTGGTGGTCAGACAGACCTGTTTTTCTGCATTCATCTCCTGGTGCTGTGTTTACTGCAGTCCTCAGGGCCGGCAGCATTCTGATGGTCTAAATCACACCAGCCAGCCACAGCCTTTAGAGACTCACAGCGTGGGAGGAGGAGCTAGTGGTGGTTGTTTTTTGCTCTCACACTCTGTTACGCCTTCTCACTTTCTATCTCGTCTCTGCCAGGGTTTCCGTTAGCCGGTAATTGCCGGCTTTCGGCCAATACATTAAAAGCCGATAAATAAAGTTGTTGCCGGCCAAATTAACTGGGAGAAAATACAATCCCGTTGCTAAATAATGCTTTTTATTAATTGATGGAAATATCAGTCGATGTAAATGCATTTGACCATCATGCTTATCGGTCTAGAGGTTAATTAGCAAAAAAAAAATATTTTCGTTAATCGTCATGTTTCTTATTTATCATACGCGCATAGCATATAGCGCTTACTTTGAGCGGAACATCTTGTCAGACAGCGCTGGTGCTACTGCTGCTTTTATAAGCCCAGTCATTGCGCATTCATTCTAAATGCAATTGTGTGTTAACAGTTGATGGCCACAATGTGAAAAGAGCTACTATTTTTATTTCTCAACTGGTAATTGAAGTGCGCATCCGATTCGACTATCAGCACATCACCCACCACTTTGCAATGTGAGCTGGAGGTAGTATGCATTTTGAAAATATATACTTAATTGTTTGAATGTTAAACCTGAACGTTTTACTACATATTATTAGGCATGTCTTGGCTTGCGTCAAGGTAGTGTATGCAAAATCCGTCCATAGAAACGGAAAGGCAATTATTTTACAACTTCCTCATATGCCATTGAAACCAAGTTAATTGCTATTGGTTTTCATATCAACTTTCTTTCCTTGTCCAGAAGTCAAAGGCACAATCCTAGTCATATTAACCAATTCTAGTTGTTGCATCTTTTAGATTTCTAACTGAGATTTTAATATCTGTTACATATGGAACTGCTCGCATCAGGTGCGCTGTTTAGAATGGTGTATTCCCGCAATTTGTTTGAAAATGAAATGTTATTGGCTGATCATTACAGGAGTTGCATGTTCTGTTAAGCTAAATTACCATAATCTAAATGTGATTTCTGTCATTCTGCACACCGTGGGTGGAAGCCCTAATGGTTTGTCATTCTGCGCACCGTGGGTGGAAGCCCTAATGGTTTGTCATTCTGCACACCGTGGGTGGAAGCCCTAATGGTTTGTCATTCTGCGCACCGTGGGTGGAAGCCCTAATGGTTTGACATTCTGCACACCGTGGGTGGAAGCCCTAATAGTTTGTCATTCTGCGCACCGTGGGTGGAAGCCCTAATGGTTTGTCATTCTGCACACCGTGGGTGGAAGCCCTAATGGTTTGTCATTCTGCGCACCGTGGGTGGAAGCCCTAATGGTTTGTCATTCTGCGCACCGTGGGTGGAAGCCCTAATGGTTTGACATTCTGCACACCGTGGGTGGAAGCCCTAATGGTTTGTCATTCTGCGCACCGTGGGTGGAAGCCCTAATGGTTTGTCATTCTGCACACCGTGGGTGGAAGCCCTAATGGTTTGTCATTCTGCGCACCGTGGGTGGAAGCCCTAATGGTTTGTCATTCTGCGCACCGTGGGTGGAAGCCCTAATGGTTTGTCATTCTGCACACCGTGGGTGGAAGCCCTAATGGTTTGTCATTCTGCGCACCGTGGGTGGAAGCCCTAATGGTTTGTCATTCTGCACACCGTGGGTGGAAGCCCTAATGGTTTGTCATTCTGCGCACCGTGGGTGGAAGCCCTAATGGTTTGTCTTTCTGCACACCGTGGGTGGAAGCCCTAATGGTTTGTCATTCTGCACATCGTGGGTGGAAGCCCTAATGGTTTGTCATTCTGCACACCGTGGGTGGAAGCCCTAATGGTTTGTCATTCTGCACACCGTGGGTGGAAGCCCTAATGGTTTGTCTTTCTGCACACCGTGGGTGGAAGCCCTAATGGTTTGTCATTCTGCACACCGTGGGTGGAAGCCCTAATGGTTTGTCATTCTGCGCACCGTGGGTGGAAGCCCTAATGGTTTTATGCACCCAATGCAAATGGGTCCTCATTTCTCAAATGGCCGGTAAATTAAAATCTTCCCGGTCACGTTGTCCAGCTCCACATTTTCCTAACGGAAACCCTGGCAAGCACAAAAGGGTGCTCATTCTGTCAGTCTTTCTCATATTCCCTCTATCGCTCTCCCACTTCTCTCCTCCCCCTCTTCTCTCTGAAAACCCACAAAAGAATGCTCTGTCAGCTTTGAGTTTTGACATTCCGGGCTGTCTGTCTGGGGAATTTTAAAGTTTTGTGGTGCATTTTTTTCCTTCTTGAGAAGTTTGCTTACAGTAACACACTTATCACACCAATTGTGTGTGGGCCAGGTTGTGAACGTGATGCCCCAGCTCATTTGCAGTGAACCCAGGCCACCCCCCTATGGGTTTCCCAGGCCAATGTCTCAGCTTTACAGTACACCCCCACCCTGCTACCCACATAACCTTGACACAGCATGCTTTACACTACATCCCCAGGCTAGTATATGTCGCTCGCGTTCTCTCATTTATTTATTTATATATATATTGTGTCTCTGTGCTGTAGAGCTCCAGTCCTGGTGGCCTTAGCGCTGATTGAAACTGGGATGAAGTATGAGGATGCGGTGCAGTTCATACGACAGTAAGTACCACTAACTTCCACACCAGTGGAGGCTGGTAAGGGAGGTGGGGGGGGGGGGGGGGGGGCTTGTATGGTATCAAACACGTGTTTTGATACTGTTCCATTCCAGCCGTTACTATGAGCCTGTCCTCCGATTTTAAAAGTGCCATCAGCCACCACTGTTCCACACAGGGCACGAAGCCCAAGAACCAATGTTTCTGTGCAGTGGAACCTGTAGTCATGTATTCTCTTCATTGGTTTGTTAGAATATGCCCAGGGCACATATTGATGTTGTTGCAGTTGTGCTGCATGGTCTCTTGTGACCATGAGACCACTTTTTTTTATTTCTCTCACCTCCCTCCCCTCAGGAAGAGACGTGGAGCGTTCAACTCCAAGCAGCTTCTTTACCTGGAGAAATACAGACCCAAGATGCGTCTGCGGTTCAAGGATGCCAACGGCCCCAACTGTTGTGTCCAGTAAAATGTCTGTGTGTGCGGCATCTCATCAAGAACACAGCAGCTAGTGGGAACAACATTATTCCAACCACGGGGAGAGAAAATGAGAGAGAGCTGTCAGTAATTATTGTGATTTGTTAACACTGAGACATGGCTAGTTGATCACAGAATCGATGAATCAACGAGCAAATGATTACATTTGAATTAATGCAAATCTAGGGGTCCAACCAGCCGAACCAATGAACAAGAAGGTCAACGCACACAGATATAGGCCCGCCTCCAAGATACCAGGGTCCAATCATTTTTTTTTCCCAGCGTTGAATCATGGGATAGCTCTTCCTCTTATATATATATATATTATTTTTTTTTACACATGAAAGTTTAACAATGGTGAGAAAAAAAATCAACAAATGTTAAAATGGTATCAATATTGATGATTTGTTTATTTTTCTATTATTAATTATATGAATTATGGATTTGCCCAGGGTTATGTACCTTTTTTTAGTGTTTGTAAACCCTTCAGCACATTAGAAGAAAAACAAAAAATTACTGTCCATTTGGCTATTGATGTATTTTTGTACAACACAAAAAGTTCCACTGAAAATGCAGTAATGTTTTTCTCTCCACCCCACTTGCTTGGATTCACTTTTTAATTACGGGGTTGGCTGGGTTTTAAATATGTCCGCTGTATTTATTCACTGGCTATAACTAGCAAGGCAGTCTGGAGTTGAGTTGGGGCAAGGACACTTCTTTTTTTTCTTTTTTTTTTTATAATTTAAAAAAAATCTTGCGGGAGTGCAATATTCAGTCCACCTCGGAAAAGCCCCCAAACCCCTTATGACCATCTCACTCACTCACTCACACACACACACACACACACACACACACACACACAACAAACAAACAGAGCCAGTTTCACAGGAAGGCACTTGGCTAGTCTTACTGTAGGTACTTTTTTCCATTCACCAAGGCTGCTTACTGGGTTTACAATAGGACTTCCCTACAATGACTGCGCATGCAAACAGATGCGCACACACACAATGATCTCAACTGTTAATCCCTGGTCTCACTCTGAAGGAAAAGAGGTGGAAAAGAAAGCAAATGGTCTGTTTTTTATCATCGTACCCATTTTGAAGACATCCTCAATTCCTATTGGTTTTAAAATAAATAAATAAATGGAAATAAGATTAACCTTGTATGATGTTATTTCATGTGATTATTTTCTCACCTTTTCCATGTTTTAGAGTATTTGAAACGAGCGCCTATTTATAATTGTTTTGGTCTACTTGTCATTCCCGCAGAATGTTTTGTGACATGAGGAATTGCTGAGTCACACGTAATGTTATCATGGCAAATATATCAATCATCTATTTGATTTGGATTGTGTCTCATCACCAGGCAAGCTCTATCCTGGAAGAGCGGCAGGTAACCTAGCGGTTAAGAGCATTGGGCCAGTAACCGAAAGGTCACTGGTTCAAATCCCTGAAATCTGTGCCCTTGAGCAAGGTACTTAACCCTAATTGCTCCTGTAAGTCGCTGTGGATAAGAGCGTCTGCTAAATGACTCAAATGTAACCCACAAGTCAAAAGGAAAAGAGAACACAAGACATACACTTGGAGGCCAGAGCTTGAGGCTAATGCATGGGGTGTAAACAGCTGGGGCCTCTTACCAACTGTGCGTACATTTCTTAAAAAATTCTGGCGTGTGTGGAGATTCTAGGATTTGCGTGCGCAACAAATTATTGGGATTTATCAAACTGTCTCATGCAAAATATGCATGTTTTCATTCACAGAATACTATAACCCCTCCTGGAAAAACCCTGCATTCACATTTTATGGTAACCACAATGCCCTAATTTGCTGTATGTTTTGCAGATGTTGGAACTGGGCCATGATAGTTGCTAAAACAAAGCGCAATGGCAAATGATCACATTTCTGCTGAGGTGTGGGCAGAATGTTTTAATCTTTTGCAGTAACTTTCTTTTAACACAATGCATGCCATTGCAAACACTGGCTGTGCATTCTGCAAGATTGATGTTCTATTGAACAATTTAAAAGTAGGGGAGAGCCAGGACTAAAGTGACACTGGGCGATAGTAATACACCCATTTTCACAAAAGCGAGTGAGTGCATACATAATTGTATTTTTTATACTGGCCCCTCGTGGGAATCGAACCCACAACCCTGGCGTAGCAAACGCCATGCTCTACCAACTGAGCTACATCCCTGCCGGCCATTCCCTACCCTACCCTACCCTACCCTGGACGACGCTGAGCCAATTGTGCGCCGCCCCATGGGTCTCCCGGTCGCGGAAGGCTACGACAGAGCCTGGATTTGAACCAGGATCTCTAGTGGCACAGCTAGCACTGCGATGCAGTGCCTTAGACCACTTCGCCACTCGTGAACCACTGATTTAAGGCTTTTTTATCTCTCTCAGATATAGGGCAGACCATAGACTGTACAACATATGGGCGAAGCCATCGATGACATCACCCCATTGTTTCCTATGAGAATGCTCAGTGGCAAGTTTCATTTCAGCGTGTCGCCATCTTGTTACATGGAGGGGTTAGGTGAAGGGTTAGCTAACATGCTAAGTAGTCGTCCATATTGTGTACAGTCTATGGTCTGTCCTATAGCTGAGAGATAAGAAAGATCAGGAAACTTTCTTTTTTTAAATTGTACACATAAAAAGAAAAAAAATAGGCACTAAACTACTTCCATATATACTTCCATTCATTTTTTAAACTGGTACTGGGCTACCTTCAGGCGAGTCTTGTGAGGCTTGAGGGCGTCCTAGAGAAAAACAACATGTACATGTTCATGAGAGAAACATTGCATGCACAGTTTGGATACTCTAGGAAGTGACGTTGCAGGCTCGGTTAGTGCTGCCCCCTCTCATGGAGTATCTCAATTTGAAGGCCTACCGAGGTACTGCAGACTCATTGGCAACTAAAATGTCCTTATAACTTTGTGTGTGGTTTTAAAGTAATCGGTTCAAGGACATACATCTGGTGAAATAGAAGCAATTATTGGTACCATGATTGTATACAACAACAAAAAAATCCACGAATATTAACAACGAAGATCGCCATTTCCCCATTCACTATAATCAGAGATCCAGTTTTCTGGAAACAATGCCTGCAGTACCGCAGTCGGCCTTCAACTTGAAATCCTCAATGTGAGGGGGCAGTCATCCTCCCCTGGGACAGACACTTCAAAACAAACTTCCTTTATATTAGACAATCCGTTTTCCCATGTATGAATATGTTATTCAATGCGTTTCTATGGGCTAATAGCAGTAAGTCCAAATGCAATGTTTCATCAAATTGTTTTATATTTTTTATATACCTAAAGTGGTCCTAAAATTCTAAATCCAATATCTAAATGGTCCTTAGTTTGACCATCTTAAAACAAATCCATATGTTAGCTTAGTATAGTAGACACGCTTTCCCTTCAAGTTCAACATTTATAAATACCAACCTTTGCAGGAAAACTGCCGCATTCGTCTTTTTTGTGCGCATGCACCTTTGATAAGTATTCCCTAAAGAAGACTGCCCAAAACGGTGTGCTATGGAGAGTTGTCGATGGCCTATTCTCCATGAGAAGCGATGAAACTAATAAGTAAGCTTCACATCAAACACTTCCTATCAAGTAGCCTATTTATTTGCAGGTTAAGTATCTACAGGTTGGACGAGGGTCGGCCATTATCTTGGCCAAATATTGCATACTCCTTATTGGGCTCCCGAGTGGCGCAGTGGTCTAGAATTTGTTCTTAACTGACTTGCCTAGTTAAATAAAAATAAAAGTGCCAGTCTTTCTGTTCAGGTATGTTTTTGTGAAAAGTTAGGGTTATGAGTTGATATATTAATTGATGATTTAAAGAGGTAGGCTAGGTAGTGCTGTTGAACCTCAAGTAGAAGTTACCTGACGTTAGGAATGAGAAGCTAACAAGTGATATTGATGCTTTTCCGTCACGTTCTGATTAGCCTGGCTGAAGCGCGACCCACGTGACTACACAGCGCGCTGGCTTCAGCCAGACTACTTTCTGATATCAATGAGGGCCAAACGCCATCTGGTGTTTGTACAATGAATTATCAACAAAGTCTTCATGGTAAAGCCCATCATATAAAGGCTGAGGCTACTTCATTTAGGATCTCTCAGCTCAATATCCATTAACAAATGCCTGTTTTAATAATGAATTAGCCCTAATGATAAAGGAGACTGTTTGATAGACCTAACAATATTAAAATCTTTAAAGATTTCATACATCATAGCTTTATTCATATTCAAAATGCATTTTCAATGACTTGCAACAACCAAGGGTATGCCCGCCACACCTTGATCAAATCACTTCCAACTAGAATGGCTTGGTAGCACAGGAGGTTGGCAGCACCTTAATTGGGGAGAATGGGCTCGTGGTAATGACTGGAGCGGAATCAATGGAATGGTATTACATTTACGTTTTAGTCATTTAGCAGACACTCTTATCCAGAGCGACTTACAGGAGCAATTAGGGTTAAGTGCCTTGCTCAAGGGCACATCGACATATTTTTCACCTAGTCTGAGATTAGAACCAGCGACCTGTCGGTTACTGGCACAACGCTCTTAACCACTAAGCTACCTGCTGCCCCTGGTATCAAGCACATGGTTTCCAGGTGTTTGATGCCATTCCATTTGCTCCATTCTGGCCATTATTATGAGCCGCTTGGTAGTCCACGTGACTCTCTGACCTCGTTTGCAGTCATCTTCCGTTTCTGATAACAGTAGGCTATCATTAAATGGGCCATTAAACCGCACCTCTCCCGGTATTTCCCGGGCTCTCCCTGTACTCGTTGTTATGGTTGGCACGTGTGACCTTGTCCTCGAGACCGGTGACTCACCACGTGAAGCGATAGGGACACCGGCTGACGCTGACGGGAGAGTGAGTCACCCTATCGGCACTCACTGCGAGCCAAGACCGACAGAGATAGGCCAACGAGCAGAACGCGCGCGCAACCCCCTGCTGCTGTGAGGGTGAAATAATACAATCTATTGAGACTAGATGTATGAATAATAGTATCCTACAATAATAGTGGGCCATGGGCCTCTACAGGTTTTGCAATGAGTTACGCTGTAGGCTACTGAAATCCTAAAACAGCCTATTCTAGCATGGAATTCATGGAATCCCATTCTTGTCACGAAGTTACCTGTGGTTGATTAAAACTACAAGGAACAGTTGCTTTACTTCCGTGTTGTGCCACATATGGGAGAGGCTATAAGGACACTGCTGACCTGCAAAACGACTAACCAAAACTTAAAACCTACCCTTCTTACCTTAACCCTAACCCTAATTGTTACCTTAACCGAATTTTAACCAATTCTGAAATTAAATACTGGTTTGCACATCAGGAGTGTCTGTATAGCCTTTACCCTCACGGATCATTGTGTCGTGTTGGATTCTGAGAATGTGGGTAAGCAAGGCAGGGGCCCTGTTTAAAATGCATCATTCCTTCCTTGGAGTAGCCTTATCACTTATCAGGGGCTGTAGGCTATGTATTAATCATCTCATCTCTCAATGCTCAGTTTCCTCTGTCTGTTTAAAGCAAATCAAATTGTATTGGTCGTGTACACATATTTAGCAGATGTTATCGCAGGTGCAGTGAATGATTATGTTTCTAGCTCCAGTGCAGTATACCAAACAATACACACAAATCCCCAACATTTCAAGAAAGAAATTAAGAAATATCAGAATGAGCAATGTCGGAGTCTGGAATATATATATTAAAAAATATATATTTATATTCCGGACTCTGACATTGCTCGTACTGTGTGTGTGTGTGTGTGTGTGTGTGTGTATATATATATATATATACTGAACAAAAATATAAACGCAACATTCAACAATTTCAACAGTTTTACTGAGTTACAGTTCATATAAGAAAATCAGTAAATTGAAATAAATGCATTGGGCCCTAATCTATGGATTTCACATGACTGGGCAGGGGTGCAGCCATGGGTGGGCCTGGGAGGGTATCGCCCTACCCACTGGGGAGCCAGGCCCAGCCAATCAGAATGAGTTTTTCCCCCACAAAAGGGCTTTACTACAGACAGAAATACAGTTTCATCAGCTGTCCGGGTGGCTGGTCTCAGACGATCCCGCAGGTGAAGAAGCCGGTCTGCGGTTGTGAGGCCGGTTGGACGTATTGCTAAATACTCTAAAACGACGTTGGAGGCGGCTTATGGTAGAGAAATTAACAATAGATTCTCTGGCAACAGCTCTGGTGGACATTCCTGCAGTCAGCATGCCAATTGCACGCTCCCTTAAAACTGGAGACATCTGTGGCATTGTGTTGTGTGACAAAACTGCACATTTTGGGGTGGTCTTTATTGTCCCCAGCACAAGTTGGACCTGTGTAATGATCATGCTGTTTAATCAGCTTCTTGATATGCTACACCTGTCAGTTAGATGGATTATCTTGGCAAAGGAGAAACAAATGTGTGCAAAACATTTGAGAGAAATAAGCTTTTTGTGTGTATGGCATGTTTCTGGGGTCTTTTATTTCAGCTCATGAAACATTGGACCAACACTTTACATGTTGTGTTTATATTTTTGTTCAGTGTATATATATATATATATACATACACTGAGTGTACAAAACATTAGAAACACATGCTCTTTCCATGACATAGACTGACCAGGTGAATCTAGGTAAAAGCTAAGATCTCTTATTTATGTCACTTGTTAAATCCACTTCAATCAGTGTAGATGAAGGGGAGGCGACAGGTTAAATAAGGATTATTAAGCTTTGAGACATGGATTGTGTATATGTGCCATTTAGAGGGTGAATGGGCAAGACAAAATATTTAAGTGCCTTTGAACAGGGTATGGTAGTAGGTGCAAGGCGCACCGGTTTGAGTGTGTCAAGAACTGCAACGCTGCTGGGTTTTTCATGCTCAACAGTTTCCCACGTGTATCAAGAATGGGCCACCACCCAAAGGACTTCCAGACAACATTGCACAGCTGTGGGAAGCATTGGAGTCAACATGGGCCAGCATCCCTGTGGAACGCTTTCAACACCTTGTAGAGTCCATGCCCCAACGAATTGAAGCTGTTCTGAGGGCAAAAGGGGGTGCAACTCAATATTAGGAAGGTTTTCCTAATGTTTTGTACACTCAGTGTATATAATGGTGTGTGTATAGACAGTATGGACAGTATATGAATAGGAAAGGTGAGTACAGCAGTAGTTCTATAGGATGAGCCTTGACTAGAATACAGTGTATACATATGAAGTGGGTAAAACAGTATATAAACATTATTAATGTGACCAGTGTTCAATGACTATGTACAGTACATAGGCTGCAGGGTAGAGTACCAGGTGGTAGCTGGCTAGTAGTGACTAAGTTCAGGGTAGAGGACCAGGTGGTAGCTGGCTAGTAGTGACTAAGTTCAGGGTAGAGTACCAGGTGGTAGCTGGCAAGTAGTGACTAAGTTCAGGGTAGAGTACCAGGTGGTAGCTGGCTAGTAGTGACTAAGTTCAGGGTAGAGTACCAGGTGGTAGCTGGCTAGTAGTGACTAAGTTCAGGGTAGAGGACCAGGTGGTAGCTGGCTAGTAGTGACTAAGTTCAGGGTAGAGTACCAGGTGGTAGCTGGCTAGTAGTGACTAAGTTCAGGGTAGAGTACCAGGTGGTAGCTGGCTAGTAGTGACTAAGTTCAGGGTAGAGTACCAGGTGGTAGCTGGCAAGTAGTGACTAAGTTCAGGGTAGAGTACCAGGTGGTAGCTGGCTAGTAGTGACTAAGTTCAGGGTAGAGTACCAGGTGGTAGCTGGCTAGTAGTGACTAAGTTCAGGGTAGAGGACCAGGTGGTAGCTGGCTAGTAGTGACTAAGTTCAGGGTAGAGTACCAGGTGGTAGCTGGCTAGTAGTGACTAAGTTCAGGGTAGAGTACCAGGTGGTAGCTGGCTAGTAGTGACTAAGTTCAGGGTAGAGTACCAGGTGGTAGCTGGCAAGTAGTGACTAAGTTCAGGGTAGAGTACCAGGTGGTAGCTGGCAAGTAGTGACTAAGTTCAGGGTAGAGTACCAGGTGGTAGCTGGCTAGTAGTGACTAAGTTCAGGGTAGAGTACCAGGTGGTAGCTGGCTAGTAGTGACTAAGTTCAGGGTAGAGGACCAGGTGGTAGCTGGCTAGTAGTGACTAAGTTCAGGGTAGAGTACCAGGTGGTAGCTGGCAAGTAGTGACTAAGTTCAGGGTAGAGTACCAGGTGGTAGCTGGCTAGTAGTGACTAAGTTCAGGGTAGAGTACCAGGTGGTAGCTGGCTAGTAGTGACTAAGTTCAGGGTAGAGGACCAGGTGGTAGCTGGCTAGTAGTGACTAAGTTCAGGGTAGAGTACCAGGTGGTAGCTGGCTAGTAGTGACTAAGTTCAGGGTAGAGTACCAGGTGGTAGCTGGCTAGTAGTGACTAAGGTCAGGGTAGAGTACCAGGTGGTAGCTGACTATAAGTTACTAAGTTCAGGGTAGAGGACCAGGTGGTAGCTGGCTAGTAGTGACTAAGTTCAGGGTAGAGGACCAGGTGGTAGCTGGCTAGTAGTGACTAAGTTCAGGGTAGAGGACCAGGTGGTAGCTGGCTAGTAGTGACTAAGTTCAGGGTAGAGTACCAGGTGGTAGCTGGCAAGTAGTGACTAAGTTCAGGGTAGAGTACCAGGTGGTAGCTGGCTAGTAGTGACTAAGTTCAGGGTAGAGTACCAGGTGGTAGCTGGCTAGTAGTGACTAAGTTCAGGGTAGAGGACCAGGTGGTAGCTGGCTAGTAGTGACTAAGTTCAGGGTAGAGGACCAGGTGGTAGCTGGCTAGTAGTGACTAAGTTCAGGGTAGAGTACCAGGTGGTAGCTGGCTAGTAGTGACTAAGTTCAGGGTAGAGGACCAGGTGGTAGCTGGCTAGTAGTGACTAAGTTCAGGGTAGAGTACCAGGTGGTAGCTGGCTAGTAGTGACTAAGTTCAGGGTAGAGGACCAGGTGGTAGCTGGCTAGTAGTGACTAAGTTCAGGGTAGAGTACCAGGTGGTAGCTGGCTAGTAGTGACTAAGTTCAGGGTAGAGTACCAGGTGGTAGCTGGCTAGTAGTGACTAAGTTCAGGGTAGAGTACCAGGTGGTAGCTGACTAGAAGTTACTAAGTTCAGGGTAGAGGACCAGGTGGTAGCTGGCTAGTAGTGACTAAGTTCAGGGTAGAGTACCAGGTGGTAGCTGGCTAGTAGTGACTAAGTTCAGGGTAGAGTACCAGGTGGTAGCTGGCTAGTAGTGACTAAGTTCAGGGTAGAGTACCAGGTGGTAGCTGGCTAGTAGTGACTAAGTTCAGGGTAGAGTACCAGGTGGTAGCTGGCTAGTAGTGACTAAGTTCAGGGTAGAGGACCAGGTGGTAGCTGGCTAGTAGTGACTAGTCTCTGGGTCCCAGCTTTAATGCACCTGTTCTGTCTCCACCTTCTAAATGGTAGTGAAATGAACAGACCTTGGCTCGGGTGGCTGAGGTCCTTGATGATCTTCTTGGCCTTCCTGTGACACCGGGTGCTGTAGGTGTCCTGGAGGGCAGGCAGTGTGTCCCCAATGATGCGTTGGGCAGACCGAACCACCCTCTGTAGATCCCTGCGGTTGCAGACATTGCAATTGCCATACCAGCCAGTGATACAGCCCAACAGGAGGCTCTCAATGGTGCATCTGTAGAAGTTTGTGAGGGTCATAGGGGTCAAGCCCAATTTCTTCAGCCTCCTGAGGTTGAAGAGGCGCTGTTGTGCCTTCTTCACCACACTGTCTGTGTGGATGGACCATTTCAGAACTTAAAGCTTTTCACACTCTCCACTGCGGTCCCGTCGATGTGGATGGGGGCGTGCTCTCTCTGCTGTCTCCTGAAGTCCACGATCAGCTCCTTGGTTTTGTTGACGTTGAGGGAGAGGTTATTTTCTTGGCAGCACTCTGCCAGGGCCCTAGCATCCTGCCTGTAGGCTGTCTCGTCCCCTGCTATGGGTAAACCCATCATTTCTCTGCCAGGGCCCTAGCATCCTGCCTGTACGCTGTCTCGTCCCCTGCTATGGGTAAACCCATCATTTCTCTGCCAGGGCCCTAGCATCCTGCCTGTAGGCTGTCTCGTCCCCTGCTATGGGTAAACCCAGCAGCACTCTGCCAGGGCCCTAGCATCCTGCCTGTAGGCTGTCTCGTCCCCTGCTATGGGTAAACCCATCATTTCTCTGCCAGGGCCCTAGCATCCTGCCTGTAGGCTGTCTCGTCCCCTGCTATGGGTAAACCCAGCAGCACTCTGCCAGGGGCCTAGCATCCTGCCTGTAGGCTGTCTCGTCCCCTGCTATGGGTAAACCCATCATTTCTCTGCCAGGGCCCTAGCATCCTGCCTGTAGGCTGTCTCGTCCCCTGCTATGGGTAAACCCATCATTTCTCTGCCAGGGCCCTAGCATCCTGCCTGTAGGCTGTCTCGTCCCCTGCTATGGGTAAACCCATCATTTCTCTGCCAGGGCCCTAGCATCCTGCCTGTAGGCTGTCTCGTCCCCTGCTATGGGTAAACCCATCATTTCTCTGCCAGGGCCCTAGCATCCTGCCTGTAGGCTGTCTCGCCCCCTGCTATGGGTAAACCCAGCAGCCCTCTGCCAGGGCCCTAGCATCCTGCCTGTAGGCTGTCTCGTCCCCTGCTATGGGTAAACCCATCATTTCTCTGCCAGGGCCCTAGCATCCTGCCTGTAGGCTGTCTCGTCCCCTGATATGGGTAAACCCATCATTTCTCTGCCAGGGCCCTAGCATCCTGCCTGTAGGCTGTCTCGTCCCCTGCTATGGGTAAACCCATCATTTCTCTGCCAGGGCCCTAGCATCCTGCCTGTAGGCTGTCTCGTCCCCTGCTATGGGTAAACCCAGAAGCCCTCTGCCAGGGCCCTAGCATCCTGCCTGTAGGCTGTCTCGTCCCCTGCTATGGGTAAACCCATCATTTCTCTGCCAGGGCCCTAGCATCCTGCCTGTAGGCTGTCTCGTCCCCTGCTATGGGTAAACCCATAATTTCTCTGCCAGGGCGCTAGCATCCTGCCTGTAGGCTGTCTCGTCCCCTGCTATGGGTAAACCCATCATTTCTCTGCCAGGGCCCTAGCATCCTGCCTGTAGGCTGTCTCGTCCCCTGCTATGGGTAAACCCATCATTTCTCTGCCAGGGCCCTAGCATCCTGCCTGTAGGCTGTCTCGTCCCCTGCTATGGGTAAACCCAGCAGCCCTCTGCCAGGGCCCTAGCATCCTGCCTGTAGGCTGTCTCGTCCCCTGCTATGGGTAAACCCATCATTTCTCTGCCAGGGCCCTAGCATCCTGCCTGTAGGCTGTCTCGTCCCCTGCTATGGGTAAACCCATCATTTCTCTGCCAGGGCCCTAGCATCCTGCCTGTAGGCTGTCTCGTCCCCTGCTATGGGTAAACCCATCATTTCTCTGCCAGGGCCCTAGCATCCTGCCTGTAGGCTGTCTCGTCCCCTGCTATGGGTAAACCCAGCAGCCCTCTGCCAGGGCCCTAGCATCCTGCCTGTAGGCTGTCTCGTCCCCTGCTATGGGTAAACCCATCATTTCTCTGCCAGGGCCCTAGCATCCTGCCTGTAGGCTGTCTCGTCCCCTGCTATGGGTAAACCCATCATTTCTCTGCCAGGGCCCTAGCATCCTGCCTGTAGGCTGTCTCGTCCCCTGCTATGGGTAAACCCAGCAGCCCTCTGCCAGGGCCCTAGCATCCTGCCTGTAGGCTGTCTCGTCCCCTGCTATGGGTAAACCCAGCAGCCCTCTGCCAGGGCCCTAGCATCCTGCCTGTAGGCTGTCTCGTCCCCTGCTATGGGTAAACCCAGCAGCCCTCTGCCAGGGCCCTAGCATCCTGCCTGTAGGCTGTCTCGTCCCCTGCTATGGGTAAACCCAGCAGCTCTCTGCCAGGGCCCTAGCATCCTGCCTGTAGGCTGTCTCGTCCCCTGCTATGGGGAAACCCAGCAGCACTCTGCCAGGGCCCTAGCATCCTGCCTGTAGGCTGTCTCGTCCCCTGCTATGGGTAAACCCAGCAGCACTCTGCCAGGGCCCTAGCATCCTGCCTGTAGGCTGTCTCGTCCCCTGCTATGGGTAAACCCAGCAGCACTCTGCCAGGGCCCTAGCATCCTGCCTGTAGGCTGTCTCGTCCCCTGCTATGGGGAAACCCATCATTTCAATTTTGACTGTGTGGAGTCTTGTAAGATGCTAAAACACGGTTTGAAAATGAAATGGTTTTGCTCCGCAGCGCCAGCGAATGAAACATGCCAGCCGCCTGCCAGCTTAGCCTGCAGGGAGTTATTTTCCAAATGCACTGTATAGTGCAGAAGTACTCAGAGCACATTAGACATAAACAATTGATCAAAACATACTATTTAATCTATGTGTTTTACATATACATTTCCTGCATTAAATATTGATGATAATAAACACTTTTGTTTTTCAAATAAGGGAGAGGCTATCAAATATTTCAGACACACACCTCATTATGGTCTAAAACGCAAAACTGTTCTTAGATCAGCACATGACCTTTATTTCATTGAGGGGAAACTATTAAGTGGAATCCTTCATTCACCACCTTTCCGGTCCTCTTAGGAGTAATGACTTAATTGAAGGGAGGAAGGAGTGATACATTTTCTAAGTATCCCAACAGATCCTATGTACGGGTTTCTTAGCAGGAAGTCCTGATCTTATACAGTTATAAACACACAGTGTTTAGCATTAGCATAATGCTAGCATAGAGCACAATTATAAATGTATGTAGCTATAACAGTTCAATTTTGAATCCATCCTGCCCCTTTAAAAATACATGCTCGCTCTCGGCTTTTTTCCCTTAATGAGGTGTGTGTCTGAAATATTTGATAGCCTCTTCCTCATTTGAAAAATAAATGCGTTTATTGTCATCAATATTTGATGCAAGAAATGAATATATGTAAAACACATAGATTAATTAGTATGTTTTGATCAATTGTTTCTGTCTAATGCGCTCTGACTACTTCTGCAGTATAACTCCCTGCAGGCTAAGCTGGCAGGCTGGCACGTTTCATTCGCTGGCGCTGCGGAGCAAAGCCATTTAATTTTCAAACCGTGTTTTAGCATCTTTAAAGACTCCACACAGTCAAAATTTAAATGATCGGTTTACCCATAACGGGGATAAATATAAATTCTGTTCTGTGAAGTGGATGTTTTCTCATATCGTGGAATTGTTGCTGGAAGGGGGAAAATAATAAATACCCAAATGATGAGACTAGATACTTATGTCTGTTGTCTGTTGTCTGTTGTCTGTTGTCTGGCTTCCATAGACATACAATATGTATATATATACAAAAGTATGTGGACATTCCTTTAAATTAGTGGATTCTGCTATTTCAGCCACCCGGTTGCTGACAGGTTTATAAAATCGAGCGCACAACCATGCAATCTCCATAGACGAACATTGGCAGTAGAATGGCATTACTGAAGAGCTCAGTGACTTTCAACGTGGCACCGTCATAGAATGCCACCTTTCCAACAAGTCAGTTCGTCAAATCTCTGCCCTGCTAGAGCTGCCCCGGTCAACTGTAAGTGCTGTTATTGTGAAGTGGAAATGTCTAGGAGCAACAACGGCTCAGCCGCGAAGTGGTAGGCCACACAAGCTCACAGAACGGGACCGTTGAGTGCTGAAGCGCGTAAAAATCGTCTCTCCTCGGTTGCAACACTCACTACCGAGTTCCAAACTAGCTCTGGAAGCAATGTCAGCACAATAACTGTTTGTCGGGAACTTAATGAAATGGGTTTCCATGGCCGAGCAGCCGCACACAATCTGGCAGTCCGTCGGACGAATCTGGGTTTGGCGGATGCCAGGAGAATGCTACCTGCCCGAATGCTAGTGCCAACTATAAAGTTTGGTGGAGGATGAATAATGGTCTGGGGCTGTTTTTGATGGTTTGGGCTAAGCCCCTTAGTTCCAGTGAAGGGAAATCTTAACGCTACAGCAAACAATGACATTCTAGACAATTCTGTGCTTCCAACTTTGTGGGAACAGTTTGGGGAAGGCCCTTTCCTGTTTCAGCATGTCAATGCCCGCATGCACAAAGCGAGGTCCTTACAGAAATGGTTTGTTGAGTTCGGTGTGGAAGAACTTGACTGGCCTGCACAGAGCCCTGACCTCAACCCCATCGAACACCTTTGGGATGAATTGGAACGCCGACTGGGAGCCAGGCCTTATCGGCCAACATCAGTACCCGACCTCACTAATGCTTTTGTGGCTGAATGGAAGCAAGTCCCAGCAGCAATGTTCCAACATCTAGTGGAAAGCCTTCTCAGAAGAGTGGAGGCTGTTATAGCATCAAAAGGGGGACCAACTCCATATTAATGCCCATGATTTTGGAATGAGATGTTCGACGAGCGGGTGTCCACATATTTTTGGTCATGTAGTGTAAGTTACTATGTGTATCAATAGTTTGTCCTGAGGTAAATTACCATATGTATCAATAGTTTGTCCTGAGGTAAATTACCATATGTATCAATAGTTTGTCCTGAGGTAAATTACCATATGTATCAATAGCTTGTCCTGAGGCCAGGTGGTCAGGGAACACGACTGGCCCTATGAATTGGGGCTGGTGAAAACATAAAGTATTCAGACCTCTTGACTTTTTCCACATTTTCTTACTTACTTTGTTGACGCACCTTTGGCAGCGATTATAGCCTGTTGTCTCCTTGGGTATGACGCTACAAGCTTGGCACACCTGTATTTGGGGAGTTTCTCCCATTTTCCTCTGCAGATCATCTCAAGCTCTGTCAGGTTGGATGGGGAGCATCGCTACACAGCTATTTTCAGGTTTCCCATTCTTCTCTGCAGATCATCTCAAGCTCTGTCAGGTTGGATGGAGAGCATCGATGCACAGCTATTTTCAGGTCTCTCCAGAGTTGTTAGATCGGGTTCAAGTCCGGGCTCTGGCTGGGCCACTCAAGGACATTCAGAGACTTGTCCCGAAGCCACTCCTGCGTAGTCTTGGCTGTGTGCTTAGGGTCGTTGCCCTGTTGGAAGGTGAACCTTCGCCCCAGTCTGAGGTCCTGAGCGTTCTGTAGCAGGTTTTCATCAAGGATCTCTCTGTACTTTGCTCCATTAATCTTTCCCTCGATCCTGACTAGTCTCCCAGTCCCTGCCGCTGAAAAACATCCCCACAGCATGATGCTGCCACCACCATGCTTCACCTTAGGGATGGTGCCTGGATTCCTCCAGTCGTGACGCTTGGGATTCAGGCCAAAGAGAATCTTCGTTTCATTAGACCAGAGAATCTTGTTTTGCATGGTCTGAGAATCCTTTAGGTGCCTTTTGGCCAACTCCAAGACGGCTATCATGTGCCTTTTACTGAGGAGTGGCTTCCGTCTGGCCACTCTACCATAAAGGCCTGATTGGTGGGGTGCTGTAGAGATGGTTGTCCTTCTGGAAGGTTCTCCCATCTCCACAGAGGAACTCTGGAGCTCTGTCAGAGTTACCATCGGGTTCTTGGTCACCTCCCTGACCAAGGCCCTTCTCCCCCGATTGCTCAGTTTGGCCGGTCGGCAAGCTCTAGGAAGAGTCTTGGTGGTTCCAAACTTCTTCCATTTAAGAATGATGGATGCCACTGTGTTCTTGGGGACCTTCAACGCTGCAGACATTTATTGGTACCCTTCCCCAGATCTGTGCCGCAACACAATCCTGTGTCAGAGCTCTACAGACAATTCCTTCCACTTCATTGCTTGGTTTTTGCTCTGACATGCACTGTCAACTGTGGGACCTTATATAGACAGGTGTGTGTGCCTTTCCAAATCATGTCCAATCAATTGAATTTACGAAAGGTGTACACCAATCAAGTACCCTGGCGCCGACGAAGATGGCGGCCTCGCAACTAGCACTTAGGAAACTTTGCGGTATTTTATTTTATTTTTATGTATTATTTTTTACATTAATTGCTCAGAAAGTGTTTTGTATCATTACATACAGTCTGGAAAAACTATTGAATATCAGAGCGGCGGTAACTCACCAGCATTATGACCAGGAATATGACTTTCCCGAAGCAGATCTTTTGTTTGCTCTTCCCAGGGCAATTGAACTGATTCCAGCGGCAGACCTGAAACATCGCCGGTGGAGGAGAGGCACTCGGAGTGGCCTGCTGGTTTGACTTAGGAGGCGCGCACACCACCTACCGCTTCCAAGTATACTACTCGCTAATGTTCAGTCTTTGGATAACAAAGTCGACGAGCTCAGGGCAAGAATTTCTTTCCAGAGAGACATCAGGGCCTGTAACATACTTTGTTTCACGGAAACATGGCTCTCTGGGGATATTCTGTCGAAATCGGTCCAGCCAGATGGGTTCTCAGTTCATCGCGCCGACATAAATAAATATCTCTCCGGGAAGCAGAAGGGTGGAGGTGTGTGTTTCATGATTAACGACTCATGGTGTAATTGTAGTAACATACAGGAACTCAAGTCCTTTTGTTCACCCGACCTGGAATACCTCACAATCAAATGCTGACCATATTATCTCCCAAGATAATTTTCTTTGGTTATAGTCACGGCCGTGTATATCTGCCTGGTACAGCAACTGCACCGCCCACAACCGCTGGGCTCTCCAGAAGGTGGTGCGGTCTGCTGAACACATTACCGGGGGGGCAAACTACCCGCCCTCCTGTACACCTACAACACCCGATGTCACAGGAAGGCCAAAATGATCATCAAGGACATCAACCACTCGAGCCACTGCCTGTTCACTCCACTATCATCCAGAAGTCGAGGTCAGTACAGGTGCATCAAAGCTGGGACCAAGAGAATAAAAAACAGCTTCTATCTCAAGGCCATCAGGCTGTTAAATAGCCATCACTAGCACATTAGTCTGCTGCTTCTTATTGAAATCACTGGCCACTTTAAGAAATGGAACACTAGTCACTTTAATAATGTTTACATATCTTGCATTACTCATCTCATATGTATATACTGTATTCTATAATATTCTACTGTATCTTAGTCCATGCCGCTCTGTCATTGCTTCTCCATATATGTATATATTCTTAAATTCCATTCCTTACTTAGATGTGTGTGTATTGGGTATATGTTGTGAAATTGTTAGATATTACTTGTTAGGTATTACTGCACTGTCGGAGCTAGAAACACAAGCATTTCGCTACACCCGCAATAACATCTGCTAAACACGTGTATGTGACAAATATCATTTCATTTCATTTAATTTTAAGTTGTAGAAACATCTCAAGGATGATCAATGGAAACAGGATGCACCTGGGCTCAATTTCGAGTCTCATAGCAAAGAGTCTGAATGCTGAATACTGAATACTGTTTTTGTTTTTTATATATTTGCAGACATTTCTAAAAACCTGTTTTCGCTTTGTCATTATGGGATATTGTGTGTAGATTGATGAGGATTTTTATTTATTTGATCCATTTTTGAATAAGGCTGTAATGTAACAAAATGTGGAAAAATTCAAGGGGTTTGAATAATTTCCAAATGCACTGAATAGACATAATTCCTATTGAAGATTAAATGAAGATTATTTTAAAACAAAAAAACATGACAATATATGTTGCAAACAACAATCTGTATCTCATGAAAGAGAAAAATACAGAAATATATGTTTTTGAAGCTGATCTTGTATTTTTTTGTCCTAAAAAAAGTAAAATCATAATTAGGGTATTAAATGGCAGTATGCAATCTATCACATAGCCTCTAGATGGCAGTTTGCCACCCATCACATAGCCACTAGATATCAGTTTGCCACGTATCACATAGCCACTAGATGGCAGTATGCAACCTATCACTTAGCCACTAGATGGCAGTATGCAACCCATCACATAGCCACTAGATGGCAGTATGCCACCTATCACATAGCCACTAGATGGCGGAAGCGGCACATGAGAATGAATGAGGGTTCAGGGAAATGCAGGACTCGGGAAGAGGGATGTTGTGTGGAAAACTGTGATTCATTATCCATGGCAGCACCTTGGACAGTGCCAATCTGGCAAGTCATACTTACCACTGTATCCACGGCGATGTTAGCTGTTAGTATTCAGCAGTCAAGCCTGCCTGGTAATCAATTACCACCCATTTAGATTAGTTTACTGCACTGCAACCAGCTTGCAGGCTATCAAACAACCACAGTATTTATTTACAGTAAGATAAGGCACACATAACTGTTGATGGTTGATGGTTCACAGTGAAGCGTCCACAGTTTATACCTTGTGGAATATAATTTCAATAATACATTTAGCTGCTGTTGGAAATGCTTGTCTGTAGCCTATGCACCTGTTATCCATACTAGTAAACAAGGATATTCATTTTTGCTGTCATCTGTAGAATTATTAACCATAACCAAATTTTCTCTCTGTGTATCTCTCTCTCTCTGTGTCTGTCTGTCTCTCGCTGTCTCTCTTTCTCTCTCTGTCTTTCTCTCTCTCTGTGTCTGTCTCTCTCTCTCGCTCCCTCTCTCTCTGTCTTTCTCTCTCTTTGTGTCTGTCTCTCTCGCTCCCTCTCTCTCTGTCTCTCTCTCTCTCTTTGCCATGAGGCTCTAAACCCATCTAAAGCTCTCTCCTCATCTCCTCATCTTCCACACTCCCCTCTTATCTCCATACTCTCTACTACTACTCCTGTTGTCTGAGCCTACATATGTGTTATAATCTGTAAACTATGTATGTATGTAATGTCCTGTGTTGTAATACCCTGGGTTGTAATGCCTTGTGTTGTAATGTCCTGTGTCTGTAATGCCTTGTGTTGTAATGTCCTGTGTTGTAATGCCCTGTGTTGTAATGCCCTGTGTTGTAATGCCCTGTGTTGTAATGCCCTGTGTTGTAATGCCCTGTGTTGTAATGTCCTGGGTTGTAATACCCTGTGTTGTAATGTCCTGGGTTGTAATGCCCTGTGTTGTAATGCCCTGTGTTGTAATGCCCTGTGTTGTAATGTCCTGGGTTGTAATACCCTGTGTTGTAATGTCCTGGGTTGTAATGCCCTGTGTTGTAATGCCCTGTGTTGTAATGCCCTGTGTTGTAATGTCCTGTGTTGTAATGCCCTGTGTTGTAATGCCCTGTGTTGTAATGCCCTGTGTTGTAATGCCCTGTGTTGTAATGCCCTGTGTTGTAATGCCCTGTGTTGTAATGCCCTGTGTTGTAATGCCCTGGGTTGTAATGCCCTGTGTTGTAATGCCCTGTGTTGTAATGCCCTGTGTTGTAATGTCCATTGTTGTAAATCCTTGTGTTGTAATGCCCTGTGTTGTAATGCACTGTGTTGTAATGTCCTGTGTTGTAAATCATTGTGTTGTAATGCCCTGTGTTGTAATACCCTGTGTTGTAATAACCTGTCTTGTAATGCCCTGTGTTGTAATGCCCTGTGTTGCAAAACCCTGTGTTGTAATAACCTGTGTTTTAATAACCTGTGTTGTGTGTTGGTTGGATCTATGTAATATAACATATGGTCTTGTTGCTTTTTGTCATAATGGTATTTAATAACATGTTAGGCATATTATTTCCCAGCTGAGATCCAGTCAACTAAAGTAATCTCACATAGACTGTGTATATATGCATTTTCCTTTAAGGCACTTTAATAGGCAGCCATATTAATAGGTCTGCTGCAGCCATCAGAGGCCAATCCATTGTGACAAGCTTGTTAAATGGCTGACTTAACGAGCACGCTCGCTAATTGGCCGTGTGTTGGCTCTCTATTCATTAGCAGCTGGGGTCAGCCACGCCCAACAGGCAGGTGTCCACTCTACATACCATGTTCTCTCTCTCTTTACACATCTCTCTCTCTTTACACATCTCTCTCTCTCTCTCTCTCTCTCTCTCTCTCTCTCTCTCTCTCTCTCTCTCTCTGTCTCTCTCTCTCTCTCTCTCTCTCTCTCTCTCTCTCTCTCTCTCTCTCTCTCTCTCTCTCTCTCTCTCTCTCTCTCTCTCTCCGTACGGTGGTTCTCAGCACGGCACGTCACCACAAACCTTTCCATTTCAGTATACACTCACACACCTCCTCTCAGCTCTCCCACTGTCTAATTAGCCGCTGTTCCGTCTCTCACTCCCACTGGTGTCTAAATAAAAGAATGCAGGGCACACAGCCTTGGCTGGAAGAGAGAGTGTGTGTTTAAAGGTTAAGATGTAACTTTTATTGGTACAAGATACACATGGTATACACCGTCCAACGAAATGCTTACTTGCAGGTTCCTTGCATTTGTGTGTGTGTGTGAGAGCGAGAGAGTGAGAGAGAGAGAGATGTGGAGGTGTGGCAGGTTGTTTGACTTCCTGTGGACCATTAGCAACAGGTTGGTTACCCAGATCAGATGCTGTGGTTCTTGATGGGTACGCTATATGTGAGACACACACACACACACACACACGTTGTGCCTTACACACACTGTAATAGACCACATATGCAAAATTGAAGGGATGAGTGCTCTCTTGAGTATTTGAATCTGACCATAACTCTATCCTACTGATTCCTTCTTACAAGCAATAACTCAAACAGGAAGTACCAATGACAAGCTCAATACAGAAGTGATCCGATGAAGTGGATGCTAAGCTACAGGACTGTTCCACTAGCACAGACTGGAATATGTTCCGGGATTCATCCGATAACATTGAGAAGTTTACCACATCAGTCACCGGCTTCATTAATAAGTGACTGTACTTACATATCCAAACCAGAAGCCATTGATTACAGAAAATATCCGCACTGAGCTAAAGGCTAGAGCTGCCAGCGGGACACTAATCCGGACGCTTATAAGAAATTCTGCTACGAACTCCAGTGAACCACAAACAGTCAAAACGTCAATACAGGACTAAGATCGAATCCTACTACTCCAGCTCTAATGCTCGATGGATGTGGCAGGGCTTTCAAGCTATCATTGATTACAAAGGGGAACCCAGCCACGAGCTTCCCAGTGATGCGAGCCTACCAGACTAGCTAAATTCCTTCTATGCTCACTTCGAGGCAAGCAAAACTGAACCATGCATGAGTGCACCGGCTGCTCTGGATGACTGTGTGATCTTGCACTCCATACCCGATGTGACTAAGACCTTTAAACAGGTTAACATTCACAAGGCTGCGGGGCCAGACGGATTACCAGGACGTGGACTCAGAGCATGCACTGACCAGCTGGTAAGTGTCTTCACTGACAACCTCTCCCTGACTGAGTCTGTAATACCAACATGTTTCAAGCAGACCACCATAGTCCTTGTGCCCAGGAACGCCAAGGTAACTTGTCTAAATGAAATTTGCCACATAGCACTCACATCTGTAGCCATGACATTCTTTGAAATGCTGGTCATGGCTCACATAAACACCATCTTCCCAGACACCCAGGACCCACTCCAATTCACATTCCGCCCCAACAGATTCACAGATGACACAATCTCTATTGCACTCCACACTTCCCTCTCCCACCTGGACAAGAAGAACACCTATGTGAGAATGCTGTTCATTGACTACAGCTCAGTGTTCAACATCATAGTGCCCTCCAAGCTCATCACTAAGCTCAGGACCCTGGGACTGAACACCTCCCTCTACAACTGGATCCTGGACTTCCTGAAGGTAGGGAACAACACACCCCCCACGCTGACCCTCAACACGGGGGCCCCTCAGTGGTGCATGCTTAGTCCCCTCCTGTACTCCCTATTCACCCACGACTGTGTGGCCACGCACAACTCCAACACCATCATTAAGCTTGCTGACGACATGACGGTGGTTGGCCTGATCAGCGACGACGATAAGACAGCATATAGGGAGGAGGTCAGAGACCTGGCAGTGTGGTGCTAGGACAACAACCCCTCCCTCAACGTCAGCAAGACAAAGGAGCTGATCGTGGACTACTGGAAACGGAGGGCCAAGCACGTTTCAAGTTCCTCTACATCACTAAGGAATTATCCTGGTCCACACACAACAACACAGTCGTGAAGAAGGCACAACAACGCCTCTTCCCCCTCAAGAGGCTGAAAAGACTGAAACGAAGGCCCTGAGATCCTCAAAAAGTTTTACAGCTTCACCATTGAGAGCATCTTGACTGGCTGTATCACCACTTTGTATGGCAACTGCTTGGCATCCGACTGCAAGGCGCTACAGAGGGTAGTGCATACGGCCAAGTACTGGGGTTGAGCTCCCTGCCATCCAGGACCTCTATACCAGGCGGTGTCAGAGGAATGCCCTAAAAATGGTTAAAGACTCCAGCCACACAATTCAAAGACTGTTCTCTCTGCTACCGCACGGCATGCGATACCGATGCACCAAGTCTGGAACCAACAGGACCCTGAACAGTTTCTACCTCCAATCCATAAGACTGTTAAATAGTTAGTCTGGGTAGCTATTGGTTAACTATTTAACTATCTGCATTGACCCTTTTTGCAGTAACTTACTACTGTTTATTATCTATCCTGTTGCCTAGTCACTTTATCTCTACTTATATGTACATATCTACCTTAATTACCACGTACCCCTGCACATCGACTCGGCACTGGTACCTCGTGTATATAGCCAAGTTATCGTTACTCAATGTGGATTTATTCCTTTATTCTTTTTTTCTTTCTGCATTGTTGGGAAGGGCCTGTAAGCACTTCACTGTTAGTCTACATTTGTTGTTTACGAAGCATGTGACAAATAACAGAAGATATTTTGACCTAATAGTACTTTACTCTCCCATGTATTCTCTTCCAATCTCCATTGACTGCTAGGTGATGCGTTGCCCATTGCCAGCCAGCCAGCCAGCCACGGTAAGTGCTGGTGTGTCAAGTGGATGAGAGAGATAGAGGATATCGATAGAGAGGTGATCTCTGCATTGTTCCATTGTGGGCTGATCAATGTGCTGTATTTATGATCCAGCCCTAGAATACACTGACCACCAGGCAGAATGAAAAGCCCCTTAAGCCAGTCCATTATGGGATAAAGGGACGAGGGGAGTAGAGGGTGATGGGAGATCTAAGGTCTAATTACACCTAGATCCTTCGACACATAGCCTTGGACATCCAGAGAATCTGTATTACTACGCTAGCATCTTCCCCTAGTCCTCAAGCTCATTCTTTTGGTCATATCTCATTTGATTTGTCACATGCTTCGTAAACAACAGGTGTAGACTAACAGTTAAAATGCTGACTTACGGCTCCTTTTCCGACAATGCAGAGTTAAAGATAAAAAATAGAAATAGTGACATGGGGAAGAAATACACAGTAAAAAACTAATAATATTAATGAGTCAAAATACTATATACAGTATAGGCAGTAGAACATAACATGGTTATATACAGTATAGGCAGTAGAACATAACATGGTTATATACAGTATAGGCAGTAGAACATAACATGGTTATATACAGTATAGGCAGTAGAACATAACATGGTTATATACAGTATAGGCAGTAGAACATAACATGGTTATATACAGTATAGGCAGTAGAACATAACATGGTTATATACAGTATAGGCAGTAGAACATAACATGGTTATATACAGTATAGGCAGTAGAACATAACATGGTTATATACAGTATAGGCAGTAGAACATAACATGGTTATATACAGTATAGGCAGTAGAACATAACATGGTTATATACAGGTAGCACCAGTAGGGGTATGAGGTAATCGATATGCAGGGGTATGAGGTAATTGAGGTAACTACATGTAGGGGTAAAGTGACCAGGCAACAGGATAGATAATAGACAGTAGCAGCAGCGTATGTGGTGAGTGTGGAAGTGTGTGTGTGGCGTCAGTATGCATGTGTGCACATGTTATGTGTGTGTGGGCAGAGTTCAATGTGTGTGCATAGAGTCAGTGCAAGAGAGTTTGTGCAAAAAGGGTTCAACACAGGAAGTCCGGGTAGCCATTTGATTAGCTATTTAGCAGTCTTGTTTAGCAGTCTTATGGCTTGGGGATAGAATCTGTTCAAGGTCCTGTTGGTTCCAGACTGGTATCGCTTGCCTTGCGGTAGCAGAGAGAACATTCATATCATTCATATTCATATCATATATCATATTCATATAATTCATATCAGAAAAACGTTTAATATAGTCTATCAATGTATAACCCTGGGCGCCATGGTGTGTGTGTCTCTGATGAACCCGTTGTAGGTGTTCCTCAGTGCTGTCTCTGATCAACCCATTCTAGGTATTCCTCAGTGCTCATTCTAGCTTATTCTGTGATCTTCAACGGAACCAGCTTCTTTTAAAGATAAAAGCAGACGCAGGGATGTGTTCAGTAAGTGACAGACAGCCAACATCTGTTCCGACACGTCTTTGTACATCAAAACTCCAAAATCTCTCTTCTGCATCGGCCTCCAAAAAGTTATATCAATCAAAATGACCCCTGTGAACTTAGAGGAGAAACAAACGAACAAAATAAAAAACTTTACCTCTTGAGTTCCTATTTCTGGCTTTGTCACTGTAAGGAAGAAGTTGTAGATGTGTTATTTGATGTGTTTGGTGACACATCTTCACAATGAGTCGAGTACAGCGGGATATCATCTCCGTTTCTTCTTTTTCTATAGTTGTTAGCGGTTTCTAAAAACACGCTTGTACACTATCGAGTTGCTTTGGACTTGCATCCTATTAAGAAAATACTTATCAAATACAAACTCCTACACAAGTTTATTAAGATACTTCCCGGAGTGTTTTAACCAGGGCTTTCACAGGTTACTGCATATCCACCTGCCACTTTGGTAAAAGCATCACCCATGATATCCAATATCTATGGTTTCTCTGTGTGTGTGTGTGTGTGTGTGCGTGCAAGATACTT
>NC_139994.1:6024617-6070285 GCF_964263955.1 Coregonus lavaretus
GACTCTCTGTGTCCCCTATCCTCCCGGCCGGCTCGGTCCTCCCCTCCAGCTCCGTGGCTTGATGACTCATTGCGAGCTCACAGAACAGAGCTCCGGGCAGCGGAGCGGAAATGGAAGAAAACTAAACTCCCTGCCGACCTGGCATCTTTTCACTCCCTCCTCTCTACATTTTCTTCATCTGTTTCTGCTGCTAAGGCCACTTTCTACCACTCTAAATTCCAAGCATCTGCCTCTAACCCTAGGAAGCTCTTTGCCACATTCTCCTCCCTGCTGAATCCCCCCCCCCCCCCCCCCCCTCCTCCCTCTCTGTGGATGACTTCGTCAACCACTTAGAAAAGAAAGTTGACGACATCCGATCCTCGTTTGTTAAGTCTAATGACACTGCTGGTCCTGCTCACACTGCCCTACCCTATGCTTTGACTTCTTTCTCCCCTCTCTCTCCAGATAAAATCTTGCGACTTGTGACTGCAGGCCGCCCAACAACCTGCCCGCTTGACCCCATCCCCTCCTCTCTTCTCCAGACCATCTCCGGTGACCTTCTCCCCTACCTCACCTCGCTGATCAACTCATCCTTGACCGCTGGCTATGTCCCTTCCGTCTTCAAGAGAGCGAGAGTTGCACCCCTTCTCAAAAAACCAACACTCGATCCCACTGATGTCAACAACTACAGACCAGTATCCCTTCTTTCTTTTCTTTCCAAAACTATTGAGCGTGCCGTCTTTAGCCAACTTTCTTGCTATCTCTCTCAGAATGACCTTCTTGATCCAAACCAGTCAGGTTTCAGGACTGGTCATTCAACTGAGACTGCTCTTCTCTGTGTCACGGAGGCTCTCCGCACTGCTAAAGCTAACTCTCTCTCCTCTGCTCTTGTCCTTCTAGACCTGTCTGCTGCCTTTGATACTGTGAACCATCAGATCCTCCTCTCCACCCTCTCCGAGCTGGGCATCTCCGGCGCGGCTCACTCCTGGATTGCGTCCTACCTGACCGGTCGCTCCTACCAAGTGGCGTGGCGAGAAGCTGTCTCCGCACCACGTGCTCTCACCACTGGTGTCCCCCAGGGCTCAGTTCTAGGCCCTCTCCTATTCTTCCCTATACACCAAGTCACTTGGCTCTGTCATATCCTCACATGGCCTCTCCTATCATTGCTACGCTGACGATACACAACTAATCTTCTCCTTTCCCCCTTCTGATAACCAGGTGGCGAATCACATCTCTGCATGTCTGGCAGACATATCAGTATGGATGACGGATCACCACCTCAAGCTGAACCTTGGCAAGACGGAGCTGCTCTTCCTCCCGGGGAAGGACTGCCCGTTCCATGATCTCGCCATCACGGTTGACAACTCCGTTGTGTCCTCCTCCCAGAGTGCGAAGAGCCTTGGCGTGACCCTGGACAACACCCTGTCGTTCTCCGCTAACATCAAGGCGGTGACCCGATCCTGCAGGTTCATGCTCTACAACATTCGGAGAGTACGACCCTGCCTTACACAGGAAGTGGCATAGGTCCTAATCCAGGCACTTGTCATCTCCCGTCTGGATTACTGCAACTCGCTGTTGGCTGGGCTCCCTGCCTGTGCCATTAAACCCCTACAACTCATCCAGAATGCCGCAGCCCGTCTGGTGTTCAACCTTCCCAAGTTCTCTCACGTCACCCCGCTCCTCCGCACACTCCACTGGCTTCCAGTTGAAGCTCGCATCTGTTACAAGACCATGGTGCTTGCCTATTGAGCTGTGAGGGGAACGACACCTCCGTACCTTCAGGCTCTGATCAGTCCCTACACCCAAACGAGGCCATTGCGTTCATCCACCTCTGGCCTGCTGGCTCCCCTTCCTCTGCGGAAGCATAGTTCCCGCTCAGCCCAGTCAAAACTGTTCGCTGCTCTGGCACCCCAATGGTGGAACAAGCTCCCTCACGACGCCAGGACAGCGGAGTCACTCACCACCTTCCGGAGACATTTGAAACCCCACCTCTTTAAGGAATACCTGGGATAGGATAAATTAATCCTTCTACCCCCCCCAAAAAAAAAAAAAAAGTGTAAAGTGGTTATCCCACTGGCTATAGGGTGAATGCACCAATTTGTAAGTCGCTCTGGATAAGAGCGTCTGCTAAATGACGTAAATGTAAATGTAAATGTAAGAAGCAGCACCACACTATCTGATTCCTGCTGTCACATCCCTCAACACACATACACACACACACACACACACACACACACACAGTGTAGCAGCATTTCTCTGCTCTCCCGGCACTATATATATTTCATAACTTGGCGTGTAGCATTGTGTGATATGGGAACTGATTGTATTTGTGGGAAGCCTTGGTGGCCCCTTCTCACAGTGATTGAAATACCACTGGACCTCTGTCATAAATACACCAGCTACAGGCTGACCTCATGCATGTAAACATCTTATAGAGTGTAAGAACAGGTCTTTATAGGTCTCTATACCTTTTCAATGTTCTTACACTCTATAACCTGTGCACTTGTATAATGTCAACACAGAAGAAGCTATAGCATATCGTAACAGCGAAGACTTACAGTATGTTGTCTGTCATTTATATATATATATATATGTTTTATATGACCCCCTTTCAAACAGTCCCATTTTTACCACATTCTTGCTGGTATAAGCCTTGTGCATGCCGGTACGTTGACGAGTTGGAGTCAGCAGCAGTGCGTGGGGAAAATCCCTGGGGAATCGAAGCCAGGAAAAAACTGCCATATTACAACCTAAGTGTTGTGATAATTGCGTCGTTTGCTCTATAAATCCTGTTAATTCATATGTCTTGCCACCTTGATATATACTGTAGGCCTAAGGTCGAGACAAGAAGAAGACACAGTGGCAGAATGTATTCAACCACACCTTTGTTTCATCACAAAACCGGAGAGCAACCTCTGTCCGGTGAAGTCCACAAAGCATATTGCATGTAACAAACAGTTCCATTACCGGAAGTAGAGGCCTGGGCGTTATTGTTCCCTAATTTACTCCAAGTAGGGAAAGGATGGTGGGGTTGAAAAGTAATAAAGGGGAATATATATATAAAAAATAAAAATAAACATGGGGGATTGGAAGTGATGCAGACAATTACATTGATAGAAGATACAACCTATCTGCAATATTAAGCTGATCCATTCCCCCCGAAAAAAACAACAACAAAAAAAAAAAAAAAAAAAAAAAAAAAAAACAGTTCCATTACCTACAGCATCAAGCAGGTTAATGTTTCCGACATTTTTAGACCACTAAACAACCATTGATTTAGAACCACGGAGAGTTACCACAAGTTGCAAAGAAAACAGGATCTGCCTCCACTATTCCAGCACGATTTCAACTTCAACATTTCAACATCATCAAATCACCTATGCTTAGTCTAATACAGTGACAACTAAAAGAGACAAAAAAAACTATTTAGTCCAATCAACATAAGCTAAATATGATGTGGCTATTCTGATTTCTGTGTGTGCGCGCGCACGTGCAAGTCGAAAAACATGTTGACTCACCCTACTTATATAGAAATGCCAGCAATGCCATCCTCCTCTCTTTCATGTTGACGAAATGGTCTATCACTCTGTCATACAGTACACGCTTCTATTTTTTGTTGTCCTAGGCTACCTGGCTAAAATGCTTGCTCGCTAGCCTAACTTCCATTCATGGGCAATGTTAGCTAGTTAACATTAGCCTACTACATCTAGCTACAGTGAGGGAAAAAGTATTTGATCCCCTGCTGATTTTGTACGTTTGCCCACTGACAAAGAAATGATCAGTCTATAATGTTAATGGTAGGTTTATTTGAACAGTGAGAGACAGAATAACAACAAAAAAATCCAGAAAAACGCATGTCAAAAATGTTATAAATTGATTTGCATTTTAATGAGGGAAATAAGTATTTGACCCCCTCTCAATCAGAAAGATTTCTGGCTCCCAGGTGTCTTTTGTACAGGTAACGATCTGAGATTAGGAGCACACTCTTAAAGGAATGCTCCTAATCTCAGTTTGTTAACTGTATAAAAGACACCTGTCCACAGAAGCAATCAATCAATCAGATTCCAAACTCTCCACCGTGGCCAAGACCAAAGACCTCTCCAAGGATGTCAGGGACAAGATTGTAGACCCACACAAGGCTGGAATGGGCTATAAGACCATCGCCAAGCAGCTTGGTGAGAAGGTGACAACAGTTGGTGCGATTATTCGCAAATGGAAGAAACACAAAATAACTGTCAATCTCCCTCGGCCTGGGGCTCCATGCAAGATCTCACCTCGTGGAGTTGCTATGATCATGAGAACGGTGAGGAATCAGCCCAGAACTACACAGGAGGATCTTGTCAATGATCTCACGGCAGCTAGGACCATAGTCACCAAGAAAACAATTGGTAACACACTACGCCGTGAAGGACTGAAATCCTGCAGCGCCCGCAAGGTCCCCCTGCTCAAGAAAGCACATATACAGGCCCGTCTGACGTTTGCCGATGAACATCTGAATGATTCAGAGGAGAACTGGGTGAAAGTGTTGTGGTCAGATGAGACCAAAATGGAGCTCTTTGGCATCAACTCAACTCGCCGTGTTTGGAGGAGGAGGAATGCTGCCTATGACCCCAAGAACACCATCCCCACTGTCAAACATGGAGGTGGAAACATTATGCTTTCGGGGTGTTTTTCTGCTAAGGGGACAGGACAACTTCACCGCATCAAAGCGATGATGGACGGGGCCATGTACTGTCAAATCTTGGGTGAGAAACTCCTTGCCTCAGCCAGGGCATTGAAAATTGGGTCGTTGATGGGTATTCCAGCATGACAATGACCCAAAACACACGGCCAAGGCAACAAAGGAGTGGCTCAAGAAGAAGCACATTAAGGTCCTGGAGTGGCCTAGCCAGTCTCCAGACCTTAATCCCATAGGAAATCTGTGAAGGGAGCTGAATGTTCGAGTTGCCAAACGTCAGCCTCGAAACCTTAATGACTTGGAAAAGATCTGCAAAGAGGAGTGGGACAAAATCCCTCCTGAGATGTGTGCAAACCTGGTGGCCAACTACAAGAAACGTCTGACCTCTGTGATTGCCAACAAGGGTTTTGCCAAGTATTAAGTCATATTTTGCAGAGGGGTCAAATACTTATTTCCCTCGTTAAAATGCAAATCAATTTATAACATTTTTGACATGCGTTTTTCTGGATTTATTTGTTGTTATTCTGTCTCTCACTGTTCAAATAAACCTGCCATTCAAATTATAGACTGATCATGTCTTTGTCAGTGGGCAAACGTACAAAATCAGAAGGGGATCAAATACTTTTTTCACTCACTGTACATATTGAACTTCCATCCTCTCAGGCCAGGGGCACAATGTATGACTTAATGGTTGGATCAGAATCGTCGTTATAATCATTGACCAGTATGGAGTATTAAGTACAACCACAAGTCCAAATCCCTATCTCCATCCATGGCTAAATTAGGACAGGGACAATTTTAGCTAGCTAGCTAGCCACAGGAGGACAACGAGATTCAACAATTCAAGTTTTGCTTTTGATGTGATGTGATTGGCGTGAAGCCAAATCCAAACTGGCTTCCCTTGACACTCATTTTTGGTGTGCCATTACTGTTCACAGTTGTGCTCACTCAGTTTAGCTCAACACTGATTGGCTATTATTTAAAAAAATATCAAGGGAGGCCAAATGCTCGCTGGCTTCCCTTGCATTCAATGTTATGGGCGGGAACAATGTCATACTCTTTTTGACCAGACAGCATCAGATAGATGGGCCACACATACAGAGACAGAGGGGCGCTGTTTTGCTCGCTCGGATGCTTTCTCCAGTCAGATACATTCAGCCTTTCTCCAGTGAAATACATTCAGCCTTTCTCCAGAGAGATGAAAGATTAAAAAAAAAAAAAAAATCTTGGTACATTTTTGGGGGAAGCCTGGCTTAAGTAGGGGTCGGCTGGTGTGGGTGCGTGTCTATTTTAATAAATCCATTGAATATACACAATCACAAATAAATATATTATAATTTTTTTTTGGCAAGTCCTAAGAAAAATACTAATCAAATGCATTTTCAAAAGAATATAATATTATTTTCCTCATTAAAATGCAAATCAATTCATAACATTTTTGACATGCGTTTCTTTCTGGATTTTTTTGTTGTTATTCTGTCTCTCACTGTTCAAATAAACCTACCATTAAAATTATAGACTGATAATTTCTTTGTCAGTGGGCATACTTACAAAATCAGCAGGGGATCAAATACTGTTTTCCCTCACTGTATTGTCTGAGAGGCTCAGAGTATGTGTACGTGGGAACAATATAACATAGTTTATTCAACTCCAAGAATCTGTCCGAGATAGATATTCACATCCTTGCTGTGAGTTCATGCGTTTTCTCTTGAGATAATATTCTGTTTTTGTGGGCTATCTTTTCTGATCTCTTATGCCTTTTGTTTTTGGACTAGATTAATGTATGAAGTTAAATGTTATCAGATCCAATCACACAAGGGACCTCTTTCTAAGCCTCTCAGCCCCAAAGAGAGTGCATTCAGACTTTTTTTTCTCTCTAGAATAAATATCTGTTGTTTCCATTGGGACTCAAATATTAGACGCGCGACCACAGCTGGTTCATCAGGGGGACAGTGTGTCACCGTAACCCACCGTAGGATGTTGCAAAATATTACACTTATAGATAGATAGATTAGATGAAAATAGCATCATACCACTGCCGCCCCCGTCGTTTCCCCCTTCTTTACCCCATCCCTCTCTTTACCTCCTCTCTTACCCCCACCCATCTGCTTCTCCCACACCACACCTTTTTCTCTCTCACCATTCTCATGAAAGTTTGCCTCATTAAGACTCTTAATGCATGTGTGTGTGTTTTAATGTGAAAACAGCAGAAAAGGCTGAAAACCGAAAAAACACACATTTTCCAGGAAGGGAGACAGCAGGGGGAAGAGTGAGCGGGATCTGTCTGTGTCTGTCTGTGTGTGCATATCACTCTCTTTCTCTTTGTGAAAATGGTGGTCTCTCTCTCTCTCTCTCTCTCTCTCTCTCTCTCTCTCTTTCTCTCTCTCTCTCTCTCTCTCTCTCTCTCTCAATTCAATTCAATTTCAATTCAATTTAAGGGCTTTATTGGCATGGGAAACATATGTTAACATTGCCAAAGCAAGTGAAGTAGATAGTAAACAAAAGTGAAATAAACAATAAATATTAACAGTAAACATTACACTCAGAAGTTCCAAAAGAATAAAGACATTTCAAATGTCATATTATGTATATATATATATATATATATATATATATATATATATATATATTGTTGTAACAATGTGCAAATAGTTAAAGTACAAATGGGAAAATAAATAAACATAAATATGGGTTGTATTTACAATTGTGTTTGTTCTTCACTGGTTGCCCTTTTCTTGTGGCAACAGGTCACAAATCTTGCAGCTGTGATGGCACACTGTGGTTTTCACCCAGTAGATAAGGGAGTTTATCAAAATTGGGTTTGTTTTCGAATTCTTTGTGGATCGCTGTAATCTGAGGGACATATGTGTCTCTAATATGGTCATACATTTGGCAGGAGGTTAGGAAGTGCAGCTCAGTTTCCACCTCATTTTGTGGGCAGTGTGCACATAGCCTGTCTTCTCTTGAGAGCCAGGTCTGCCTACGGCGGCCTTTCTCAACAGCAAGGCTATGCTCACTGAGTCTGTACATAGTCAAAGCTTTCCTTATGTTTTGGTCAGTCACAGTGGTCAGGTATCCTGCCACTGTGTACTCTCAGTTTAGAGCGAAATAGCATTCTAGTTTGCTCTGTTTTTTTTGTTTGCTCTTTCCAATGTGTCAAGTAATTCTCTTTTTGTTTTCTCATGATTTGGTTGGGTCTAATTGCTCTCTCTCTCTCTCTCTCTCTCTCTCTCTCTCTCTCTCTCTCTCTCTCTCTGTCTCTGTCTGTTCGTTCGCAGATATGATCCTTACATTTTAGATAAACGGACGCTAAAGTGTAAAAATAGCTGTATTTTGTATAATTTACACTTATATAAGAGGCTACTATTTCCAACTTTAAAACTCTTGCAGTAAATGTTAGGTTAACCTCAGAGGAGTTAACCTGTCTGTTATCTGACTATACAGAAATACAGTGCCTTGCAAAAGCATTAATCCTCCGTGGCATTTTTCCTATTTTGTTGCATTACAACCTGTAATGTAAATGGATTTTTATTTGGATTTCATGTAATGGACATACACAAAATAGTCCAAATTGGTGAAATGAAATGAAAAAAATAACTTGTTTCAAAAAATAAATAACTGAAAATTGGTGCGTGCATATGTATTCACCCCGTTTGCTATGAAGCCCCTAAATAAGATCTGGTGCAACCAATTACCTTCAGAAGTCACATAATTAATTAAATAAAGTCCAACTGTGTGCAATCTAAGTGTCACATGATCTCAGTATATATACACCTGTTCTGAAAGGCCCCAGAGTCTGCAACACCACTAAGCAAGGGGCACCACCAAGCAAGCTGCACCATGAAGACCAAGGACCTCGCCAAACAGGTCAGGGACAAAGTTGTGGAGAAGTACAGATCAGGGTTGGGTTATAAAAAACATATCAGAAACTTTGAACATCCCACGGAGCACCATTAAATCCATAATAAAAAAATGGAAAGAATATGGCACCACAACAAACCTGCCAAGAGAGGGCCTCCCACCAAAACTCACGGACCAGGCAAGGAGGGCATTAATCAGAGAGGCAACAAATAGACCAAAGATAAATGTGCCTTTAGAGGCCATGCAATTCAATACTCATCTCGAAAACAAAAGCAATTTAGGTCAAAAGAGTTTATACTAAGAAAGGAAATAGAAAGTCTAACAGAACAGATAGATGGCAATAAAAACTGTAACATAGAGGCTCAGAATAAATTAGAGGAAAAACAAAAAGAAATGGAGAAACTTATTCAAGAAAGATCAAGTGTAATATATTATAAAAATAAAGCAAACTGAATGGAATATGGGGAAAAATGCACACAATTCTTTTTTAATCTTCAACATAGGAATGCTACCAAAAAGAACTTAATGAAACTGGTTACAATTGACGGAGTCACCCATAATTCACCAAATGATAATTTGAAGGAAGAAACAAAGTACTTTAAGCATATGTTTTCTTTTCAGTCGCCTCCATCTCCTCTAACTGAAGCTAATTGTAGAGATTTTTTTTCTATTGATAATGTCAAATTAACAGCCACACAGAAAGACTCATGTGAAGGTGAAATTACAGAGGAGGAACTTCTGGATGCAATTAAAGACTTTAAGTCCGGGAAAACTCCAGGGTTGGATGGCATACCAGTCGAGGTATACCAAACCTTTTTTGATATACTAAGAGGACCGTTATTAGCATGTTTTAACCACTCCTATGTAAATGGTAGATTATCTGACACTCAAGAAGAAGGTCTGATCTCATTATTACTGAAACAGGATACAAGTGGAAAATATAAAGATCCAGTCCATTTACAAAATTGGAGGCCCCTTACACTTCAGTGTTGTGATGTAAAAATCCTAGCAAAATGTATAGCGCATAGAATTAAAAAGGTATTGTCGGATATTATTCATTCTAATCAGACAGGTTTTTTACATGGAATATACATTGGAGATAATATAAGGCAAGTATTGGAAACAATAGAACACTATGGAAAATATGGGAAACCAGGCCTGCTATTCATAACAGACTTCGAAAAGGCATTTGATAAAGTTCGACTGGGGTTTATATATAAATGCCTGGAGCATTTCAATTTTGGAGAATCTCTTATAAAATGGGTCAAAATCATGTATAGTAACCCTAGGTGTAAAATAGTAAATAATGGCTATTTCTCAGAAAGTTTTAAACTGTCAAGAGGAGTGAAACAAGGTTGTCCACTATCGGCATATCTATTTATTGTGGCCATCGAGATGTTAGCTATTAAAATCAGATCCAATAATAATATCAGAGGATTAGAAATACAGGGCTTAAAAACAAAGGTGTCATTGTACGCAGATGATTCATGTTTTCTTTTAAATCCACAACTAGAATCCCTCCACAGCCTCATAGAGGATCTAAATACATTTTCTAACCTCTCTGGATTACAACCAAATTATGACAAATGTACTATATTACGTATTGGATCACTAAAAAATACAATTTTTACATTACCATGTAGTTTACCAATGAAATGGTCTGATGGTGATGTGGATATACTTGGAATACATATCCCAAAGGAAATAAATGATCTCACTTCAATACATTTTTATAGAAAGTTAGCAAAAATAGATAAGATCTTACTACCATGGAAAGGAAATTACCTGTCAATTTGTGGAAAAATCACCCTGATTAACTCTTTAGTATTACCCCAGTTTACCTATTTGCTTATGGTCTTGCCTACGCCTAGCGAACAGTTTTTTAAATTATATGAGAAAAAAATATTCAATTTTATTTGGAACGGCAAGCCAGACAAAATTAAAAGAGCATATTTATATAATGAATATGAATTCGGAGGACAGAAATTATTAAATATTAAAGCATTAGACCTATCACTAAAAGCTTCAGTCATACAAAAGTTATACTTAAATCCGAACTGGTTCTCAAGCAAATTAGTAAGATTGTCTCACCCAATGTTCAAGAAAGGCCTTTTTCCCTTTATTCAGATTTCAACCTCTCACTTTCAGTTATTTGCAAAAGGAAATAATCTCCCAAATGTCACTATTTCTAAAACAAGCCATAGAAAGTTGGTTGCAATTTCAATTTAATCCTCCAGAAACGACAGAACAAATAATGCAACAAATATTGTGGTTAAATTCAAATATACTAATTGACAAAAAAACTTTATTTTTTGACAGAATGTTTAAAAAAGGTATAATCTTCGTAAATGATATCATCGGTAGGACTGGTGGAGTTATGTCGCACATGCAGCTAACAAAAACATATGGAAATGTCTGCTCTACCCAAAATTACAACCAAATAATTGCAGCCTTACCACAAAAGTGGAAGAGGAAAGTGGAAGGGGGAGAAAGTAAGGAACTTGTCTGTCGGCCTTGCATTAAAGAACATAATTGGTTAAGGAAAACTGTGATAAATAAAAAAGTATATCAGTTTCACTTAAGGACCGGAAAGGATTGACAGCCGTCCCATATAGATTGCAAAATAGTTGGGAAGAGATCTTTGACGTACCGATCCCATGTCATAGTGTTTATGAACTGACACGCAAAACGACACCGGATTCAAAAATTAGAATCTTTCAATTTAAATTATTATATAAAATTCTTGCTACCAATATAATGTTATTTATATGGGGGATACAATCTTCCCAGCTCTGCAGATTTTGCTGTGAAGAGACAGAATCATTAGATAATTTGTTTTGGTTCTGTCCATTTGTAGCTTGTTTTTGGACACAGGTCCAGGAATGGCTAAAGGATTGCAATATTTACCTGGAACTAACCTTGCAGATAGCACTACTGGGTGGTCCTCTGTAACTCAGCTGGTAGAGCACGGCGCTTGTAACACCAAGGTAGTGGGTTCGATCCCCGGGACCACCCACACACAAAAATGTATGCACGCATGACTGTAAGTCGCTTTGGATAAAAGCGTCTGCTAAATGGCATATTATTATTATTATTATTACTGGGTGATCTGAAAAGTCATAGTCAATCGATCAATAATATAATAATACTTTTAGCAAATTTTTTTATTTTTTATTCACAATCTGTAGAAGCAATGAGAATAGAAAGGTTCAGAACTTTTGTAAAACATCACAGTACAGTTGAAATATATATGGCAAATAGAAATCCTATATGGATGGTGTTAAGAGATAGATGGGAGGTATTGAATAGAGTTGAAGGATGGGACTAATAACAAATAACAACAAATAATAACAAAGATAGCTAATAATGTAAGCATACTGTGTCCATAATAAGTATATAGGTTGTATGTTGGGAGCTTTTGGGAAAGAGCACAGTTAGAAAGATATGGCATATAGAAGCAAACCGGATGGACATGATCGGAGAGGTTGAGAGTAGAAGAAGTTCAGGAGCAAAAAATAATAATAATTAAAAATATATATATATATAATAGAATTATTGTAAAATTAACTCTGTCCATAGGGTGTAGATAGTAAGTATAGACCGGAAGTAGAGGCCTGGGCATTGTTGTTCACTAATTTACTCCAAGTAGGGAAAGGATGGTGGGGTTGAAAAGTAATGAAGGGGAGTATATATATAAAAATAAAAAAAACATGGGGGATTGGAAGTGATGCAGACAATTACATTGATAGAAGATACAATCTATCTGATATATTAAGCTGATCCATTCCCCCAGGAAAAAAAAAAAAAAAAAAAGAGACCAAAGATAACCCTGAAGGAGCTGCAAAGCTCCACAGCGGAGATTGGAGTATCTGTCCATAGGACCACTTTAAGCCGTACACTCCACAGAGCTGGGCTTTACGGTAGAGTGGCCAGAAAAAAAGCCATTGCTTAAAGAAAAAAATAAGAAAACACGTTTGGTGTTAGCCAAAAGGCATGTGGGAGACTAACCAAACATATGGAAGAAGGTAGTCTGGTCAAATGAGACTAGAATTGAGCTTTTTGGCCATCAAGGAAAATGTCTGGCGCAAACCCAACACCTCTCATCACCCGAGAACACCATCCCCACAGTGAAGCATGGTGGTGGCAGCATCATCCTGTGGGGATGTTTTTCATCGGCAGGGACTGGGAAACTGGTCAGAATTGAAGGAATGATGGAAGTCGAGATATTTTGAGATGGCTGTCGAGATACTTCAGAAGTGTTGCCTTGTGACAAATACACATACGCAGACACACACAGAAAAACTAAAGCACACACATACACACAACCAATTTGGGTTTTGATCAGAGTAGAACCGTCTTACTGTGAGAGTGAGAAAATATGAGCTCTTTCTAAAAGTCCTCTCAACAGCCACAACGACTGATTCAACACAGAGAAACACAGTGGTTCTTTCCATCTGAACATCTTCAATGTATACATACATCTCACTGCCTTCATAAATGATAGCAGCTGGAAAAAGCCATGCTCACACTAAATAAAGCCATTCAAATTCAAACCACACAGTCCTGATCCCTAGTCTGAATTGACGACACTGCTCACCTTTTCGTCAGTTTGTATTCCTTCCCTTTCTCCTTCTCCCCTGTGACCTCTTTCTCTCTTCCTGTGCCTCGGTCTGCATACGCTGCCTCTGCATAAGTAACCCGTTCATGCAAACCATATGGTAATGACTCTGAATGCATATATATAGTTTTAATATTTGAAATTATTCCGTAATTTCAAACTAATGCGTGACTAACAGCTTTTCCTCGTTCTCTTTCCCTCTGCCCCATCCTTCCTCTCCTCCCTCTCTCCCCCTCTTCATGAGGCTCTTAGACTCTTAATGGCCTGCGTTCGAGGTCCTTTCCCTGCAGTGTGTTAGGGAGATGTGGCAATAACATGGTGAAGAAGAAGAATCCTGCCGCTTCGCCAAAGATAGTTTTAATTGGATCCCTGGAGAGAGGAGGGAGGGAGACGCTGCATGGAGCTGGAGAATACCCACATGGTGCGCTTATGTTGACAAAAATTGAAAAGGCCGCTCATTGTAGCGACAATGTTTTAAGCTGAGCCTGTTTGCATTTTCATGATTCTGATTCTGGAATGGAGGTTGTTGTTTTGGGGGGGTTAAAAGTTTCAGTGGGTTGGAAGCCGTTGCAGTAAGATGTGTTGTAGGCTTTGGGATGTGTTGTACGCTGTGCTGTGGGATGTGTTGTACGCTGGGCTGTGGGATGTGTTGTACGCTGGGCTGTGGGATGTGTTGTACGCTGGGCTGTGAGATGTGTTGTACGCTGGGCTGTGAGATGTGTTGTACGCTGTGGGATGTGTTGTACGCTGCGCTGTGAGATGTGTTGTAGGCTTTGGGATGTGTTGTACGCTGTGCTGTGGGATGTGTTGTATGCTTTGGGATGTGTTGTACGTTGTGCTGTGGGATGTGTTGTACGCTGTGGGATGTGTAGTACGCTGTGCTGTGGGATATGTTGTAGGCTGTGGGATGTGTTGTACGCTGTGGGATGTGTTGTCGATGTGCTGTGGGATGTGTTGTACGCTGTGCTGTGGGATGTGTTGTACGCTGTGCTGTGGGATGTGTTGTAGGCTGTGGGATGTGTTGTACGCTGTGGGATGTGTTGTCGATGTGCTGTGGGATGTGTTGTCGATGTGCTGTGGGATGTGTTGTACGCTGTGCTGTGGGATGTGTTGTACGCTGTGCTGTGGGATGTGTTGTAGGCTGTGGGATGTGTTGTACGCTGTGCTGTGGGATGTGCTGTACGCTGTACTGTGGGATGTGTTGTACGCTGTGCTGTGGGATGTGTTGTATGCTGTGGGATGTGTTGTACGCTGTGCTGTGGGATGTGTTGTAGGCTGTGGGATGTGTTGTATGCTGTGCTGTGGGATGTGTTGTACACTGTGCTGTGGGATGTGTTGTACGCTGTGCTGTGGGATGTGTTGTACGCTGTGGGATGTGTTGTACGCTGTGGGATGTGATGTACGCTGTGCTGTGGAATGTGTTGTACGCTGTGCTGTGGGATGTGTTGTACGCTGTGCTGTGGGATGTGTTGTAGGCTGTGGGATGTGTTGTACGCTGTGCTGTGGGATGTGTTGTACGCTGTGCTCTGGGATGTGTTGTACGCTGTGCTGTGGAATGTGTTGTAGGCTTTGGGATGTGTTGTACGCTGTGCTGTGGGATGTGTTATACGCTGTGCTGTGGGATGTGTTGTACGCTGTGCTGTGGGATGTGTTGTATGCTGTGCTGTGGGATGTGTTGTAGGCTGTGCTGTGGGATGTGTTGTACGCTGTGCTGTGGGATGTGTTGTACGCTGTGCTGTGGGATGTGTTGTACGCTGTGCTGTGGGATGTGTTGTACGCTGTGGGATGTGTTGTACGCTGTGCTGTGGGATGTGTTGTACGCTGTGCTGTGGGATGTGTTTAACGCTGTGCTGTCGGATGTGTTGTACGCTGTGCTGTGGGATGTGTTGTACGCTGTGCTGTGGGATGTGTTGTAGGCTGTGGGATGTGTTGTAGGCTGTGTGATGTGTTGTATGCTGTGGGATGTGTTGTACGCTGTGCTGTGGGATGTGTTGTACGCTGTGCTGTGGTATGTGTTGTAAGCTGTGCTGTGGGATGTGTTGTACGCTGTGCTGTGGGTTGTGTTGTACGCTGTGCTGTGGAATGTGTTGTAGGCTGGGGGATGTGTTGTACGCTGTGCTGTGGGATGTGTTGTACGCTGTGCTGTGGGATGTGTTGTACGCTGTGGGATGTGTTGTACGCTGTGCTGTGGGATGTGTTGTACGCTGTGCTGTGGGATGTGTTGTACGCTGTGCTGTGGGATGTGTTGTACGCTTTGCTGTGGGATGTGTTGTGCGCTGTGCTGTGGGATGTGTTGTACGCTGTGCTGTGGGATGTATTGTACGCTGTGGGATGTGTTGTACGCTGTGGGATGTGTTGTACGCTGTGCTGTGGGATGTGTTGTACACTGTACTGTGGGATGTGTTTTACGCTGTGCTGTGGGATGTGTTGTACGCTGTGCTGTGGGATGTGTTGTACTTTGTGCTGTGGGATGTGTTGTACGCTGTGCTGTGGGATGTGTTGTACGCTGTGCTGTGGGATGTGTTTTACGCTGTGCTGTGGGATGTGTTGTATGCTGTGCTGTGGGATGTGTTGTACGTTGTGCTGTGGGATGTATTGTACGCTTTGCTGTGGGATGTGTTGTACGCTTTGCTGTGGGATGTGTTGAACGCTGTGGGATGTTTTGTATTTTTGGCTGTGGGATGTGTTGTACGCTGTGCTGTGGGATGTGTTGTACGCTTTGCTGTGGGATGTGTTGTACGCTGTGCTGTGGGATGTGTTGTACGCTGTGCTGTGGGATGTATTGTACGCTGTGCTGTGGGATGTATTGTACGCTGTGGGATATGTTGTACGCTGTGGGATGTGTTGTACGCTGTGCTGTGGGATGTGTTGTACACTGTACTGTGGGATGTGTTTTACTCTGTGCTGTGGGATGTGTTGTACACTGTGCTGTGGGATGTGTTGTACTTTGTGCTGTGGGATGTGTTGTACGCTGTGCTGTGGGATGTGTTGTACGCTGTGCTGTGGGATGTGTTTTACGCTGTGCTGTGGGATGTGTTGTATGCTGTGCTGTGGGATGTGTCGTACGTTGTGCTGTGGGAAGTATTGTACGCTTTGCTGTGGGATGTGTTGTACGCTTTGCTGTGGGATGTGTTGTACGCTGTGCTGTGGGATGTGTTGTACGCTGTGCTGTGGGAAGTATTGTACGCTGTGCTGTGGGATGTGTTGTACGCTGTGGGATGTGTTGTTCGCTGTGGGGTGTGTTGTACGCTTTGCTGTGGGATGTGTTGTACGCTGTGCTGTGGGATGTGTTGTAGGCTCTGGGATGTGTTGTAGGCTGTGGGATGTGTTGTAGGCTGTGGGATGTGTTGTACGCTGTGCTGTGGGATGTGTTGTACGCTGTGCTGTGGGATGTGTTGTACGCTGTGCTGTGGGATGTGTTGTACGCTGTGGGATGTGTTGTACGCTATGGGATGTGTTGTACGCTGTGCTGTGGGATGTGTTGTACGCTGTGCTGTGGGTTGTGTTGTACGCTGTGCTGTGGAATGTGTTGTAGGCTGTGGGATGTGTTGTACGCTGTGCTCTGGGATGTGTTGTACGCTGTGCTGTGGGATGTGTTGTACGATGTGCTGTGGGATGTGTTGTACGCTGTGCTGTGGGATGTGTTGTAGGCTTTGGGATGTGTTGTACGCTGTGCTGTGGGATGTGTTGTACGTTGTGCTGTGGGATGTGTTGTACGCTGTGCTGTGGGATGTGTTGTACGATGTGCTGTGGGATGTGTTGTACGCTGTGCTGTGGGATGTGTTGTAGGCTGTGGGATGTGTTGTACGCTGTGCTGTGGGATGTGTTGTACGCTGTGCTGTGGGATGTGTTGTACGCTGTGGGATGTGTTGTACGCTGTGGGATGTGTTGTACGCTGTGGGATGTGTTGTACGCTGTGCTGTGGGATGTATTGTACACTGTTCTGTGGGATGTGTTGTACGCTGTGCTGTTGGATGTGTTTTACGCTGTGCTGTGGGATATGGTGTAGGCTGTGGGATGTGTTGTATGCTGTGCTGTGGGATGTGTTGTACGCTGTGCTGTGGGATGTGTTGTACGCTGTGCTGTGGGATGTGTTGTAGGCTCTGGGATGTGTTGTAGGCTGTGGGATGTGTTGTAGGCTGTGGGATGTGTTGTACGCTGTGCTGTGGGATGTGTTGTACGCTGTGCTGTGGGATGTGTTGTACGCTGTGCTGTGGGATGTGTTGTACGCTGTGGGATGTGTTGTACGCTATGGGATGTGTTGTACGCTGTGCTGTGGGATGTGTTGTACGCTGTGCTGTGGGTTGTGTTGTACGCTGTGCTGTGGAATGTGTTGTAGGCTGTGGGATGTGTTGTACGCTGTGCTCTGGGATGTGTTGTACGCTGTGCTGTGGGATGTGTTGTACGATGTGCTGTGGGATGTGTTGTACGCTGTGCTGTGGGATGTGTTGTAGGCTTTGGGATGTGTTGTACGCTTTGCTGTGGGATGTGTTGTACGTTGTGCTGTGGGATGTGTTGTACGCTGTGCTGTGGGATGTGTTGTACGATGTGCTGTGGGATGTGTTGTACGCTGTGCTGTGGGATGTGTTGTAGGCTGTGGGATGTGTTGTACGCTGTGCTGTGGGATGTGTTGTACGCTGTGCTGTGGGATGTGTTGTACGCTGTGGGATGTGTTGTACGCTGTGGGATGTGTTGTACGCTGTGGGATGTGTTGTACGCTGTGCTGTGGGATGTATTGTACACTGTTCTGTGGGATGTGTTGTACGCTGTGCTGTTGGATGTGTTTTACGCTGTGCTGTGGGATATGGTGTAGGCTGTGGGATGTGTTGTATGCTGTGCTGTGGGATGTGTTGTACGCTGTGCTGTGGGATGTGTTGTACGCTGTGCTGTGGGATGTGTTGTACGCTGTGGGATGTGTTGTACGCTGTGCTGTGGGATGTGTTGTACGCTGTGCTGTGGGATGTGTTGTACACTGTGCTGTGGGATGTGTTGTACGCTGTGCTGTGGTAAGTGTTGTACGCTGTGCTGTGGGATGTGTTGTACGCTGTGCTGTGGGATGTGTGGTACGCTTTGATGTGGGATGTTTTGTACGCTCTGGGAAGTGTTGTACGCTGTGGGATGTGTTGTACGCTGTGCTGTGGGATGTGTTGTACGCTGTGCTGTGGAATGTGTTTTACGCTGTGCTGTGGGATGTGTTGTACGATGTGCTGTGGGATGTGTTGTACGCTGTGCTGTGGGATGTGTTTTACTCTGTGCTGTGGGATGTGTTGTACGCTGTGCTATGGGATGTGTTGTAGGCTGTGGGATGTGTTTTAGGCTGTGAGATGTGTTGTACGCTGTGCTGTGGGATGTGTTGTACGCTGTGCTGTGGGATGTGTTTTACTCTGTGCTGTGGGATGTGTTGTAGGCTGTGGGATGTGTTGTACGCTGTGCTGTGGGATGTGTTGTATGCTGTGCTGTGGGATGTGTTGTACGATGTGCTGTGGGATGTGTTGTACGCTGTGCTGTGGGATGTGTTGTAGGATGTGGGATGTGTTGTACGCTGTGCTGTGGGATGTGTTGTACGTTGTGCTGTGGGATGTGTTGTACGCCGTGCTGTGGGATGTGTTGTACGATGTGCTGTGGGATGTGTTGTACGCTGTGCTGTGGGATGTGTTGTAGGCTGTGGGATGTGTTGTACGCTGTGCTGTGGGATGTGTTGTACGCTGTGCTGTGGGATGTGTTGTACGCTGTGGGATGTGTTGTACGCTGTGGGATGTGTTGTACGCTGTGGGATGTGTTGTACGCTGTGCTGTGGGATGTATTGTACACTGTGCTGTGGGATGTGTTGTACGCTGTGCTGTTGGATGTGTTTTACGCTGTGCTGTGGGATATGTTGTAGGCTGTGGGATGTGTTGTATGCTGTGCTGTGGGATGTATTGTACGCTGTGCTGTGGGATGTGTTGTACGCTGTGCTGTGGGATGTGTTGTACGCTGTGGGATGTGTTGTACGCTGTGCTGTGGGATGTGTTGTACGCTGTGCTGTGGGATGTGTTGTACACTGTGCTGTGGGATGTGTTGTACGCTGTGCTGTGGTAAGTGTTGTACGCTGTGCTGTGGGATGTGTTGTACGCTGTGCTGTGGGATGTGTGGTATGCTTTGATGAGGCATGTTTTGTACGCTCTGGGAAGTGTTGTACGCTGTGGGATGTGTTGTACGCTGTGCTGTGGGATGTGTTGTACGCTGTGCTGTGGAATGTGTTGTACGCTGTGCTGTGGGATGTGTTTTACTCTGTGCTGTGGGATGTGTTGTACGCTGTGCTATGGGATGTGTTGTAGGCTGTGGGATGTGTTTTAGGCTGTGAGATGTGTTGTACGCTGTGCTGTGGGATGTGTTGTACGCTGTGCTGTGGGATGTGTTTTACTCTGTGCTGTGGGATGTGTTGTACGCTGTGCTGTGGGATGTGTTGTACGCTGTGCTGTGGGATATGTTGTAGGCTGTGGGATATGTTGTACGCTGTGCTGTGGGATGTGTTGTACGCTGTACTGTGGGGTGTGTTGTACGCTGTGCTGTGGGATGTGTTGTACGCTGTGGGATGTGTTGTACGCTGTGCTGTGGGATATGTTGTAGACTGTGGGATATGTTGTACGCTATGCTGTGGGATGTGTTGTACGCTGTACTGTGGGGTGTGTTGTACGCTGTGCTGTGGGATGTGTTGTACGGTGTGGGATGTGTTGTACGCTGTGCTGTGGGATGTGTTGTACGATGTGTTGTACGCTGTGCTGTGGGATGTGTTGTACGCTGTGGGATGTGTTGTACGCTGTGGGATGTATTGTACGCTGTGCTGTTGGATGTGTTTTAAGCTGTGCTGTGGGATATGTTGTAGGCTGTGGGATGTGTTGTATGCTGTGCTGTGGGATGTGTTGTACGCTGTTCTGTGGGATGTGTTGTACGCTGTGCTGTGGGATGTGTTGTACGCTGTGGGATGTGTTGTACGCTGTGCTGTGGGATATGTTGTACTCTGTGCTGTGGGATGTGTTGTACGCTGTGCTGTGGGATGTGTTGTAGGCTGTGGGATGTGTTGTACGCTGTGCTGTGGGATGTGTTGAACGTTGTGCTGTGGGATGTGTTGTACGCTGTGCTGTGGGTTGTGTTGTACGCTGTGCTGTGGAATGTGTTGTAGGCTGTGGGATGTGTTGTACGCTGTGCTGTGGGATGTGTTGTACGCTCTGCTGTGGGATGTGTTGTACGATGTGCTGTGGGATGTGTTGTACGCTGTGCTGTGGGATGTGTTGTACGCTGTGCTGTGGGATGTGTTGTAGGCTGTGGGATGTGTTGTACGCTGTGCTGTGGGATGTGTTGTACGTTGTGCTGTGGGATGTGTTGTACGCTGTGCTGTGGGATGTGTTGTTGGCTGTGGGATGTGTTGTTCGCTGTGCTGTGGGATGTGTTGTACGTTGTGCTGTGGGATGTGTTATACGCTGTGCTGTGGGATGTGTTGTATGATGTGCTGTGGGATGTGTTGTATGCTGTGCTGTGGGATGTGTTGTAGGCTGTGGGATGTGTTGTACGCTGTGCTGTGGGATGTGTTGTACGCTGTGCTGTGGGATGTGTTGTACGCTGTGCTGTGGGATGTGTTGTACGCTGTGGGATGTGTTATACGCTGTGCTGTGGGATGTGATGTACGCTGTGCTGTGGGATGTATTGTACACTGTGCTGTGGGATGTGTTGTACGCTGTGCTGTTGGATGTGTTTTACGCTGTGCTGTGGGATATGTTGTACGCTGTGCTGTGGGATGTGTTGTACGCTGTGTTGTGGGATATGTTGTAGGCTGTGGGATATGTTGTACGCTGTGCTGTGGGATGTGTTGTAGGCTGTGGGATGTGTTGTACGCTGTGCTGTGGGATGTGTTGTACGTTGTGCTGTGGGATGTGTTGTACGCTGTGCTGTGGGTTGTGTTGTACGCTGTGCTGTGGAATGTGTTGTAGGCTGTGGGATGTGTTGTACGCTGTGCTGTGGGATGTGTTGTACGCTCTGCTGTGGGATGTGTTGTACGATGTGCTGTGGGATGTGTTGTCTGCTGTGCTGTGGGATGTGTTGTACGCTGTGCTGTGGGATGTGTTGTAGGCTGTGGGATGTGTTGTACGCTGTGCTGTGGGATGTGTTGTACGTTGTGCTGTGGGATGTGTTGTACGCTGTGCTGTGGGATGTGTTGTAGGCTGTGGGATGTGTTGTACGCTGTGCTGTGGGATGTGTTGTACAATGTGCTGTGGGATGTGTTGTATGCTGTGCTGTGGGATGTGTTGTAGGCTGTGGGATGTGTTGTACGCTGTGCTGTGGGATGTGTTGTACGCTGTGCTGTGGGATGTGTTGTACGCTGTGCTGTGGGATGTGTTGTACGCTGTGGGATGTGTTATACGCTGTGCTGTGGGATGTGATATACGCTGTGCTGTGGGATGTATTGTACACTGTGCTGTGGGATGTGTTGTACGCTGTGCTGTTGGATGTGTTTTACGCTGTGCTGTGGGATATGTTGTAGGCTGTGGGATGTGTTGTATGCTGTGCTGTGGGATGTGTTGTACGCTGTGCTGTGGGATGTGTTGTACGCTGTGGGATGTGTTGTACGCTGTGCTGTGGGGTGTGTTGTACGCTGTGGGATGTGTTGTATGCTGTGCTGTGGGATGTGTTGTACGCTGTGCTGTGGGATGTGTTGTACACTGTGCTGTGGGATGTGTTGTACGCTGTGCTGTGGTAAGTGTTGTACTCTGTGCTGTGGGATGTGTTGTACGCTGTGCTGTGGGATGTGTGGTACGCTTTGATGTGGGATGTGTTTTACGCTCTGGGAAGTGTTGTACGCTGTGGGATGTGTTGTACGCTGTGCTGTGGGATGTGTTGTACGCTGTGCTGTGGAATGTGTTTTACGCTGTGCTGTGGGATGTGTTGTACGATGTGCTTTGGGATGTGTTGTACGCTGTGATGTGGGATGTGTTTTACTCTGTGCTGTGGGATGTGTTGTACGCTGTGCTATGGGATGTGTTGTAGGCTGTGGGATGTGTTTTAGGCTGTGGGATGTGTTGTACGCTGTGCTGTGGGATGTGTTGTACGCTGTGCTGTGGGATGTGTTTTACTCTGTGCTGTGGGATGTGTTGTACGCTGTGCTGTGGGATATGTTGTACGCTGTGTTGTGGGATATGTTTTAGGCTGTGGGATGTGGGTTGTGTTGTACGCTGTGCTGTGGGATGTGTTGTAGGCTGTGGGATGTGTTGGATGCTGTGCTGTGGGAAGTGTTGTACGCTGTGCTGTGGGATGTGTTGTACGCTGTGCTGTGGGATATGTTGTAGGCTGTGGGATATGTTGTACGCTGTGCTGTGGGATGTGTTGTACACTGTACTGTGGGATGTGTTGTTTGCTGTGGGATGTGTTGTACGCTGTGCTGTGGGATGTGTTGTACGATGTGTTGTACGCTGTGCTGTGGGATGTGTTGTACGCTGTGGGATGTATTGTACGCTGTGCTGTGGGATGTGTTTTACGCTGTGCTGTTGGATGTGTTTTACGCTGTGCTGTGGGATATGTTGTACGCTGTGGGATGTATTGTACGCTGTGCTGTGGGATGTGTTTTACGCTGTGCTGTTGGATGTGTTTTACGCTGTGCTGTGGGATGTGTTGTACGCTGTGCTGTGGGATGTGTTGTACGCTGTGCTGTGGGATGTGTTGTAGGCTGTGGGATGTGTTGTACGCTGTGCTGTGGGATGTGTTGTACGTTGTGCTGTGGGATGTGTTGTACGCTGTGCTGTGGGATGTGTTGTAGGCTGTGGGATGTGTTGTACGCTGTGCTGTGGGATGGTTTGTACGTTGTGCTGTGGGATGTGTTATACGCTGTGCTGTGGGATGTGTTGTACGATGTGCTGTGGGATGTGTTGTATGCTGTGCTGTGGGATGTGTTGTAGGCTGTGGGATGTGTTGTACGCTGTGCTGTGGGATGTGTTGTACGCTGTGCTGTGGGATGTGTTGTACGCTGTGCTGTGGGATGTGTTGTACGCTGTGGGATGTGTTATACGCTGTGCTGTGGGATGTGATGTACGCTATGCTGTGGGATGTATTGTACACTGTGCTGTGGGATGTGTTGTACGCTGTGCTGTTGGATGTGTTTTACGCTGTGCTGTGGGATATGTTGTAGGCTGTGGGATGTGTTCTATGCTGTGCTGTGGGATGTGTTGTACGCTGTGCTGTGGGATGTGTTGTACGCTGTGGGATGTGTTGTACGCTGTGCTGTGGGGTGTGTTGTACGCTGTGGGATGTGTTGTACGCTGTGCTGTGGGATGTGTTGTACGCTGTGCTGTGGGATGTGTTGTACACTGTGCTGTGGGATGTGTTGTACGCTGTGCTGTGGTAAGTGTTGTACGCTGTGCTGTGGGATGTGTTGTACGCTGTGCTGTTGGATGTGTGGTACGCTTTGATGTGGGATGTGTTGTACGCTCTGGGAAGTGTTGTACGCTGTGGGATGTGTTGTACGCTGTGCTGTGGGATGTGTTGTACGCTGTGCTGTGGAATGTGTTTTACGCTGTGCTGTGGGATGTGTTGTACGATGTGCTTTGGGATGTGTTGTACGCTGTGATGTGGGATGTGTTTTACTCTGTGCTGTAGGATGTGTTGTACGCTGTGCTATGGGATGTGTTGTAGGCTGTGGGATGTGTTTTAGGCTGTGAGATGTGTTGTACGCTGTGCTGTGGGATGTGTTGTACGCTGTGCTGTGGGATATGTTGTAGGCTGTGGGATATGTTGTACGCTGTGCTGTGGGATGTGTTGTACGCTGTACTGTGGGGTGTGTTGTACGCTGTGCTGTGGGATGTGTTGTACGCTGTGCTGTGGGATGTGTTGTACGCTGTGTTGTGGGATATGTTGTAGGCTGTGGGATATGTTGTACGCTGTGCTGTGGGATGTGTTGTAGGCTGTGGGATGTGTTGTACGCTGTGCTGTGGGATGTGTTGTACGTTGTGCTGTGGGATGTGTTGTACGCTGTGCTGTGGGTTGTGTTGTACGCTGTGCTGTGGAATGTGTTGTAGGCTGTGGGATGTTTTGTACGCTGTGCTGTGGGATGTGTTGTACGCTCTGCTGTGGGATGTGTTGTTCGATGTGCTGTGGGATGTGTTGTACGCTGTGCTGTGGGATGTGTTGTACGCTGTGCTGTGGGATGTGTTGTAGGCTGTGGGATGTGTTGTACGCTGTGCTGTGGGATGTGTTGTACGTTGTGCTGTGGGATGTGTTGTACGCTGTGCTGTGGGATGTGTTGTAGGCTGTGGGATGTGTTGTACGCTGTGCTGTGGGATGTGTTGTACAATGTGCTGTGGGATGTGTTGTATGCTTTGCTGTGGGATGTGTTGTAGGCTGTGGGATGTGTTGTACGCTGTGCTGTGGGATGTGTTGTACGCTGTGCTGTGGGATGTGTTGTACGCTGTGCTGTGGGATGTGTTGTACGCTGTGGGATGTGTTATACGCTGTGCTGTGGGATGTGATATACGCTGTGCTGTGGGATGTATTGTACACTGTGCTGTGGGATGTGTTGTACGCTGTGCTGTTGGATGTGTTTTACGCTGTGCTGTGGGATATGTTGTAGGCTGTGGGATGTGTTGTATGCTGTGCTGTGGGATGTGTTGTACGCTGTGCTGTGGGATGTGTTGTACGCTGTGGGATGTGTTGTACGCTGTGCTGTGGGGTGTGTTGTACGCTGTGGGATGTGTTGTATGCTGTGCTGTGGGATGTGTTGTACGCTGTGCTGTGGGATGTGTTGTACACTGTGCTGTGGGATGTGTTGTACGCTGTGCTGTGGTAAGTGTTGTACGCTGTGCTGTGGGATGTGTTGTATGCTGTGCTCTGGGATGTGTGGTACGCTTTGATGTGTGATGTGTTTTACGCTCTGGGAAGTGTTGTACGCTGTGGGATGTGTTGTACGCTGTGCTGTGGGATGTGTTGTACGCTGTGCTGTGGAATGTGTTTTACGCTGTGCTGTGGGATGTGTTGTACGATGTGCTTTGGGATGTGTTGTACGCTGTGATGTGGGATGTGTTTTACTCTGTGCTGTGGGATGTGTTGTACGCTGTGCTATGGGATGTGTTGTAGGCTGTGGGATGTGTTTTAGGCTGTGGGATGTGTTGTACGCTGTGCTGTGGGATGTGTTGTACGCTGTGCTGTGGGATGTGTTTTACTCTGTGCTGTGGGATGTGTTGTACGCTGTGCTGTGGGATATGTTGTATGCTGTGTTGTGGGATATGTTTTAGGCTGTGGGATGTGGGTTGTGTTGTACGCTGTGCTGTGGGATGTGTTGTAGGCTGTGGGATGTGTTGGATGCTGTGCTGTGGGAAGTGTTGTACGCTGTGCTGTGGGATGTGTTGTACGCTGTGCTGTGGGATATGTTGTAGGCTGTGGGATATGTTGTACGCTGTGCTGTGGGATGTGTTGTACACTGTACTGTGGGGTGTGTTGTTTGCTCTGGGCTGTGCTGTGGGATGTGTTGTACGCTGTGCTGTGGGATGTGTTGTACACTGTGCTGTGGGATGTGTTGTACGCTGTGCTGTGGTAAGTGTTGTACGCTGTGCTGTGGGATGTGTTGTACGCTGTGCTGTGGGATGTGTGGTACGCTTTGATGTGGGATGTGTTGTACGCTCTGGGAAGTGTTGTACGCTGTGGGATGTGTTGTACGCTGTGCTGTGGGATGTGTTGTACGCTGTGCTGTGGAATGTGTTTTACGCTGTGCTGTGGGATGTGTTGTACGATGTGCTTTGGGATGTGTTGTACGCTGTGATGTGGGATGTGTTTTACTCTGTGCTGTAGGATGTGTTGTACGCTGTGCTATGGGATGTGTTGTAGGCTGTTTGATGTGTTTTAGGCTGTGAGATGTGTTGTACGCTGTGCTGTGGGATGTGTTGTACGCTGTGCTGTGGGATGTGTTTTACTCTGTGCTGTGGGATGTGTTGTACGCTGTACTGTGGGATGTGTTGTACGCTGTGCTGTGGGATATGTTGTAGGCTGTGGGATATGTTGTACGCTGTGCTGTGGGATGTGTTGTACGCTGTACTGTGGGGTGTGTTGTACGCTGTGCTGTGGGATGTGTTGTACGCTGTGGGATGTGTTGTACGCTGTGCTGTGGGATATGTTGTAGACTGTGGGATATGTTGTACGCTATGCTGTGGGATGTGTTGTACGCTGTACTGTGGGGTGTGTTGTAAGCTGTGCTGTGGGATGTGTTGTACGCTGTGGGATGTGTTGTACGCTGTGCTGTGGGATGTATTGTACGATGTGTTGTACGCTGTGCTGTGGGATGTGTTGTACGCTGTGGGATGTGTTGTACGCTGTGGGTTGTATTGTACGCTGTGCTGTTGGATGTGTTTTAAGCTGTGCTGTGGGATATGTTGTAGGCTGTGGGATGTGTTGTATGCTGTGCTGTGGGATGTGTTGTACGCTGTTCTGTGGGATGTGTTGTACGCTGTGCTGTGGGATGTGTTGTATGCTGTGGGATGTGTTGTACGCTGTGCTGTGGGATATGTTGTACTCTGTGCTGTGGGATGTGTTGTACGCTGTGCAGTGGGATGTGTTGTAGGCTGTGGGATGTGTTGTACGCTGTGCTGTGGGATGTGTTGTACGTTGTGCTGTGGGATGTGTTGTACGCTGTGCTGTGGGTTGTGTTGTACGCTGTGCTGTGGAATGTGTTGTAGGCTGTGGGATGTGTTGTACGCTGTGCTGTGGGATGTGTTGTACGCTCTGCTGTGGGATGTGTTGTACGATGTGCTGTGGGATGTGTTGTACGCTGTGCTGTGGGATGTGTTGTACGCTGTGCTGTGGGATGTGTTGTAGGCTGTGGGATGTGTTGTACGCTGTGCTGTGGGATGTGTTGTACGTTGTGTTCTGTGGGATGTGTTGTACGCTGTGCTGTGGGATGTGTTGTTGGCTGTGGGATGTGTTGTACGCTGTGCTGTGGGATGTGTTGTACGTTGTGCTGTGGGATGTGTTATACGCTGTGCTGTGGGATGTGTTGTACGATGTGCTGTGGGATGTGTTGTATGCTGTGCTGTGGGATGTGTTGTAGGCTGTGGGATGTGTTGTACGCTGTGCTGTGGGATGTGTTGTACGCTGTGCTGTGGGATGTGTTGTACGCTGTGGGATGTGTTATATGCTGTGCTGTGGGATGTGATGTACGCTGTGCTGTGGGATGTATTGTACACTGTGCTGTGGGATGTGTTGTACGCTGTGCTGTTGGATGTGTTTTACGCTGTGCTGTGGGATATGTTGTACGCTGTGCTGTGGGATGTGTTGTACGCTGTGTTGTGGGATATGTTGTAGGCTGTGGGATATGTTGTACGCTGTGCTGTGGGATGTGTTGTAGGCTGTGGGATGTGTTGTACGCTGTGCTGTGGGATGTGTTGTACGTTGTGCTGTGGGATGTGTTGTACGCTGTGCTGTGGGTTGTGTTGTACGCTGTGCTGTGGAATGTGTTGTAGGCTGTGGGATGTGTTGTACGCTGTGCTGTGGGATGTGTTTTACGCTGTGCTGTGGGATGTGTTGTACGATGTGCTTTGGGATGTGTTGTACGCTGTGATGTGGGATGTGTTTTACTCTGTGCTGTGGGATGTGTTGTACGCTGTGCTATGGGATGTGTTGTAGGCTGTGGGATGTGTTTTAGGCTGTGGGATGTGTTGTACGCTGTGCTGTGGGATGTGTTGTACGCTGTGCTGTGGGATGTGTTTTACTCTGTGCTGTGGGATGTGTTGTACGCTGTGCTGTGGGATATGTTGTATGCTGTGTTGTGGGATATGTTTTAGGCTGTGGGATGTGGGTTGTGTTGTACGCTGTGCTGTGGGATGTGTTGTAGGCTGTGGGATGTGTTGGATGCTGTGCTGTGGGAAGTGTTGTACGCTGTGCTGTGGGATGTGTTGTACGCTGTGCTGTGGGATATGTTGTAGGCTGTGGGATATGTTGTACGCTGTGCTGTGGGATGTGTTGTACACTGTACTGTGGGGTGTGTTGTTTGCTCTGGGCTGTGCTGTGGGATGTGTTGTACGCTGTGCTGTGGGATGTGTTGTACACTGTGCTGTGGGATGTGTTGTACGCTGTGCTGTGGTAAGTGTTGTACGCTGTGCTGTGGGATGTGTGGTACGCTTTGATGTGGGATGTGTTGTACGCTCTGGGAAGTGTTGTACGCTGTGGGATGTGTTGTACGCTGTGCTGTGGGATGTGTTGTACGCTGTGCTGTGGAATGTGTTTTACGCTGTGCTGTGGGATGTGTTGTACGATGTGCTTTGGGATGTGTTGTACGCTGTGATGTGGGATGTGTTTTACTCTGTGCTGTAGGATGTGTTGTACGCTGTGCTATGGGATGTGTTGTAGGCTGTGGGATGTGTTTTAGGCTGTGAGATGTGTTGTACGCTGTGCTGTGGGATGTGTTGTACGCTGTGCTGTGGGATGTGTTTTACTCTGTGCTGTGGGATGTGTTGTACGCTGTACTGTGGGATGTGTTGTACGCTGTGCTGTGGGATATGTTGTAGGCTGTGGGATATGTTGTACGCTGTGCTGTGGGATGTGTTGTACGCTGTACTGTGGGGTGTGTTGTACGCTGTGCTGTGGGATGTGTTGTACGCTGTGGGATGTGTTGTACGCTGTGCTGTGGGATATGTTGTAGACTGTGGGATATGTTGTACGCTATGCTGTGGGATGTGTTGTACGCTGTACTGTGGGGTGTGTTGTAAGCTGTGCTGTGGGATGTGTTGTACGCTGTGGGATGTGTTGTACGCTGTGCTGTGGGATGTATTGTACGATGTGTTGTACGCTGTGCTGTGGGATGTGTTGTACGCTGTGGGATGTGTTGTACTCTGTGGGTTGTATTGTACGCTGTGCTGTTGGATGTGTTTTAAGCTGTGCTGTGGGATATGTTGTAGGCTGTGGGATGTGTTGTATGCTGTGCTGTGGGATGTGTAGTACGCTGTTCTGTGGGATGTGTTGTACGCTGTGCTGTGGGATGTGTTGTATGCTGTGGGATGTGTTGTACGCTGTGCTGTGGGATATGTTGTACTCTGTGCTGTGGGATGTGTTGTACGCTGTGCAGTGGGATGTGTTGTAGGCTGTGGGATGTGTTGTACGCTGTGCTGTGGGATGTGTTGTACGTTGTGCTGTGGGATGTGTTGTACGCTGTGCTGTGGGTTGTGTTGTACGCTGTGCTGTGGAATGTGTTGTAGGCTGTGGGATGTGTTGTACGCTGTGCTGTGGGATGTGTTGTACGCTCTGCTGTGGGATGTGTTGTACGATGTGCTGTGGGATGTGTTGTACGCTGTGCTGTGGGATGTGTTGTACGCTGTGCTGTGGGATGTGTTGTAGGCTGTGGGATGTGTTGTACGCTGTGCTGTGGGATGTGTTGTACGTTGTGTTCTGTGGGATGTGTTGTACGCTGTGCTGTGGGATGTGTTGTTGGCTGTGGGATGTGTTGTACGCTGTGCTGTGGGATGTGTTGTACGTTGTGCTGTGGGATGTGTTATACGCTGTGCTGTGGGATGTGTTGTACGATGTGCTGTGGGATGTGTTGTATGCTGTGCTGTGGGATGTGTTGTAGGCTGTGGGATGTGTTGTACGCTGTGCTGTGGGATGTGTTGTACGCTGTGCTGTGGGATGTGTTGTACGCTGTGGGATGTGTTATATGCTGTGCTGTGGGATGTGATGTACGCTGTGCTGTGGGATGTATTGTACACTGTGCTGTGGGATGTGTTGTACGCTGTGCTGTTGGATGTGTTTTACGCTGTGCTGTGGGATATGTTGTACGCTGTGCTGTGGGATGTGTTGTACGCTGTGTTGTGGGATATGTTGTAGGCTGTGGGATATGTTGTACGCTGTGCTGTGGGATGTGTTGTAGGCTGTGGGATGTGTTGTACGCTGTGCTGTGGGATGTGTTGTACGTTGTGCTGTGGGATGTGTTGTACGCTGTGCTGTGGGTTGTGTTGTACGCTGTGCTGTGGAATGTGTTGTAGGCTGTGGGATGTGTTGTACGCTGTGCTGTGGGATGTGTTGTACGCTCTGCTGTGGGATGTGTTGTACGATGTGCTGTGGGATGTGTTGTACGCTGTGCTGTGGGATGTGTTGTACGCTGTGCTGTGGGATGTGTTGTAGGCTGTGGGATGTGTTGTACGCTGTGCTGTGGGATGTGTTGTACGTTGTGCTGTGGGATGTGTTGTACGCTGTGCTGTGGGATGTGTTGTAGGCTGTGGGATGTGTTGTACGCTGTGCTGTGGGATGTGTTGTAGGCTGTGGGATGTGTTGTACGCTGTGCTGTGGGATGTGTTGTACGATGTGCTGTGGGATGTGTTGTACGCTGTGCTGTGGGATGTGTTGTACACTGTACTGTGGGGTGTGTTGTTTGCTGTGGGATGTGTTGTACGCTGTGCTGTGGGATGTGTTGTACGATGTGTTGTACGCTGTGCTGTGGGATGTGTTGTACGCTGTGGGATGTATTGTACGCTGTGCTGTGGGATGTGTTTTACGCTGTGCTGTTGGATGTGTTTTACGCTGTGCTGTGGGATATGTTGTACGCTGTGGGATGTATTGTACGCTGTGCTGTGGGATGTGTTTTACGCTGTGCTGTTGGATGTGTTTTACGCTGTGCTGTGGGATGTGTTGTACGCTGTGCTGTGGGATGTGTTGTACGCTGTGCTGTGGGATGTGTTGTAGGCTGTGGGATGTGTTGTACGCTGTGCTGTGGGATGTGTTGTACGTTGTGCTGTGGGATGTGTTGTACGCTGTGCTGTGGGATGTGTTGTACGCTGTGCTGTGGGATGGTTTGTACGTTGTGCTGTGGGATGTGTTATACGCTGTGCTGTGGGATGTGTTGTATGATGTGCTGTGGGATGTGTTGTATGCTGTGCTGTGGGATGTGTTGTAGGCTGTGGGATGTGTTGTACGCTGTGCTGTGGGATGTGTTGTACGCTGTGCTGTGGGATGTGTTGTACGCTGTGCTGTGGGATGTGTTGTACGCTGTGGGATATGTTATACGCTGTGCTGTGGGATGTGATGTACGCTGTGCTGTGGGATGTATTGTACACTGTGCTGTGGGATGTGTTGTACGCTGTGCTGTTGGATGTGTTTTACGCTGTGCTGTGGGATATGTTGTAGGCTGTGGGATGTGTTGTATGCTGTGCTGTGGGATGTGTTGTACGCTGTGCTGTGGGATGTGTTGTACGCTGTGGGATGTGTTGTACGCTGTGCTGTGGGGTGTGTTGTACGCTGTGGGATGTGTTGTACCCTGTGCTGTGGGATGTGTTGTACGCTGTGCTGTGGGATGTGTTGTACACTGTGCTGTGGGATGTGTTGTACGCTGTGCTGTGGTAAGTGTTGTACGCTGTGCTGTGGGATGTGTTGTACGCTGTGCTGTGGGATGTGTGGTACGCTTTGATGTGGGATGTGTTGTACGCTCTGGGAAGTGTTGTACGATGTGGGATGTGTTGTACGCTGTGCTGTGGGATGTGTTGTACGCTGTGCTGTGAAATGTGTTTTACGCTGTGCTGTGGGATGTGTTGTACGATGTGCTTTGGGATGTGTTGTACGCTGTGATGTGGGATGTGTTTTACTCTGTGCTGTAGGATGTGTTGTACGCTGTGCTATGGGATGTGTTGTAGGCTGTGGGATGTGTTTTAGGCTGTGAGATGTGTTGTACGCTGTGCTGTGGGATGTGTTGTACGCTGTGCTGTGGGATGTGTTTTACTCTGTGCTGTGGGATGTGTTGTACGCTGTGCTGTGGGATGTGTTGTACGCTGTGCTGTGGGATATGTTGTAGGCTGTGGGATATGTTGTACGCTTTGCTGTGGGATGTGTTGTACGCTGTACTGTGGGGTGTGTTGTACGCTGTGCTGTGGGATGTGTTGTACGCTGTGGGATGTGTTGTACGCTGTGCTGTGGGATATGTTGTAGACTGTGGGATATGTTGTACGCTATGCTGTGGGATGTGTTGTACGCTGTACTGTGGGGTGTGTTGTACGCTGTGCTGTGGGATGTGTTGTACGCTGTGGGATGTGTTGTACGCTGTGCTTTGGGATGTGTTGTACGATGTGTTGTACGCTGTGCTGTGGGATGTGTTGTACGCTGTGGGATGTGTTGTACGCTGTGGGATGTATTGTACGCTGTGCTGTTGGATGTGTTTTAAGCTGTGCTGTGGGATATGTTGTAGGCTGTGGGATGTGTTGTATGCTGTGCTGTGGGATGTGTTGTATGCTGTTCTGTGGGATGTGTTGTACGCTGTGCTGTGGGATGTGTTGTACGCTGTGGGATGTGTTGTACGCTGTGCTGTGGGATATGTTGTACTCTGTGCTGTGGGATGTGTTGTACGCTGTGCTGTGGGATGTGTTGTAGGCTGTGGGATGTGTTGTACGCTGTGCTGTGGGATGTGTTGTACGTTGTGCTGTGGGATGTGTTGTACGCTGTGCTGTGGGTTGTGTTGTACGCTGTGCTGTGGAATGTGTTGTAGGCTGTGGGATGTGTTGTACGCGGTGCTGTGGGATGTGTTGTACGCTCTGCTGTGGGATGTGTTGTACGATGTGCTGTGGGATGTGTTGTACGCTGTGCTGTGGGATGTGTTGTACGCTGTGCTGTGGGATGTGTTGTACGTTGTGCTGTGGGATGTGTTGTACGCTGTGCTGTGGGATGTGTTGTTGGCTGTGGGATGTGTTGTACGCTGTGCTGTGGGATGTGTTGTACGTTGTGCTGTGGGATGTGTTATACGCTGTGCTGTGGGATGTGTTGTACGATGTGCTGTGGGATGTGTTGTATGCTGTGCTGTGGGATGTGTTGTAGGCTGTGGGATGTGTTGTACGCTGTGCTGTGGGATGTGTTGTACGCTGTGCTGTGGGATGTGTTGTACGCTGTGGGATGTGTTATACGCTGTGCTGTGGGATGTGATGTACGCTGTGCTGTGGGATGTATTGTACACTGTGCTGTGGGATGTGTTGTACGCTGTGCTGTTGGATGTGTTTTACGCTGTGCTGTGGGATATGTTGTACGCTGTGCTGTGGGATGTGTTGTACGCTGTGTTGTGGGATATGTTGTAGGCTGTGGGATATGTTGTACGCTGTGCTGTGGGATGTGTTGTAGGCTGTGGGATGTGTTGTACGCTGTGCTGTGGGATGTGTTGTACGTTGTGCTGTGGGATGTGTTGTACGCTGTGCTGTGGGTTGTGTTGTACGCTGTGCTGTGGAATGTGTTGTAGGCTGTGGGATGTGTTGTACGCTGTGCTGTGGGATGTGTTGTACGCTCTGCTGTGGGATGTGTTGTACGATGTGCTGTGGGATGTGTTGTACGCTGTGCTGTGGGATGTGTTGTACGCTGTGCTGTGGGATGTGTTGTAGGCTGTGGGATGTGTTGTACGCTGTGCTGTGGGATGTGTTGTACGTTGTGCTGTGGGATGTGTTGTACGCTGTGCTGTGGGATGTGTTGTAGGCTGTGGGATGTGTTGTACGCTGTGCTGTGGGATGTGTTGTACGATGTGCTATGGGATGTGTTGTATGCTGTGCTGTGGGATGTGTTGTAGGCTGTGGGATGTGTTGTACGCTGTGCTGTGGGATGTGTTGTACGCTGTGCTGTGGGATGTGTTGTACGCTGTGCTGTGGGATGTGTTGTACGCTGTGGGATGTGTTATACGCTGTGCTGTGGGATGTGATATACGCTGTGCTGTGGGATGTATTGTACACTGTGCTGTGGGATGTGTTGTACGCTGTGCTGTTGGATGTGTTTTACGCTGTGCTGTGGGATATGTTGTAGGCTGTGGGATGTGTTGTATGCTGTGCTGTGGGATGTGTTGTACGCTGTGCTGTGGGATGTGTTGTACGCTGTGGGATGTGTTGTACGCTGTGCTGTGGGGTGTGTTGTACGCTGTGGGATGTGTTGTATGCTGTGCTGTGGGATGTGTTGTACACTGTACTGTGGGGTGTGTTGTTTGCTGTGGGATGTGTTGTACGCTGTGCTGTGGGATGTGTTGTACGATGTGTTGTACGCTGTGCTGTGGGATGTGTTGTACGCTGTGGGATGTATTGTACGCTGTGCTGTGGGATGTGTTTTATGCTGTGCTGTTGGATGTGTTTTACGCTGTGCTGTGGGATATGTTGTACGCTGTGGGATGTATTTTACGCTGTGCTGTGGGATGTGTTTTACGCTGTGCTGTTGGATGTGTTTTACGCTGTGCTGTGGGATGTGTTGTACGCTGTGCTGTGGGATGTGTTGTACGCTGTGCTGTGGGATGTGTTGTAGGCTGTGGGATGTGTTGTACGCTGTGCTGTGGGATGTGTTGTACGTTGTGCTGTGGGATGTGTTGTACGCTGTGCTGTGGGATGTGTTGTAGGCTGTGGGATGTGTTGTACGCTGTGCTGTGGGATGGTTTGTACGTTGTGCTGTGGGATGTGTTATACGCTGTGCTGTGGGATGTGTTGTACGATGTGCTGTGGGATGTGTTGTATGCTGTGCTGTGGGATGTGTTGTAGGCTGTGGGATGTGTTGTACGCTGTGCTGTGGGATGTGTTGTACGCTGTGCTGTGGGATGTGTTGTACGCTGTGCTGTGGGATGTGTTGTACGCTGTGGGATGTGTTATACGCTGTGCTGTGGGATGTGATGTACGCTGTGCTGTGGGATGTATTGTACACTGTGCTGTGGGATGTGTTGTACGCTGTGCTGTTGGATGTGTTTTACGCTGTGCTGTGGGATATGTTGTAGGCTGTGGGATGTGTTGTATGCTGTGCTGTGGGATGTGTTGTACGCTGTGCTGTGGGATGTGTTGTACGCTGTGGGATGTGTTGTACGCTGTGCTGTGGGGTGTGTTGTACGCTGTGGGATGTGTTGTACGCTGTGCTGTGGGATGTGTTGTACGCTGTGCTGTGGGATGTGTTGTACACTGTGCTGTGGGATGTGTTGTACGCTGTGCTGTGGTAAGTGTTGTACGCTGTGCTGTGGGATGTGTTGTACGCTGTGCTGTGGGATGTGTGGTACGCTTTGATGTGGGATGTGTTGTACGCTCTGGAAAGTGTTGTACGCTGTGGTATGTGTTGTACGCTGTGCTGTGGGATGTGTTGTACGCTGTGCTGTGGAATGTGTTTTACGCTGTGCTGTGGGATGTGTTGTACGATGTGCTTTGGGATGTGTTGTACGCTGTGATGTGGGATGTGTTTTACTCTGTGCTGTAGGATGTGTTGTACGCTGTGCTATGGGATGTGTTGTAGGCTGTGGGATGTGTTTTAGGCTGTGGAATGTGTTGTACGCTGTGCTGTGGGATGTGTTGTACGCTGTGCTGTGGGATGTGTTGTAGGCTGTGGGATGTGTTGGATGCTGTGCTGTGGGAAGTGTTGTACGCTGTGCTGTGGGATGTGTTGTACGCTGTGCTGTGGGATATGTTGTAGGCTGTGGGATATGTTGTACGCTGTGCTGTGGGATGTGTTGTACACTGTACTGTGGGGTGTGTTGTTTGCTGTGGGATGTGTTGTACGCTGTGCTGTGGGATGTGTTGTACGATGTGTTGTACGCTGTGCTGTGGGATGTGTTGTACGCTGTGGGATGTATTGTACGCTGTGCTGTGGGATGTATTGTACACTGTGCTGTGGGATGTGTTGTACGCTGTGCTGTTGGATGTGTTTTACGCTGTGCTGTGGGATATGTTGTAGGCTGTGGGATGTGTTGTATGCTGTGCTGTGGGATGTGTTGTACGCTGTGCTGTGGGATGTGTTGTACGCTGTGCTGTGGGATGTGTTGTAGGCTGTGGGATGTGTTGTACGCTGTGCTGTGGTGTACGCTGTGCTGTGGGATGTGTTGTACGCTGTGCTGTGGGATGTGTTGTACGCTGTGCTGTGGGATGTGTTGTTTGCTGTGCTGTGGGATGTGTTTTACTCTGTGCTGTGGGACGTGTTGTACGCTGTGCTGTGGGATGTGTTGTACGCTGTGCTGTGGGATATGTTTTAGGCTGTGGGATGTGGGTTGTGTTGTACGCTGTGCTGTTGAATGTGTTGTAGGCTGTGGGATGTGTTGTATGCAGTGCTGTGGGAAGTGTTGTACGCTGTGCTGTGGGATGTGTTGTACGCTGTGCTGTGGGATGTGTTGTAGGCTGTGGGATGTGTTGTATGCAGTGCTGTGGGAAGTGTTGTACGCTGTGCTGTGGGATATGTTGTAGGCTGTGGGATATGTTGTACGCTGTGCTGTGGGATGTGTTGTACGCTGTACTGTGGGGTGTGTTGTACGCTGTGCTGTGGGATGTGTTGTACGCTGTGGGATGTGTTGTACGCTGTGCTGTGGGATGTGTTGTACGATGTGTTGTACGCTGTGCTGTGGGATGTGTTGTACGCTGTGCTGTGGGTTGTGTTGTATGCTGTGCTGTGGGATGTGTTTTACACTGTGCTGTGGGATGTGTTGTACGCTGTGCTGTGGGATGTGTTGTACGCTGTGCTGTGGGATGTGTTGTACGCTGTGCTGTGGGATGTGTTGTACGCTGTGGGATGTGTTGTACGCTGTGGGATGTGTTGTACGCTGTGCTGTGGGATGTGTTGTACGCTGTGCTGTGGGATGTGTGTACGCTGTGCTGTGGGATATGTTGTAGGCTGTGGGATATGTTGTACGCTGTGCTGTGGGATGTGTTGTACGCTGTACTGTGGGGTGTGTTGTACGCTGTGCTGTGGGATGTGTTGTTTGCTTGGGGATGTGTTGTACGCTGTGCTGTGGGATGTGTTGTACGCTGTGCTGTGGGATGTGTTGTACGCTGTGGGATGTGTTGTACGCTGTGGGATGTATTGTATGCTGTGCTGTGGGATGTATTGTACACTGTGCTGTGGGATGTGTTGTACGCTGTGCTGTTGGATGTGTTTTACGCTGTGCTGTGGGATATGTTGTAGGCTGTGGGATGTGTTGTATGCTGTGCTGTGGGATGTGTTGTACGCTGTACTGTGGGATGTGTTGTACGCTGTGCTGTGGGATGTGTTGTACGCTGTGGGATGTGTTGTACGCTGTGCTGTGGGATGTGTTGTACGCTGTGCTGTGGGATGTGTTGTACGCTGTGCTGTGGGATGTGTTGTACGCTGTGCTGTGGGATGTGTTGTACGCTGTGCTGTGGGATGTTTGGTACGCTTTGATGTGGGATGTGTTGTACGCTCTGGGATGTGTTGTACGCTCTGGGATGTGTTATACGCTGTGGGATGTGTTGTAGGCTGTGGGATGTGTTGTATGCTGTGCTGTGGGATGTGTTGTACGCTGTGCTGTGGGATGTGTTGTACGCTGTGCTGTGGGATGTGTTGTACGCTGTGGGATGTGTTGTACGCTGTGCTGTGGGATGTGTTGTACGCTGTGCTGTGGGATGTGTTGTACGCTGTGCTGTGGGATGTGTTGTACGCTGTGCTGTGGGAAGTATTGTACGCTGTGCTGTGGGATGTGTGGTACGCTTTGATGTGGGATGTGTTGTACGCTCTGGGATGTGTTGTACGCTGTGGGATGTGTTGTATGCTGTTCTGTGGGATGTGTTGTACGCTGTGCTGTGGGATTTGTTGTACGCTGTGCTGTGGGATGTGTTGTACGCTGTGCTGTGGGATGTGTTGTACGCTGTGCTGTGGGAAGTGTTGTACGCTGTGCTGTGGGATGTGTGGTACGATTTGATGTGGGATGTGTTGTACGCTGTGCTGTGGGATGTGTTGTACGCTGTGCTGTGGGATGTGTTGTACGCTGTGCTGTGGGATGTGTTGTACGCTTTGCTGTGGGATGTGTTGTACGCTTTGCTGTGGGATGTGTTGTACGCTGTGGAATGTGTTGTACGCTGTGGGATGTGTTGTACGCTGTGCTGTGGGATGTGTTGTACGCTGTGCTGTGGGATGTGTTGTACGCTGTGGGATGTGTTATAGGCTGTGGGATGTGTTGTAGGCTGTGGGTTGTGTTGTACGCTGTGGGCTGTGGTATGTGTTGTACGCTGTGCGATGTGTCTTACGCTGTGGGATGTGTTGTACGCTTTGCTGTGGGATGTGTTGTATGCTGTGCTGTGGGATGTGTTGTACGCTGTGCTGTGTGATGTTTTTTACGCTGTGCTGTGGGATGTGTTGTACACTGTGCTGTGGGATGTGTTGTACGCTGTGCTGTGGGATGTGTTGTACGATGTGGGCTGTGGGATGTGTTGTACGCTGTGGGATGTGTCTTACGCTGTGGGATGTGTTGTACGCTTTGCTGTGGGATGTGTTGTATGCTGTGCTGTGGGATGTGTTGTACGCTGTGCTGTGGGATGTGTTTTACGCTGTGCTGTGGGATGTGTTGTACACTGTGCTGTGGGATGTGTTGTACGCTGTGCTGTGGGATGTGTGGTACGATGTGCTGTGGGATGTGTTGTACGCTGTGCTGTGGGATGTGTTGTACGCTGTGCTGTGGGATGTTTTGTACGCTGTGGGATGTGTTGTACGCTGTGGGATGTGTTGTACGCTGTGCTGTGGGTGGAATGTGTTGTATGCTGTGCTTTGGGATGTGTTGTACGCTGTGCTGTGGGATGTTTTGTACGCTGTGGGATGTGTTGTACGCTGTGGGATGTGTTGTACGCTGTGCTGTGGGATGTTTTGTACGCTGTGGGATGTGTTGTACGCTGTGGGATGTGTTGTACGCTGTGCTGTGGGTGGAATGTGTTGTATGCTGTGCTGTGGGATGTGTTGTACGCTGTGCTGTGGGATGTGTTGTACGCTGTGGGATGTGTTGTACGCTGTGCTTTGGGATGTGTTGTAGGGTGTGGGATGTGTTGTACGCTGTGCTGTGGGATGTGTTGTACGCTGTGCTGTGGGATGTGTTGTACACTGTGCTGTGGGATGTGTTGTATGCTGTGGGATGTTTTGTACGCTGTGCTGTGGAATGTGTTGTACGCTGTGCTGTGGGATGTGTTGTACGCTGTGCTGTGGGATGTGTTGTATGCTGTGCTGTGGGATGTGTTGTACGCTGTGCTGTGGGATGTGTTGTACGCTGTGGGATGTGTTGTATGTTGTGGGATGTGTTGTACGCTGTGGGATGTGTTGTACGCTGTGCTGTGGGTGGAATGTGTTGTACGCTGTGCTGTGGGATGTGTTGTACGCTGTGCTGTGGGATGTATTGTACGCTGTGCTGTAGGATGTGTTGTACGCTGTGGGATGTGTTGTAGGCTGTGGGATCTGTTGTTGGCTGTGGGATGTGTTGTACGCTGTGCTGTGGGATGTGTTGTACGCTGTGCTGTGGGATGTGTTGTATGCTGTGCTGTGGGATGTGTTGTACGATGTGCTGTGGGATGTGTTGTACGCTGTGGGATGTGTTGTATGTTGTGGGATGTGTTGTACGCTGTGGGATGTGTTGTACGCTGTGCTGTGGGTGGAATGTGTTGTACGCTGTGCTGTGGGATGTGTTGTACGCTGTGCTGTGGGATGTATTGTACGCTGTGCTGTAGGATGTGTTGTACGCTGTGGGATGTGTTGTAGGCTGTGGGATCTGTTGTTGGCTGTGGGATGTGTTGTACGCTGTGCTGTGGGATGTGTTGTACGCTGTGCTGTGGGATGTGTTGTATGCTGTGCTGTGGGATGTGTTGTACGCTGTGCTGTGGGATGTGTTGTACGCTGTGCTGTGGGATGTGTTGTACGCTGTGCTGTGGGATATGTTGTACGCTGTGCTGTGGGATGTGTTGTACGCTGTGCTGTGGGATATGTTGTACGCTGTGGGATGTGTTGTACGCTGTGCTGTGGGATGTGATGTACGCTGTGCTGTGGGATGTGTTGTACGCTGTGCTGTAGGATGTGTTGTACGCTTTGCTGTGGGATGTGTTGTACGCTGTGCTGTGGGTTGTGTTGTACCCTGTGGGATGTGTTGTAGGCTGTGGGATGTGTTGTAGGCTGTGGGATGTGTTGTACGCTGTGCTGTGGGATGTGTTGTCCGCTGTGCTGTGGGATGTGTTGTACGCTGTGCTGTGAGATGTGTTGTACGCTGTGCTGTGGGATGTGTTGTATGCTGTGCTGTGGGATGTGTTGAAAATTTAAATTTAAAATAACATGGCTATATACAGGGAGTAGAAAATAACATGGCTATATATAGGGAGTAGAAAATAACATGGCTATATACAGGGAGTAAAAAATAACATGGCTATATATAGGGAGTAGAAAATAACATGGCTATATATTGGGAGTAGAAAATAACATGGCTATATATAGGGAGTAGAAAATAACATGGCTATATACAGGGAGTAGAAAATAACATGGCTATATATAGGGAGTAGAAAATAACATGGCTATCTATAGGAAGTAGAAAATAACATGGCTATATATATCATTTCATCTCTCCATCCCCGTCTCTCTTTCCATCCCACCCCATTAAAAAACAAGTGGACAACAGGTGGGTAATTTCAGCTCTGCTAACTTTTAAAGCATACTGAGTGGTGCATTGATACCGGAGCGATCCTCATCCTCCATACACCCATTCTCTCTCTCTCCCTCCCCCTCTGATTTACTCCCTCTCGCTCAGTCTCTCTGCATCTCTCTCTGTACCCCTCTCCCTATCTTTCATTCTCTCGCTCCCCTCTCTCTCTCCTCCTTTCCCTCTCTCTCTGCATGTTTTTTACATCCTCTGTTGAATAATAGATGGCTAGTGGTGCTGGGTCAGGGGGTTCATATGGATGGTGCAGGTTGATTTGGAGTCAATGAGGAGAGTCTAAGGGACGGGAGGGCGATAGAGAAGAGACAAATGGAAGGGGTTTTGCAGTGAAAGTTAGGGGGCAGGGTGGAGCGAGGAGAGGACAGGGTGGAGGGAGGGAGGAGAGGGTGGAGGGAGGGGAGGACAGGGGGAGGGAGGGAGGGAGGGAGGAGAGGGGAGGACAAGGTGGAGGGAGGGAGGGAGGGAGGGAGGGGAGGACAGGGTGGAGGGAGGAGAGGACAGGGTGGAGCGAGGGGAGGACAGGGGGAGGGAGGGGAGGACAGGGTGGAGGGAGGGGAGGACAGGGTGGAGGGAGGGGAGGACAGGGTGGAGCGAGGAGTGGACAGGGTGGAGTGAGGAGAGGACAGGGGGAGGGAGGGGAGAGAGGAGAGGAGAGGGTGGAGGGAGGGGAGGACAGGGTGGAGGGAGGGAGGGAGGGAGGGAGGGGAGGACAGGGTGGAGGGAGGGGAGGACAGGGTGGAGGGAGGAGAGGACAGGGGGCGGGAGGGGAGGACAGGGGAGGGAGGAGAGGAGAGGGTGGAGGGAGGGGAGGACAGGTGGAGGGAGGGGAGGACAGGGTGGAGGGAGGAGAGGACAGGGTGGAGGGAGGGGAGGACAGGGGGAGGGAGGGGAGGACAGGGGAGGGAGGAGAGGACAGGGTGGAGGGAGGAGAGGACAGGGGGAGGGAGAGGAGGACAGGGGAGGGAGGAGAGGACAGGGTGGAGGGAGGGGAGGACAGGGTGGAGGGAGGGAGGAGAGGGTGGAGGGAGGGGAGGACAGGTTGGAGGGAGTAGAGGACAGTGTGGAGAGAGTAGAGGACTAGGGACGGCTGTGGAATCTGCGCCAACAGTAACCTTGGAAAAATTCTCTGCAGTATCATCAACAGTAGACTCCAACATTTCCTCAGTGAAAATAATGTCCTGAGCAAATGTCGAATTGGCTTCTTACCAAGATATCGCACGACAGACCAAAAGCAAAGTATTCTCTTGCTTTGCTGTTTTCTAAAAAGCTTTTGACTCAATTTGGCATGAGGGTGTGCTATACAAATTTATGGAAAGCGGTGTTGAGGGAAAAACATACAATATTATATAATCAGTGTACACAAACAATAAGTGTGGAGTTAAAATTGGCAATAAACACACCGATTTCTTTCCTCTGAGCCATGGGGTGAGACAGGGATGCAGCTTGAGCCCCACCCTCTTCAATATACAGGATACAGTTTGCACAGTATACACTATGTCAGTTACTGTTTGATTGAACATTAGAATGGGCAAAACGAGTGACGTAAGCAACTTTGAGCTTCGTATTTTTTTTATTTTTATTTTATTTAACCTTTATTTAACCAGGTAAGCCAGTTGAGAACAGGTTCTCATTTACAACTGCGACCTGGCCAAGATAAAGCAAAGTAGTGCAATAAAAACAACACAGAGTTACATATGGGGTAAAAAAAAACATAAAGTCAGAAATACAACAGAAAAAATATATATACAGTGTGTGCAAATGTAGCAAGTTATGGAGGTAAGGCAATAAATAGGCTATAGTGCAGAATAATTACAATAGTATTAACACTGGAATGCTAGATGTGCAAGAGATTATGTGCAAATAGAGATACTGGGGTGCAAAAGAGCAAAATAAATAACAATATAGGGATGAGGTAGTTGGGTGGGCTAATTTCAGATGGGCTGTGTACAGGTGCAGTGATCGGTAAGGTGCTCTGACAACTGATGCTTAAAGTTATTGAGGGAGATAAGAGTCTCCAGCTTCAGAGATTTTTGCAATTCGTTCCAGTCATTGGCAGCAGAGAACTGGAAGGAATGGCGGCCAAAGGAGGTGTTGGCTTTGGGAATGACCAGTGAGATATACCTGCTGGAGCGCAGACTACGGGTGGGTGCTGCTATGGTGACCAATGAGCTAAGATAAGGCGGGGATTTGCCTAGCAGTGATTTATAGATGGCCTGGAGCCAGTGGGTTTGACGACGAACATGTAGTGAGGACCAGCCAACAAGAGCGTACAGGTCACAGTGGTGGGTAGTGTATGGGGCTTTGGAGACAAAACGGATGGCACTGTGATAGACTACATCCAATTTGCTGAGTAGAGTGTTGGAGGCTATTTTGTAAATGACATCGCCGAAGTCAAGGATCGGTAGGATAGTCAGTTTTACGAGGGCATGTTTGGCAGCATGAGTGAAGGAGGCTTTGTTGCGAAATAGGAAGCCGATTCTAGATTTAACTTTGGATTGGAGATTCTTTATGTGAGTCTGGAAGTTGAGTTTACAGTCTAACCAGACACCTAGATATTTGTAGTTGTCCACATACTCTAGGTCAGACCCGTCGAGAGTGGTGATTCTAGTCGGGTGGGCGGGTGCTAGCAGCGTTCGATTGAAAAGCATGCATTTAGTTTTACTAGTGTTTAAGAGCAGTTGAAGGCTACTGAAGGATTGTTGTATGGCATTGAAGCTCGTTTGGAGGTTTGTTAACACAGTGTCCAATGAAGGGCCAGATGTATACAAAATGGTGTCGTCTGCGTAGAGGTGGATCTGAGAGTCACCAGCAGCAAGAGCGACATTATTGATATACACGGAGAAAAGTGTCGGCCCAAGAATTGAACCCTGAGGCACCCCCATAGAGACTGCCATAGGTCCAGACAACAGGCCCTCCGATTTGACACACTGAACTCTATCTGAGAAGTAGTTGGTGAACCAGGCGAGGCAGTCATTTGAGAAACCAAGGCTATTTAGTCTGCCAATCGTCGGTGCCAGGCACGCCAGTACCAGTACCTCAGATACGGCCAGCCTCCCGGACTTTCCACATACAACACTGTCTAGGGTTTACAGAGAATGATGCGACAAAAAAAAAATAACATCCAGTCAGCGGCAGTCCGGTGGGCGAAAACAGCTTGTTGATGAGAGGTCGGAGGAGAATGGCAAGAATCGTGCAAGTTAACAGGCGGGCCACAAACAGGCAAATAACGGCGCAGTACAACAGTGGTGTGCAGAATGGCATCTCGAAACGTACAACTCGTCGGTCCTTGTCACGGATGGGCTATTGCAGCAGATGACCACACCGGGTTCCACACCTATCAGCTAAAAGCAAGAAGAAGTGGCTCCAGTGGGTACGCGATTACCAACACCAGACAATTGAGGAGTGGAAAACATTGCCTGGTCAGACAAATCCCGGTTCCTGTTGCGTCATGCTGATGGCAGAGTCAGCATTTATCGTAAGCAGCATGAGTCCATGGCCCCATCCTGCCTGGTGGTGCAATGGTGTGGGGAATGTATTCCTGGCACACGTTAGGTCCCTTGATACCAGTTGAGCAACATTTCCATGCCCTGAAGAATTCAGGCTGTTCTAGAGGCAAAGGGGGGTCCGACCCAGTACTAGACGGGTGTACCTAATAAACAGTGTATATCAATGAATTGGCGGGGGGCACTAGTTCAGTCTGCAGCACCGAGCTTCACCCTACTCTGAAGTCAAATGTTTACTATTTGCTGATAATCTGGTGCTTCGGTCCCCAACCAAGGAGGGCCAACAGCAGCACCTAGATCTTCTGCACAGATTCTGTCAGACTTGGGCCCTGACGGTATATCTCAGTAAGACAAATATAATGGTGTTCTAAAAAAGGTCCAGTTGCCAGGACAACAAATACAAATTCTATCTAGACACAGTTGGCCTGGAACACTCAATGAATTCCACATATCTCGGCCTCAACATCAACATCATCACCACCGGTAACCTCAACAAGGCTGTGAACGATCTGAGAGACAAGGCAAGATGGGCTTTCTATGCCATCAAAAGGAACATAAAACTTGACATCCCAATTAGGATCTGGCTAAAAATATGTCAATCAGTTATAGAACACGTTTGCCCTTTATGGTTGTGAGGTCTGGGGTCCACTCACCAACCAAGAATTCACAAAATGGGACAAACACCTAATTGAGACTGCTTGCAGAATTATGTAAAATATCCTTCATGTACAATGCAAAACCCCAAACAATGCATGCAGAGCAAAATTAGGACTATACCCGCTAGTTATCAAAATCCAGAGAAGAGCTGTTAAATTCTACAACCACCTAAAAGGAAGCGATGCCCACACATTCCACCACAAAGCCCTCACCTACAGAGAGATGAACCTAGAGATGAGTCTGCTCAGCCAGCTGATTCTGGGGCTCTGTTCACAAACACTAACAGACCCAACAGAGCCCCAGGAAAACAACACAATTAGACCCAACCAAATCATGAGAAAACTAATCCAATTTTGATAAACTCCCATATCTATTGGGTGAAATACCACAGTGTGCAATCACAGCAGCAATGTTTGTGACCTGTTGCTACAAGAAAAGGGCAACCAGTGAAGAACAAACACCATTGTAAATACAACCCACATCGTTACAACACTGTATATAGACATAATATGACATTTTAAATGTCTTTATTATTTTGGAACTTTTTTTAATGAGAGAGAGAGGGAGAGAGAGAGAGACAGAGAGAGAGAGAGAGAGAGAGAGAGAGAGAGAGAGAGAGAAAGGGGGGCACTTGGCTAGACCATGGTGATTAGACAGTTAATGACCTCACAGTAACTCTACTATCTCACTCCAATAAAGCCATGTGTTTGTCTGTTTGGCCCACTAATAAAGTGTTTGTGCATGAGGTGTGTGTGTGTGTTATGAGGTATTTCTCTATAAAATCAAATGTGTTTACATGTTACTGTATGACTATTGTTGCGTCCCAAATGGCAGTCTATTCACTATGTAGGCACTACTTTTGACCAGATCCCTATCGGCCCTGGACAAAAGTAGTGCACTATATATGGAATACGGTGCCATTTGGGATGCTGCCTTTATGTTTATGCATCAGTGTAGATCTGTGTATCACCTCTGGCCATAAAGCAGTGGTCC
>NC_139994.1:6070485-6085485 GCF_964263955.1 Coregonus lavaretus
AGAAGCGCGAGAGAGAGAGAGAGATGCGATAGCAACGAGAAAAGAGAGACGGCCAATGAGTATAGACGGAAGCGCGAGACAAAATGGGATAGACAGGAAAAGATGAGAAGAGAGAGAGAGAGCTGACTAGAAAAAGATAGAGCAAATGAGATAGAAAGGAAGAGAGAAACTGAGATACCGAAGCGAGAGAGCGAGAGACGGAGCTAGACAGAAAGAGAGGAAATGAGATAGAAAGAGAAAATGAGATGAAAGAGCCGCGGCGCGCAGACTCTCCTCCCCCACCCTCACTCCCTCTCCTCTCCTCTCGTCTCTCACTCCCTCTCTTCTCTCTCTCCTCATCTCACTCCCTCTGCCCTATCTCTCTCCATATCTCACTCCCTCTCCTCTCTCTTCCCATCTCACTCCCTCTTCTCTTTCTCTCCTCATCTCACTTCCTCTCCTCTCACTCTCCCCATCTCACTCCCTCTCCTCTCTCTCCCCCCATCTCACTCCCTCTCCCCATCTCTCTCACTACATCTGCTCTCTCTCTCCCCATCTCACTCACTCTCCTCTCTCTCCCCATCTCACTCCCTCTCCTCTCTCTCTCATTATCTCACTCCCTCTCCTCTCTCTCCCCATTTCACTCCCTCTCCTCCCTCTCTTCTCTCTCCATATCTCACTCCCTCTCCTCTCTCTCTTTCCTCAGCTCACTCCCTCTCCTCTCTCTCCCATCTCACTCCCTCTTCTCTCTCTCTCTCCTCATCTCACTCCCTCTCCTCTCACTCTCCCATCTCACCCCCTCTCCTCTCTCTCCCCCATCTCACTCCCTCTCCCCATCTCTCTCACTCCCTCTTCTCTCTCTCTCTCCTCATCTCACTCCCTCTCCTCTCACTATCCCCATCTCACCCCCTCTCCTCTTCTCCCCCATCTCACTCCCTCTCCTCTCTCTCCATATCTCACTCCCTCTCCTCTCTCTCCCATCTCACTCCCTCTTCTCTCTCTCTCCTCATCTCACTCCCTCTCCTCTCACTCTCCCCATCTCACTCACTCTCCTCTCTCTCCTGAACCATTTGTGCTGATTCAAAGACCTATCTTGATGTTACCTGCTGCTATTGTGTTGCACCCTTGACCATTGACCAGTTAACCATACAGACATCCCAAGACATCCCTGGCTATTCAATGACCAGGTATGTACTCTTCCCTCATCACTACTATATTTATAGCTGCCCATAACTTATCTTGTACTTGTTCCTTTACAACAGCTGGACACTAATTGAGCTCATTTTGGACCCAGCAGCCCAACTACAGTGTTTGTGACCCGTAGTTTTAAATTCATCACTGGTCCATGTCCCTAATAATAACGCTATTCTGTGTCTCTGTGTAGAAGACTCCGTGTAGGTCCATAGCAATCATTCATAGGGGACCCATTGAGCCACATGTATCATGTGTGGCGTCCCACTCTCCATGTAATGAATGGGGCGGAATGTTCATTCAGAATGGTGTCCAGCTATCGGAATGTTCGCACACAGACTGAATGGTTCCTATCATCTTGTGTCCCCAGGACATTTCACTCCAGTGATGCTCACTGAGGCTGGGCATCATTATGAGTGGAGAGGACAGAGGGAGGGAGGGATGGATGGATGGCTGGATGGATGGATGGAGAAGGAAGGATCTAAGAGGAGGAGTAGCCATGCTGAGAATAGAGAGATGACAAGAGGAGGGGGGAGTTAGTGAATTGAGAGAAGAGTGGAGGAGAGGGAGAAGGAGAGAAAACATGAGAGGAGAGGAGAGGGATGGAAGGAATAGATAACATATGGGAGAGCAACGATTGAGAAGGGGTGGAGGAGAAATGCGGGTGACAAGGCGAGCAATATAATCGAGAACAAATGAAAGAATGGAGGAGGAGAGCAAATGTTGAGAGAAGAATAGAGGGACAGTGAGAAGAGCAAACAAATTGACGGAAGAATGAGTGGAGGAAGGAAGGAGGAGGAGGAGGAGGAGGAGGAGGAGGAGGAGGAGGACAGCGAACACATTTCAGCGTAATAGTCCGCTGTGATTCACAGCAATGGCGGTGTTTGAACTGAATGTTATCTTCTCTCGTTGGCAAATAGACAGACCTGAAATAGAATGAATACAGACACTACGGTATACAGTATAGCTTCACACATGACCCTGGACAAAGGAGGTTGGGGTATATTCAATTACGACAGACTAGTATTTGTATCTGTATACTGATTCCAATTCTGATTCCAATTTCAATCAGTGTCAGAAGACGTTCATGCTCATTGCTCACCGATTGTACACCTTACAGAAAATTCACCAACTGTACTGTCATGGCCACCATTGGTTTACGAAAAGCTCTCCAACGGTCACATTGAACGAATAATAGTTAGCAACCTTCTGCTTAATGGCTGTTTGGTCATACATTTCCATGCATCATGGTTTGTTGACTTTGCACAATGCTTTTGTTGCACTTTGCAGTCACTTTATTCATGTATTGGCTATTCTAACCAATGGGGAGAATGACATGCATTTCCACAATGGGGAAGGAAAAGTACCATTGACAACATCGGAAAAGGTGAAGGGAGGTGAAGGGAGGTGGAGGATGTCAAATGAAATGAATGGTGGTTGGCTAATGAGCATTGGGACAATGATGCCCATTGAAATGGCCACTTTCAGCATTGGGGCACTGCAGTGCTGGTTTTCTCCCCCCTCCTCTACTCCCTGTACACCAATGACTGCACCTCCAACCAGCCGTCTGTCAAACTACTCAAGTTTGCTGATGACATTACCCTGGTCAGTCTCATCGCCGATGGCGACAGGTCCAAGTACCGTGGAGAGATTGACCGCCTGGTGGACTGGTGCATTCACAACAACCTGGAGCTCAACACAGTCAAAACTGTGGAGATGTGGGGGTTGACAACAGGAAATGCCCCCACCATCTCTACCCCTCGAGATTGATGGCTCACCCGTCAGCACAGCTGAATCATTCAAATTCCTGGAGACCATCATCTGCCACAACCTCAAGTGGGAGGACAACATCTCCGGTGGTGACCAAAAAGGCTCGACGGAGGACGTATTATCTGCGCCAGCTGAGGAAACTCAAACTCTCTCGGTCAATTCTTGTTCGGTTCTGCATGTCCATCATTGAGTCCATCCTCAGCTCTTCTATCACCGTCTTGTTTGGGTCTGCGTCTGCCCCGCTGCAAGGGCAAACTGCAGCGCATCGTCCGGCCTGCGGAGAATGTCATCGGTCGTCACCTCCATCAAGGACCTGCACGCCTCATCGCTGACCCTGCCCACTCCGGACAATATTTTAAAGTCTCCGGTCTGGAAGACGGTTTAGGTCAATCGTGATCAAAACCGCCCACCACTTGATTAGTTTCTCCCCCCATGCTGTGTTACTCATCAACCGGCCAATGGGCTCATAGGGATTAAGTAGCCCTCATCAACCAGCCAATTGGCTCGTAGGGATTATGTGGCCCTCATCAACCGGCCAATGGGCTCGTAGGGATTAAGTGACCCTCATCAACTGACCAATGGGCTCGTAGGAATTAAGTGGCCCTCATCAACCGGCCAATGGGCTTGTAGGGATTAAATGGCCCTCATCAACCGGCCAACGGACTCGTAGGGATTAAGTGACTTTGCATTACTGCACCTTGTCATCAATGACCTCAAAATTCTAATCTGCACTATACTGCATTTTCACTATGTACATCTCTGCACAACACTGTATATGTACTGGATATAGACAAGTACTCTACACACACGTACACATGGATGTTGTATTATAAAGTGTTATGAAATGTAATGTCATGTAATATTTTAAACTTTACACAACTGTCTTAATGTTGCTGGACCCCAGGAAGAGTATCTGCTGCCTTAATAAATACAAATAAATACAAATATACTATATACAGTGGGGGAAAAAAGTATTTAGTCAGCCACCAATTGTGCAAGTTCTCCCACTTAAAAAGATGAGAGAGGCCTGTAATTTTCATCATAGGTACACGTCAACTATGACAGACAAATTGAGAATTTTTTTTTCCAGAAAATCACATTGTAGGATTTTTAATGAATTGATTTGCAAATTATGGTGGAAAATAAGTATTTGGTCACCTACAAACAAGCAAGATTTCTGGCTCTCACAGACCTGTAACTTCTTCTTTAAGAGGCTCCTCTGTCCTCCACTCGTTACCTGTATTAATGGCACCTGTTTGAACTTGTTATCAGTATAAAAGACACCTGTCCACAACCTCAAACAGTCACACTCCAAACTCCACTATGGCGAAGACCAAATAGCTGTCAAAGGACACCAGAAACAAAATTGTAGACCTGCACCAGGCTGGGAAGACTGAATCTGCAATAGGTAAGCAGCTTGGTTTGAAGAAATCAACTGTGGGAGCAATTATTAGGAAATGGAAGACATACAAGACCACTGATAATCTCCCTCGATCTGGGGCTCCACGCAAGATCTCACCCCGTGGGGTCAAAATGATCACAAGAACGGTGAGCAAAAATCCCAGAACCACACGGGGGGACCTAGTGAATGACCTGCAGAGAGCTGGGACCAAAGTAACAAAGCCTACCATCAGTAACACACTACGCCGCCAGGGACTCAAATCCTGCAGTGCCAGACTTGTCCCCCTGCTTAAGCCAGTACATGTCCAGGCCCGTCTGAAGTTTGCTAGAGTGCATTTGGATGATCCAGAAGAAGATTGGGAGAATGTCATATGGTCAGATGAAACCAAAATAGAACTTTTTGGTAAAAACTCAACTCGTCGTGTTTGGAGGACAAAGAATGCTGAGTTGCATCCAAAGAACACCATACCTACTGTGAAGCATGGGGGTGGAAACATCATGCTTTGGGGCTGTTTTTCTGCAAAGGGACCAGGACGACTGATCCGTGTAAAGGAAAGAATGATTGGGGCCATGTATCGTGAGATTTTGAGTGAAAACCTCTTTCCATCAGCAAGGGCATTGAAGATGAAACGTGGCTGGGTCTTTCAGCATGACAATGATCCCAAACACACCGCCCGGGCAACAACGGAGTGGCTTCGTAAGAAGCATTTCAAGGTCCTGGAGTGGCCTAGCCAGTCTCCAGATCTCAACCCCATAGAAAATCTTTGGAGGGAGTTGGAAGTCTGTGTTGCCCAGTGACAGCCCCGAAACATCACTGCTCTAGAGGAGATCTGCATGGAGGAATGGGCCAAAATACCAGCAACAGTGTGTGAAAACCTTGTGAAGACTTACAGAAAACGTGTTGACTTGTGTCATTGCCAACAAAGGGTATATAACAAAGTATTGAGAAACTTTTGTTATTGACCAAATACTTATTTTCCACCATAATTTGCAAATAAATTCATTAAAAATCCTACAATGTGATTTTCTGGATTTTTTTTCCTCATTTTGTCTGTCATAGTTGACGTGTACCTATGATGAAAATTACAGGCCTCTCTCATCTTTTTAAGTGGGAGAACTTGCACAATTGGTGGCTGACTAAATACTTTTTTTCCCCACTGTATACTCACCATGGCAACATCCCTCCCTCTGCTTATATATATAGATATATATAGCCCCTCTGTAAATTGTATATTCCCCCTGTAATCAGCCAATACTCCAGTGTGGGATGTTTTACTGCTCTGATATTGTATACTCTGAATGATGTCTATGTGGACTTGTGTCTGTGTTCTGTTTGTATATTGTCTATTGCTGGCTGCACCTTCTCACTAAGGCACATTCTGGGTATTTGTAAATGTACTTGGCAAATAAAGCTGACATGAAGGCATACACAAGCATGAAATAATGGCCACATGTATTCACTAGGGGCATAAGGGACATTATAATGAAATGTTAATTTGCATTAAAAATCTAAATATTAAATAGGAGCATGTACTGTCAACCTTCAGGCAGTATTATGCCAAGATGCCCATTAGCTGTTCATCTCCACTGTGTTGAAGATCTCTCAGACACTAAAGCCTCCTTTTTAAATATTCAGGGGATGATGTAAAATAATCTACAGTAATTAGGCTCTCAGAATTCCACCTATCTTTTTGTCTCCTCAACTTCACAAGAGTGGAAGTAAAGAATGGATCAACACCAATACTGCAGTCTGACACCATTCTATACTGCTGTCTGACACCATTGTATACTGCAGTCTGACACCATTCTACACTGCAGTCTGACACCATTCTATACTGCAGTCTGACCAACACCATTCTATACTTTTTCATTGGTGATGCTGCCAATATGGGGCTCTCACCAAGCCGCACGGAGGATCGCCAATGACACAGGGTGAAAACTCATTACTGAGAAAGTCACACATCTGAAATAAAATGGGATGTCCAGTTTCACACCGTCTTCTAGCATACCCCCGCAGTGTCTCTTCAGCGGTGAGAGCCGTACTGTAGCAAGATTAATAGTATTACTTGCCTGTCCTATTATCACGGTTTAGGATCGATCTTTTCTGTCTTCTGGTGAAATATTTTTAGCTGAGGTCTGAGGGACAAATTCAGACCTGCAGGTGTAATTTATATATTTTATACGTCATTGTACCTCATGAAAAGCCCCAATTTGACCTCTAGATGACCTTATAAACCCAACAACATGTCTTATTGGCTTCGACTCCCCTGAGAATCCTGGTTTTAACAAAACCAAGCCATTGAACAAGTTTACACTCAATCTCAATTGGGAGCAATTTGACGCCGTGTGTGCCATTCAACATCTCAGCTGGGGTGCGGTTTGTTGATGGCACACTTAAACGATGTAGCAATCTCCATGCCAATGACAATCTCTATAGCTGTCTCTATCTCTCCGCCCCTTGTGTTGTTATACTCATGCGTCCATCACTATTTCCTGGGGCAGGTTTGGAGCAGCAATCGCTTCAACTGTATCTTTATTCATTAGGAGCGGTGCGAGAAACAGGATGAAACTCTCTGTTTGACCTCTCTTGGATCGTTTCCCATTTGCATCTGAATTGGAGGTCTGCAGAGTTCAAGTGAAGATAAAGAGAGAATAAGATACTCTTCTCTTCCGATTTCTCTCCCCCCATCCTGAGCCTCTAGGCATGTGTTCTCATTGCTCTTTTCCTCTGGCCTGTGGAAATCGCTCACACCCCCCGACACACACACACACACACACACACACACACACACACACACACACACACACACACACACACACACACACACACATAAGCACAGATGCATGCAAATACACAAACACACTTCCCGCTACACACACACACACACACACACACACACACACACACACACACACACACACACACACACACACACAGACAAGCATAGACGCATGCAAGTACATGTGCACACACTTCCCCCTATCCCCTCTCATCTCCACCTAAGCCCTTGAACTCTGTAAAAATCACTTAAGAACTTGACAGAGATCTAAATAGCAGGGTAATGACATTCCAGAAGCCAGGTCCTTATGCAAAACACGGCCAGGCAGGATGGAAAACAAAGAAACAAAGCAGAATGTCCTGGCACAGGACCAGGGGGACCAGGAATGACACACACTCAGTCCATGCAGAGAGCAGGGCCAGAGGGCCGTTTAGCACTGCAATTCCGTAAGGTCTGTGTGTGTTAACCAGAGTGTGTGTGTGTGCAAACTCTTACTCTGGCATTTGGTGTGTTTATGTGCTTGTGTGCTTGTGTGTGTGTGTGTGTGTGTGTGTGTGTGTGTGTGTGTGTGTGTGTGTGTGTGTGTGTGTGTGTGTGTGTGTGTGTGTGTGTGTGTGTGTGTGTGTGTGCAGGAATGCGTGCATGTGTTTACTTCACATGTACAGTGGGGAAAAAAAGTATTTAGTCAGCCACCAATTGTGCAAGTTCTCCCACTTAAAAAGATGAGAGAGGCCTGTAATTTTCATCATAGGTACACGTCAACTATGACAGACAAAATGAGAAGAAAAAATTCCAGAAAATCACATTGTAGGATTTTTAATGAATTTATTTGCAAATTATGGTGAAAAATAAGTATTTGGTCAATAACAAAAGTTTCTCAATACTTTGTTATATACCCTTTGTTGGCAATGACACAGGTCAAACGTTTTCTGTAAGTCTTCACAAGGTTTTCACACACTGTTGCTGGTATTTTGGCCCATTCCTCCATGCAGATCTCCTCTAGAGCAGTGATGTTTTGGGGCTGTCGCTGGGCAACACAGACTTTCAACTCCCTCCAAAGATTTTCTATGGGGTTGAGATCTGGAGACTGGCTAGGCCACTCCAGGAACATGAAATGCTTCTTACGAAGCCACTCCTCCGTTGCCCGGGCGGTGTGTTTGGGATCATTGTCATGCTGAAAGACCCAGCCACGTTTCATCTTCAATGCCCTTGCTGTTGGAAGGAGGTTTTCACTCAAAATCTCACGATACATGGCCCCATTCATTCTTTCCTTTACACGGATCAGTCGTCCTGGTCCCTTTGCAGAAAAACAGCCCCAAAGCATGATGTTTCCACCCCCATGCTTCACAGTAGGTATGGTGTTCTTTGGATGCTACTCAGCATTCTTTGTCCTCCAAACACGAGTTGAGTTTTTACCAAAAAGTTCTATTTTGGTTTCATCTGACCATATGACATTCTCCCAATCCTCTTCTGGATCATCCAAATACACTCTAGCAAACTTCAGATGGGCCTGGACATGTACTGGCTTAAGCAGGGGGACACATCTGGCACTGCAGGATTTGAGTCCCTGGCGGCGTAGTGTGTTACTGATGGTAGGCTTTGTTACTTTGGTCCCAGCTCTCTGCAGGTCATTCACTAGGTCCCCCCGTGTGGTTCTGGGATTTTTGCTCACCGTTCTTGTGATCATTTTGACCCCACGGGGTGAGATCTTGCGTGGAGCCCCAGATCGAGGGAGATTATCAGTGGTCTTGTATGTCTTCCATTTCCTAATAATTGCTCCCACAGTTGATTTCTTCAAACCAAGCTGCTTACCTATTGCAGATTCAGTCTTCCCAGCCTGGTGCAGGTCTACAATTCTGTTTCTGGTGTCCTTTGACAGTTCTTTGGTCTTGGCCATAGTGGAGTTTGGAGTGTGACTGTTTGAGGTTGTGGACAGGTGTCTTTTATACTGATAACACGTTCAAACAGGTGCCATTAATACAGGTAACGAGTGGAGGACAGAGGAGCCTCTTAAAGAAGAAGTTACAGGTCTGTGAGAGCCAGAAATCTTGCTTGTTTGTAGGTGACCAAATACTTATTTTCCACCATAATTTGCAAATAACTTCATAAAAAATCCTACAATGTGATTTTCTGGATTTTTTTTCTCAATTTGTCTGTCAAAGTTGACGTGTACCTATGATGAAAATTACAGGCCTCTCTCATCTTTTTAAGTGGGAGAACTTGCACAATTGGTGGCTGACTAAATGCTTTTTTCCCCCACTGTATATAACCCAACCCCATCTCCCTCCCGTCGCCTTGCCTGTAGCGGTGGAAGACAAGGTCTCACCCAGTCTCTGCTTCTCTCTCCTCTACTGTTAAACTGGTGTGTGTGTGGAATGTCAGACTGACCCTACTAACTAATTCAGAAGGATAACTATTCTCTCTCTCACTCTCTCTCGCTTTCTCTCTCTTCTACCGCTAAGAGTTTTCAATCCATTTTCTCTTCTGACTTGTTAGCATAATAGCATCTCCGCAACATGATCACACCATGATCTTATTTCTCAACGATGCACGGCTGATGAATTTATCGTCTGCTGACTTTACAATATCATATCGACAGGGATGGTAATATATTTAAACTTCACTTGCTTATGGGGTCATCAAATCTCATGGCTTCAGCACCGCTGCAATCTCTCATCGTTATTCATAAAATATGTTTTGTACGGATCGAGGGGTGTTAAGTGACTGACATTTTAATTGTATTGGTCCCCCACCACCCATCGCATATCACCTGAGCAGTTCAATGCTGGTGACATTTTAATTTTCCTCAGCGCCCGGTGAACGGTGACACAACGTTTCTGACTTTAAGCTCCTGTTGTAAAGTCTGCTCATTTTTCTTGTTGACTTTATCACATTGGTAGTCAATAAGGCATGTGTTAGCGTCGTAGAGCATATTTAGAAATTCATTATGTTTATACTTTTTCAGTTTATCACTTTTGGGTTGTTGGTAGAGATTCTAGATGTTTAAACGGGTGAGTATAAAAATAAATCATTTTTCTAATTCATTACAGTTTGCCCTGATAATACTGCAACGCCATTGATAGCTGTTTTATTTTTGCCAGCAGACTCAGCTTTGTGTATAAAAATCTATTTCACCAGTCAGATAAGCGTTTCACACAGCCTCACACATACAAAACTGGCCAATTCATTTTGCTGCAGCCTTATCCTTCATCTTCATTGTGAGCAAAAAGTCATTTCCCCGGGACTCATTTGAGTAATTGTCAGTTCTTTGCCAACAGTAATCGCAAACACACACACACTCTCTCTCTCACACACACACACACACACACACTAATCAACACGCCACTTAGATCCCATTTATTGGGCCACAGCAGAAAAGGTATGCAATGAGAAGATGATGGGAGAGAGAACGGAGGAAGAGAGAAGACAACCAAACAGTTATACCACAAACAGAGTCAGAGAGATGGATAGTCTGGGGTGAAGGATAACACCAAAAAGAATGATGATGATGATGATGATGATGATGATGATGATGATGAAAATCTGAAATCGTTTTCATTTAGAAACCAAATACGGTGAAGTGTAGGTGTTTTTAGTAGCAAATCAAACAAATGCAACACATTCGAAAGACATGGGCCACATTCCAGAGTAACTACATTGCATGATTGCATTGATGCCTGCCAGATCTCAGAACACCTGGATGGATGTTTAACATATCAGCTAACCACATCATATGATATAGCATTCTGATGCCCAACTGCGCAGTCAACGAGTGCAATGTAGTTGGCCTGAAACTCGACCGTAGTCCATTCCACTCCCTTTTCTAAGCAGCTGTCCTGCAGTAGAGCTAAGGAGAGACTGAGGTCAGATGACATTCCACTACGTGATGATGGAACATGACATGACAAGATGTGACACTGCTTGACAAAACACAACCTGACAGGGAGATGAGTTACATGCCTTTCGCTTTTCATTTGGGCCTGCTTTCCAAATGGTATCCTATTCCCTATGGGCCCTGGTGAAAAGTAGTGCACTATGTAGGGAATATGGTGCCATTTGGGACTCACACTTGGAATACATTAACCTTCAGCATGATCAGAGCAAAGCAAACAATACTCTGCCCCCCCCCATAATACTGTTATGTAACACTGTGCACAACAGGTGGCTAGAACACTGACGTCTGCACTGTTCCCTCTAGATTCTAGAATAGATTGAATCTATTTGATGTCATGTCACTGTAAAGATTTTAATGCCTTCACACCATATTCTGGCAGAAGCAATCCTGATAATAATAATTTGGGGGGTGCTTATACTTTTTCTTGCATATCCCAACTCCCCATCAGACACCCGCAGGTTCACAGCCAGGGTTGCCATTGCACAGCACCCCTGGAGCAATTAGAGTTAAGTACCTTTCTCAAGGGCAGAGTGACAAAATTGTGTTTTTACCTTGTCGACTCCGATTTTTGAACCAGCAACCTTCAGTTAGTGGCCAACACTCTAACCTCGAGGCTATGTGCCACCCATAATCCTTCACTTTTGCAGGCCATTTTATGTTTAGTACTTTTCATTTTCCTGACTTACTTAATTACAATGACAAATGTAATAGGAGGATGAATCTGTGTTTTGTAATGAATTGTGCCTTTAATCAAAAAATGTCTGTCTTTTTGGTGAAGACACATGTAGATGTGGCATTAACATGTCAGGTATAATAGAACAAGATAAACTGTCTGTAGGTGTTTGATTGACAAGAGAAAAGGTCTGTCCTTTTTACAGAAGCCTACAGGTTGTATCAATTTGGTGCATTTTGAGTGGTGTAACTTGTTCCCAAAAACCGTTTGATTTCACCTAATTTTAAAATTCTGTCATAAGGAGCAGGGAATGTTCAACATGTTTTCCATCTCAAGAGGTTAAATTACAAAATGACTATAGTAAGTGCCTTTTAAGTGCCAAATACAGTGAGGGAAAAAATATTTGATCCCCTGCTGATTTTGTATGTTTGCTCACTGACAAAGAAATGATCAGTCTATAATTTTTATGGTAGGTTTATTTGAACAGTGAGAGACAGAATAACAACAACAAAAATCCAGAAAAACGCATGTCAAAAATGTTATAAATTGATTTGCATTGTAATGAGGGAAATAAGTATTTGACCCCCTCTCAATCAGAAAGATTTCTGGCTCCCAGGTGTCTTTTATACAGGTAACGAGCTGATATTAGGAGCACACTCTTAAAGGGAGTGCTCCTAATCTCAGCTTGTTACCTATATAAAAGACACCTGTCCACAGAAGCAATCAATCAATCAGATTCCCAACTCTCCACCATGGCCAATACCAAAGAGCTCTCCAAGGACCTCAGGGACAAGATTGTAGACGTACACAAGGCTGGAATGGGCTTCAAGACCATCGCCAAGCAGCTTGGTGAGAAGGTGACAACAGTTGGTGCGATTATTCGCAAATGGAAGAAACACAAAATAACTGTCAATCTCCCTTGGCCTGGGGCTCCATGCAAGATCTCACCTCGTGGAGTTGCAATGATAATGAGAACGGTGAGGAATCAGCCCAAAACTACACGGGAGGATCTTGTCAATGATCTCAAGGCAGCTGGAACCATAGTCACCAAGAAAATAATTGGTGACACACTACGCCGTGAAGGACTGAAATCCTGCAGCGCCCGCAAGGTCCCCCTGCTCAAGAAAGCACATATACAGGGCCGTCTGAAGTTTGCCAATGAATATCTGAATGATTTAGAGGAGAACTGGGTGAAAGTGTTGTGGTCAGATGAGACCAAAATGGAGCTCTTTGGCATCAACTCAACTCGCCGTGTTTGGAGGAGGAGGAATGCTGCCTATGACCCCAAGAACACCATCCCCACTGTCAAACATGGAGGTGGAAACATTCTGCTTTGGGGGTGTTTTTCTGCTAAGGGGACAGGACAACTTCACCGCATCAAAGGGACGATGGACGGGTCCATGTACCGTCAAATCTTGGGTGAGGACCTCCTTCCCTTAGCCAGGGCATTGAAAATTGGTCGTGGATGGGTATTCCAGCATGACAATGACCCAAAACACACGGCCAAGGCAACAAAGGAGTAGCTCAAGAAGAGGCACATTAAGGTCCTGGAGTGGCCTAGCCAATCTCCAGACCTTAATCCCATAGAACATCTGTGGAGGGAGCCTGAGGTTTGAGTTGCCAAACGTCAGGCTCGAAACCTTAATGACTTGGAGAAGTTCTGCAAAGAGGAGTGGGATAAAATCCCTCCTGAGATGTGTGCAAACCTGGTGGCTAACTACAAGAAACGTCTGACCTCTGTGATTGCCAACAAGGGTTTTGCCACCAAGTACTAAGTCATGTTTTGCAGAGGGGTCAAATACTTATTTCCCTCATTGAAATGCAAATCAATTTATAACATTTTGACATGCGTTTTTCTGGATTTTTTTGTTGTTATTCTGTCTCTCACTGTTCAAATAAACCTACCATTAAAATTATAGACTGATCATGTCATTGTCAGTGGGAAAACGTACAAAATCAGCAGGGGATCAAATACTTTTTTCCCTCACTGTAAAGACATACAGTCGAAACCGAACCAATCAATGATGACTCTCATCCCTTGCCACCATCTCCATCGCATCACAGACTTTTATATTTTTAAAACTGAGGGCCAACAGGAAAGGGTTTTACAGTTCATTCACTGATGTCTTTACCCAGGACTTCGTTTAAAAGTAAGTGCTAGTGTTTATATACAGCAGTGCCGTCTTCTATTATTACATTACATGTCTATTGTGTAAGTACATATCAACCAGCCCTATTTTAACAGTAAAATATATCAACAATAGCAGAATTGTATACACACAATGCAAGACAATCACTGGATTAGATTGCACTTTAAAATATTGAATCACAACATCATGAAATAACTCACTTCTTCAATACCATCTCAGTAGGCTATTACACTTTTAATAAAGCACTGTGAATTACTTTCTAAGATGATATGCCTACTAATTGTTTCTATTATGTGATGCCACGAAAAAATAAATTGGTGAGACCAAATCATGGGCTGGTGGCACCAATTGAAAAACTTAGTGGCACCAGTGCTACTAGGGGAAAATGTTATCTGGAGCTTAACTTTTTACTGGAGTGGGCTAAATCAGGGTCACACAGAGTGTTTCTTGGTAGTCTTAAACAAATCTACTTTGAAACAAAAGTATACACCTCACACACATGGTTAGAGGCAAAAAAATAAGATATAGAGTTGAAATGTATTCCATTTTGAGTTTGCATCCCAATATTACATCACAGAAGACTGAAATATAACAAAACTGTTTGCCATAGAAACACCGGGTTTTCAGATTTTTCACCCATGAGGCCACTAAGTCATTTGATTGCAAAAAAGGGCTACGATAGGTAATCAGTAGGCCTGTTGTAAAGGAAATATCATTAGCCTATCGCTATCATTTGTTGGGTACGGTAGCCTTTCTTGGTAATTGCTGCAATACAGCATGTTCAAAACTTTTGTGAAGGTTTAAACCAGTACAAGTGTTTTGTTTCTTTCTGTTGAGCCATTTTCTTTGGCCAAATTAAGTTCCAACTATAATGTTTTATGTTTGCCGCAATATAATATCCTGCTCGTATTTTCCCTATAAACAATAGCTTGACTTACTTGATATTACTTGGTATTACCCTAATAAAGTTAAGAAACTTCTGTTAAGGTGTGGTTATTAGACTATTATACTTCAGGCCAAGATATGAAGGCAGTGCGCACCAGGGCTCCAACTGACTCTCACAGTTGAACTTGAGGTGTGGAAGAATGTTTTAGGCCTACCAGAGATACTCCTATAATCTAACAATATAATGCTTATCTTTATAAAAAAAATATTCTAATA
>NC_139994.1:6087985-6092451 GCF_964263955.1 Coregonus lavaretus
CCAGATCGCCCACTACTCTTATGTGGGCCCTCAACAGCAAATGAATCACGTTTAATTGAAATAGTTGATTGCATTACTTCACGGCTCATCCCAGTTTAAGGGTGTCTGTGTGCGTGTTTGGGTCAGTGTGCTAGTGTGTGTATGTCTGTGTGTGGTCATTAAAGCTGCAGTGAAAGTGCACTAAGATGTAATAAATTCATTAACCAGAGTGGCGGGTTGTGAAACACAGGCGTTTGTATCGAGTGACGGGCTCTACACTCTAAGAAGTACAGGCAGAACATGAGCACACACACACACACAGACAGACTCCTTTGCCGGCTGTGGTCTGTCATAAGCACCTGAGGGAGTGAGAGCTTGGTCATTAAAAACCTGAGAGAGATAACATCACGACATCGTTAGCAAATACCACCAGCACACTGCTGCTAAATTTATTACCCCCGCTTTTAATACATAGATACATTAATTCACTCTCACCACAGGCTGTGGGCATGACAGCTAACTATCTCTCTCTAAATCTCTCTCTCTCTCTCTCTCTCTCTCTCTCTCTCTCTCTCTCTCTCTCTCTCTCTCTCTCTCTCTCTCTCTCTCTCTCTCTCTCTCTCTCTCTCTCTCTCTCTCTCTCTCTCTCTCTCCACCTCCCTTCCTTTTCTGAAAGAAATCAAGCAAAAGAGGGATTTAAAGTGGCTGTTAATAAATGGGCCCCTCCACCATGATTCTTCATCCTTCTGATCCAAGAACATCTATTATGTCTTAAGCCTGTGCTAATAGTCTGCTAGAGCCCTAGAGAATGAATAACCCTTCACTGGAAAGAGCAAAAGACGACCTCAAGGACCTCACGAACACACACAAACACACACACACACAAGCATATGAGCATGTACATGTACATTCAAACATTCAATAGCATGTACACACAAGCACGTTGATTGTCCTCGGGTGCATCTCAAATGGCACCATGTTCCCTATATAGTGCAGTACTTTTGACAACGACCCACTAAAGTATACAGAGAATAGGGTGCTATTTGGAACGCAGACCTCTTATTCCATATTGCTGTTAAAGTGTTCATGTCACACCCTGATTTGATTCCCCTGTCTTTGTCCTTGTCTCCACCCTCCACCAGGTGTCTCCCACCTTCCCCCATTATCCCCTGTGAATTTATTCATGCGTTTTATGTTTCTCTGTTGCCAGTTCGTCGTGCCTCGTCAAGCCTACCAGCGTGTTTTTCCGTACTCCTGTTTTCTCTAGTCCCTGTTTTCTAGTCCTCCCGGTTCCGTCCATTCTGCCTGCCCTGACCCTGAGCCTGCCCACCGTCCTGTACCTGTCGGACTCGGACCTGGATACGAACCTCTGCCTGTCCTCGACCTGCCCTTTGCCTGCTTCCTGTGGTTTATTAAACTAGTCTGTGTATTGAACCTTTCGTTTCCTGTGTCTGCATCTGGGTCATATCCTGAGTCGTGTTAGTACGCACTGGCCATGACTGACCCAGCAGACTAGCACCAGCTCCGCAATGCTGTCTCCTCCCAAAGAGCCACCATTGGAAGACACAAGGAGATACTTAAAAACCTTATGGAAGGATTCCAGAACTTGGCAGAATGCCACCACCGCGCTTTCAATGCATTGCTGGAGCAATTCTGCAGATATTCTACTAGGCAGCAAGCCTCTACGGTAACCCCCCAGACTCTCAGTAGCCCCGCTAACTGCTGCGTTTCTCCCCAGCCTATCCCGGCTTCCCGAGAACCCGGCTTACCTCCTCCGGAGTGCTACGCTGGAGATCCAGGAACCTGCCGAGCGTTTCTCTCCCAGTGCTCCCTCATCTTCGAGCTGCAGCCATCTTAGTTTCTCTCGGATCGCTCGAAGATAGCGTATCTTATAACGTTGATGTCCGGGAGAGCTCTCGCCTGGGTGACAGCGGTGTGGGAGCAACAATCCAACGTCTGCCTCAGTCTGGAGGAGTTTGTGGCGGAGGTTAGGAAGGTGTTCGATTCTCCGTTGTCCGGGAAAGATGCTGCTCGGAAGCTACTCCAACTGTGTCAAAACTCCCGTAGTATGGCAGACTATGCAGTAGATTTTGGTACGTTGGCCACTGAGAGTGCCTGGAACCCGGAATCTTTTTTCGACAAGCTCCTTCACAGATTATTGGAGGAGGTTAAAGACGACCTCGCAGCCCGAGAGCTTCCTATGGACCTCGACTCCCTCATCGCCTTGACCTTACGGATCGACGGGCGGCTTTGGGAACGTAGGAGGGAGAGGAGGTCTGTTCCCAGTCACACTCGCTCGTCCACTGCTCCCAACTCGCCTCCGACGAATCCTGGAAGTTCCCAAGGTCCACCTTACTGAGAGAATCCAATGTCACCCGAGTGCCTACGGAAATCATTGAGGGCGGTCAACTCGCCTCCTCCAGAGCCCAAACTACTGGGAAGGGCTAGATTGTCTCCGGCTGAACATTTACGCAGATTGAGCATGAGGAGCTGTGTGTATTGCGGGACTACAGGACATTATATTTTCACCTGCCCATTAAAATGACCAGGCTCATCAGTAGGTACGAGTACTCTGGAGAGCTGTACTGGGATTTTCCAATCTCCCATTACTCTGACCCCTCTCCATGCCACCCTGTTGTGGGGTGACCAGGCCAAATCTCTCCGGGTGCTCATTGACTCTGGGGCCGACGAGAGCTTTATCGACGCTACCTTGGTGTCGGAGCTGGGAATCTCCACTCAACCCCTCTCCATTCCCATGGACGTCAGAGTGGTGGATGGGCACTCTATTGGCAGAGTCACCCGCAATACGGTTCCTATCAACCTGCGAGTGTCAGCAGTTCCTGCTCATAGAATCTCTCCATGTACCTGTGGTTTTGGGGTATTTAAGGCTCCAGAAGCACAATCCCCTGATCGACTGGGCTACTGGTTCTATTGTGGGTTGGAGCCCATTCTGCCATGCGCATTGTCTTAAGTCGGCACAGCCTGCCCTGGGACGTCTTCCTGCAGGCTTGGGAGAAGCCTAGGATCTCTCCGCCATTCCGGTAGAGTACCTGGACCTCCGGGAGGTCTTCAACAAGGCCCGTGCTACGTCTCTCCCTCTGCATCAACCCTACGACTGTGCCATTGACCTTCTCCCTGGCACTACACCACCTCGGGGGTGGCTTTACTCCCTGTCGGGTCCGGAGATCAAGGCTATGGAGGAGTACATTGAGGACAGGGAGTATTCATCCATCTACCTCTACCGCCAGCTTGTATCGACTACCGGGGCATTAATGACATCACGGTTAAAAAACGTTACCCTCTACCACTCATCTCCTCGGCTTTCGAACCTCTTCAGGGAATGACCATCTTCTCAAAGTTGGACCTTCGGAACGCCTTCCATCTGGTTCGGATATGGGAAGGAGACGAGTGGAAGACAGACTTTAACACGGCTAGCGGGCACTATGAGTACTTGGTTATGCCATTCGGAATGACCAACGCTCTCGCTGTGTTCCAGGCTCTGGTCAACGATGTGCTCCGGGACATGCTGAACCGGTTCGTGTTTGTCTACCTCGACGACATCCTTGTCTTTTCCGTTCAGCTCAAGAGAACGCCCTCCACATCCGACAGGTCCTTCAGCGTCTCCTGGAGAACCAGCTTTTCGTTAAAGCGGAGAAGTGTGAATTCTAATCGCTCCACCATCTCCTTCCTAGGATACGCCATCATTGCAGGACATTTACAGATGGAACCAGACAAGGTGAGAGCGGTGGTGGATTGGCCTCGACCCACATCCAGAGTGCAGCTGCAACGTTTCCTGGGATTTGCTAACTTCTACCGCCGCCTCATCTGGGGTTACAGCACCCTGGCTACAGCACCCTGGTTACAGCACCCTGGCTTCCTCCCTCTCAGCACTCACCTCTCCCAAGGTCCCATTCACGCGGTCTCCAGCAGCTGACCAGGCATTCTCAGACCTCAAACATCGATTCACTACAACCCCCATCTTAATCCACCCGGACCCGTCCCGTCAGTTTGTGGTGGAGGTCGACGCCTCTGAATTTGGAGTGGGGGCCGTCCTGTCCCAGCGTTCTGCCCAGGATCAAAAGCTGCACCCCTGCACTTTCCTCTCCCATCGTCTTAACCCTGCTGAAACAACCCTTTGTCTCCTCTTTTTTCGTCTTGTCTCATCAAGCCTACCAGCGTGTTTTTCCGTACTCCTGTTTTCTCTAGTCCCTGTTTTCTAGTCCTCCCGGTTCCGTCCATTCTGCCTGCCCTGACCCTGAGCCTGCCTGCCGCCCTGTACCTGTTGGACTCGGACCTGGATACGAACCTCTGCCTGTCTTCGACCTGCCCTTTGCCTGCCTCCTGTGGTTTAATAAACGACACTGTGTTGAACCTTCCGTCTCCTGTGTCTGCATCTGGGTCATATCCTGAGTCGTGTTAGTTCACCTGGCCAGTGCTATAGCTACTTTGCAGTTCTGAAAACAGAACATATGCAGGTACTGAAACTG